>NC_089837.1:176058588-176378338 GCF_035609145.1 Eleutherodactylus coqui | reverse complement strand
AACTGGTATTTTATTCATTTATATCTTTGCACATTCTAAGATGAACAGTCCAATGGGCGGAGCTATTAGTGATTGACAGCTGTGTATGACTGTATATAGAGATAGCTGCCAATCACTGACAGGACCACCCACTGGACTGTTCAGTGTCCTTCCTCTGTTTGTTGCGGCACAGTTAGCACCTGACCACTGCAGCTAAACAGAGTCCGCAATGGTCAGCTGCTGTTCTCCTTGCAACATTGCTCATGATTGGCTGCAGTGGTCAGGTGGTAGCTGTTCCTAAACAAAGATCGGGAATGCAACGCAGGATCGCCAGGGGAGAGGACAGGTAAGTACTTTTATAGTTTTAACAGATTTGACTCCATTTTTAGCCAGACAACCCCTTTAATATGCAGAAAGACACTAAAAAGTGTTGTCTGATTACATATAATGTCAGAAGAGAGAAGTGTAAAGAGGAAAATCTCTGACTGTCTCATCACTCTTCCAGTAACTCAAGAATCCTGAATTCCATAGCCAGAAGGAAAAGAATCAATAAACTAATTTGGTCTTATGGGAAGAAACGATGCAAAGCAGCAGCGTAAATGCTTTAGTGTGTTGCAGGTTTCCTTGAAATATTGTAAGTGATGTATGAATGAATGCCGCAAGCAAGGCAGTGCATAATGAATAAGAGGATGAATCATCTACCACAATCTAAAATTCATGCCACATCATCTGAACCCTCAGCTGCTTCACATCCTGCAGTATATATGTACTTTGTATTGCTGTTGTCACTTTGTTCCCTCACATGTACATGAGGGGGTACGAAGCCCCCAGGCCTGAGCAGGTTGCTGGTGGTGTGGATTTCTTGCTGCCAAGAGTCAGCAGATTTCAGGACCATGAAAAAACATGCAATTTGTGGCTTATGTGAACTTGTTCCGGATGGGTGCATAGTGGGGTATAGCCATAGTGGTGCATTATGAACAAATTGTCCTTTACTTATAAATTAAAACATTGCATCTCCTCTCTCTCGAAACGTTACAAATGCACAATCGACCAAGACAGCTATACATAGTAACATAGTATGTATGTAAGGCTGAAAAATGACATATGTCCATCCAGTTCAGCCTATTACCTCCCAATGAGTTAAAAGCCAATTTTCCCCATTTAAGGGAAAAAATGTCTTCCTGACTCCAATCTGGCAATCTGAATAATCCCTGCATCACTGACCCTTTAAAAGTTATTATTGATTATCTTCTATATATTTGTCAATGTCTGTTTGTTGGAGCATCACGCACAATCTGTACGACCGATTGACATGACATTTTGCACTCAGTATAATTTCCACCCAGAGAAGGTGATAGGCTAAAAATATTCAGAAATGTTGTTGTCTCAGCAACCTTATTTGCATATTTTTGCCTTTCCTTGAATTTTAATGCAGCAACCCCCAAATGTGCTTTCACCAAAGGATTCTACAGACTCGATTTAGTATTCCTGGTTATTTCCAACAAGTAATTCCCACCAGAAGAGTCAGACTGAGCGCTGAAAATTTGTGTTTCAGGAAATGATATGTCCCCAGACAGGAATACATGGAGCAACCGAGGATTGAAAACTGTTGCCCATAGTAACCAATCACAGCGCGGCTTTCATGTTACCTCAGCACTAAGAGGATAAAAGCTGTTGCTTATGGCCCAGCCAAAGATGGATGTGGCCCCACCGTACGGGATAGCAACTCTCACTGATATAGAAGTGGGTTGCCCTGTATCTCCAAAGTGGGCCGCACTGTCTGACATCTTGGGCTACGCGGTGGTGATTGTGCCTGCCTTATGGCGATTGTGCCTGTGGCCACTGTGTCTGCTCTGCGGCGATTGTGCCTGCTTTGCGGCCTATTAGGTTTTGCATTTTTGGCTTTTTCGGTGAATGTCTTTGTTTTTTCTCTCTCCTCTGTGATTTTGCCTATAGCAACCAATCACAGCACAGCTTTTATTTTACCTCAGCAGTATAACATATGGCTAATACAGTCACACTATTAATCTGCATCGGTGCTTCCACGTATCTATGCGTACATTCTGATATCCTCTTTTCTTACTTAAAATGTCCTGTTTTGTATTGCAGGAGTTTTGTATCGGGTACCTGGGCTATATATATATATATACTGTATATACTTGGGTATAAGCCGAGTTTTTCAGCACAAAAAAATGTGCTGAAAAAGCCCCCCTCGGCTTATACTCAAGTGGGGTAAAAAAAAAACCTGCAATACTCACCTCTCAGCCAGTGTCTGTGTCCCCGGAGCTATGCTCTCCCCGGCGGTGCGGCAAGCTGAGAGAAGTCTGAAGCAGCTTGCCGCACCGCCAGGGAGAGCATCGCGCCGGGGACACAGACACCGTCTGGGAGGTGAGTATTGCATTTTTTTTTTACCTAGTATATACTCGAGTATAGCTAGGCTTATACTCCAGTCAAGAAGTTTTACCAGTTTTTTGTGGTAAAACTTATTGACTCAGCTTATACTCTGGTCGGCTAATACTCGAATATATATGGTATATAAAACGCACATTCTGTTTGTTTGCTTCTGTATACAAATCCACAGTTCTGGTCCTATTTGAGTGACATTTTGCATGAGCGTTCTTCAGCATAAGGTGACGAATACTGGCATTTTTAAAAATCGAAAACTCACTGACTTCCCCTGTAATTTTTATTGCCAACAGCAACAAATCACAGTTCAGCATTCGTTTCTTATACTTCTGGGGTAAAATAAAAGCTGTGCTGTGATTGGTTGCTACGGGCAACAGCTTTTCATTTTGGACGACTTCCATAAAAGTGCGGTGCGGGGCCCATTGTTGTGGCTCACCTTGTATATTCCAGGACTGCTATTCATAAAATCGCTGTGCAGCACAGGTATATCATTTAGTAACATATAATATTGTATTGTTCAAGAAAGACATCCAGGCCCCTCCTGAACTATTTTAGGAAATTTGTCATCACCACGTCCTCAGGCAGAGTGTTCCATAGTCTCATTGCTCCATTCCGTCTCCTCACTCCTGGGGGTGCAGTAACTACACAGTGAGGAGGACAGAGGATCTCTGTAATTGGGATAAGTGGGGGTCTCAGCGGTGTGTAATGTTTGATCTTTAAAAATGTGATTATTGAGATAATAACTATTAGTAAGTTCCCCATGTTTTATTATATGGTAATTAAACTGCATATACTGTACATAGTGCTAGATAATAAAACCACTATATAAAGAGTAGGCCATACATACAACTGCTGTCAAGTTGTTAGTTTGGTGAAATCCATTACACTATGCTTTCCAAAGACTGATGATGTGAGAGATATGAGGCAACGCAGAAGAAATGCAATTTTTGGTGCCAGACAGAGCAGTCATATTCTGTGGCCAGGTCAGCTTGAATGACTCTTCAGTATACTGCGCCCGCACCGCTGAGTCATGCTGGAAAATATAATTATGGCTTCTTTTTTTATATGGAGCAGTGTTTGCAGTGAACCTGAAAGTTAAGTTTGTTAGGTTGCTAGTTTTATGTATTATTTACGGAGTCACACATTTCTGTAAGTACTACATCGTTGTGATGTTCTTCTCCTCCAACTCAGATCAGGTAGCCAGGAGCTGAGCGAAGCTTTTACAAGCAGCTTTTACAAGTCAGCGTTTCAGAGTGGAGACGCATTAAAAAAAAAACTGAGAAAAACAACATAATCCTTTCACGGTTGGAAATACTGTAAGCATGTCTGCCTTTATGCTGAAACTTTAGTATTTGCTGAGTGGGTGTTTTTTGGTCTAACGCTCAATATTAGGATCGAGATTCAGGGGCATAAATGGAGGAGAGAAGAGCCCATATCAAGAACCAAGCAGGAATCTACCATTGGTGCTAATTTATGTGATCAGACCACTGTGGTGCTTTTTGCAACCTCAACACCTTTCTATCACTTCTAGAAGAAGCCTCTAGTGGCTTCCCCTTCCCTTGTTTTCTAATCTTGCTATTATTGCAAAGAGGGGCAGCCCTAAGCAAGGTCACATAGCCCATAGCAAATGTGACTGGGACCTGAACAGGCTGGGCCCTTTCAACTCATAGCTGTACTGGCTGTTCCATTATTTGTATACTTTACTAATTATTTGCAAAGTTACACATGTTAGAAACAATGAAAAACACTCAAGTGATGTTTCCAAGCTTTCCTGTTTTATTGTTGAAAAGATGTTGATTAGTGTGGTATAACCCCACAGTCAACAATTCAACAGCTACAGCATGTGTGATACTTCTCTCCTTGTAAAACATTACAAAGGTTAATTACGACAAAAACCATGCTCAGCATCTGACCCTGTTAATAAAATTTCACTACAATGCATCTTTTGCACGTATACTTCTTGCTATGCACACAGCACAAATATTATGCACATGACACTGCTGCATAAAATATAATTCAATTCTTTAACTTGACTCCAGAGGCGGCTCTAATCTCAATTTTCCCTGAATCCATCTCAAAAACAAGAAAGGGTCAGTTATGCTTCTTTGTCTTGGCAGGTAGATAGATTATTCCCAGGTTGTGATGCACCATGAGTTGCTCCCTCTAGGGCGACATGAGATAAGAGGAAATGAGAGACGATGAAGAAAGCTCTTTCTTCCAGGTTATGTGCCACTTGACAGCTGTGGGTGCAGATTCAAACCTCATAGAGATTTCGAAGTTGGTTAAGTTAGGGATTGTACGGCCTTCAACGATTATGTTAAGTTAAGAAGAGATAGATATGTCTAGTGACTAGAGATGAGCGAGCATACTCACTGAGGGCAATTACTCGAGCGAGCATTACACTTAGCGAGTACCTGCCCGCTTGGAAGAAAAGGGGAGCGGTGAGTTGCGGGAGTGAGCAGGAGGGAGCCGGGGGGGGGGGGGGAGGGAGAGGGAGAGAGAGATCTCCCCTCCGTTCCCCCTGCCGGCAGCCGAATCTTTTCTTCCGAGCGGGCAGGTACTCGTTAAGGGCAATGCTCGCTCGAGTAATTGCCCTAAGCGAGTATGCTCGCTCATCTCTACTAGTGACTCTTCACCCCTTTTTACTTGCCCACAGTGCTTAACTTTAAAATGGGCTCTACATTACTGATTGCTACTGCATTTCGATGAGCTCAGCGCATTTCTGTTTGGTATTGGCTAACACTGAAACTAGATTCCAGGCTGAGATACAGATATTTTGTTCCAGTGCAGATGTCAGTTGTCTGCTGACTGCTTTTCTTGGCATTTTCTTTGATGCAGATAAAACCTTGTGATTATAATATCACAGAGAAAGGGAAATAAGTGATGTCATGCTTTATTGGTGATGACCTTGGCTACATCATTTTGATTCTGCTGCAGAGGTACAGAAAGATATATCATACGTTATAGAACTAGTGCAGCTATTTGTATCGTTCTCTGTGATTACAGTCAAACACTTGACTTCACTTAAATTGTTATGGGGTACAAAAACTAAAAAAATGCTATGAATATCACTCACTTCAAAAGTGAGGATCCTCCGCCAGGAGAGCTTTGAAGTCCTAGCAATGCTAAGAAACACATTTTTACTGTGAAATCTGGAATTACACATATAGTATATCAAGGCAAGAACTTAAACTACATCACGTTTCCATTAGAAGATTGAGGCTGTGAAACCATAGCGTTCATTTTCATGAAGTGTGGTTGTTACTTGTAATAGATAGTTCTGTATAATTGGGGTGTTAGCGTGAAGCTTCTCTTGGGACCTTCTCCTAACCACATATGATTCCATATATTACTGGATATGTGTTATAAATCACACTGTTAAGAATCCACGTGCAACAAAAAAAAAACGTGGCAATTGAAATATTTGTTTAGATTAGTATCACCAAGCTCGGTCAAATAAATTGGAAGTTAGTGTGATTTATCATTTCCTTCTATCTATAGTACCACTGTTAAGCACCAGACTGGGCTTTGGCGAACGAGGTCTTGGAGCCTAGTTACAAATGCTGCCTCTGCAACCCCAATAGAAGAATCTGGGTTAAAAGAGTTTCTCACCTCAACACTTTGTCTTATTAAGCCTTCCATCTATGTGTTCTATATACATAAAATGTGTTAGTATGAAATATCCTTCATTTTATTCCTAATTATTCCTAATAGTTACTGGCATATCTTGGTTTGATCGCCCACACATCATGGTCGAGCATACTGCACCCCCATGACCATAGATTAGAGCTCTGCAATTTATGCATTGGAAATCCAATTGAAACCTAGAAACTCCTTACCGATCCTCATTAAGTCTGTCGGATCTGTAAGGATTTGTTAAGATCCATTTGAAAACATTTACCATAATCGTCATGGTTCTGTGAAGGATAGAAATCTTGTCATTAGTGTTAAAGTGACCTTGGCTTGGAGAAACAAAGATGACCGCACCAGCTTCCAACCTGATTCACTATGCACTAGTACACATCATTAGTATAAGGCACTACACCTGCTTTGATTAACCAGTGCTGCCCGCATGAGTAGTGCTGACCAGTCAGAGGAGTATGTGATGTCTTACTACTGATGCATATTTATGTACAGAATTGCATTAGGTAGTCAAGGAAGTGGTGCGGCCATCTTTGTTTGTCCAGGCCAAAAGGGTCACTTTAAAGTGGTTGTCCAAGATCTTTTTTTCCTATAAAACCCTGCCATAAAACAACAAATAGGCATATACTCACCTCTCCCGCTCCCGGCTGTGTCCCGTGCCGTGGCTCCAGGACTCCCCTGTGACGTCATGTTTACAATCTGCACCAGCCTGTTTACGGAACATTACAGGCTGCTGCAGCCAATGAGAGAGCTCAGCAATCGATCTATGACATCCCATAAACAGGCTGGGGCAGCCTAAAAATAAACAAAAGAGCGAGGACTGAGCAGCGGTGTGGAACACAGCAGAGAGAAGTGAGTTGATGCTTATTTGCTGTTCTATGGCAGGGTTATACAGCAAAAAAAAAATCTGGGACAGCCTCTTTAGCGAAGCACAAGATAAGTTAAGCCCCATTTGCACTGAAAGATGATCGCTCAAACGACAGTTTGAGTGACAGTTTTGAGCGATCATCTTTGCAGGTGGAGCGGGACACTGTTGCGATCACTACGAGAACAATACGTCTGTTTTGCATAAGCAAACAGCTGCATTGTTCTGCGCGCTCACAGCTCGTGTCCCGCTGTGAACTACTAGTGGGACACGAGCTGAAAGAATCTTATCAGTGCTGCTGCGCGCTGCCGACCGTGATAACAGCCTGCACCGCTGTTTATAGTTCATCACATAGTTCTAGAAAACTAGAATTGAGCGAGGAACGAATCGTGCGCGAAAACTGCATGATGTCCGTGCATTTAGACTCAATGGTTGTCACTCAAAAGATGACTTTGAGCAAATTGTGAGCGATAATCGTTGTGTCTAATGAGACTATACTAATTGCTGTGCAAGCATGTTAGTATGTAAATGATTTCATAGTAGGACTGCTTCTGTGCTAAACTTCATGATATACTAGCATTATGTACTCTCGTTCTGTGTTACCCATCATAGATTTTCGTGTCCCATGTTAATATTTACATTATAACATAGCATATCGGTATTTGATGCCTGGATGGTTATAATGTGCATTTCAATATTCTTTGCATCTTTTTTTTACTAAAATATTCAGTAAAATACATGACTAGTGAATCTGCATTGAGAATATTTCTATTTCTATACATATAATTAATTACATATTTAGGTCCCACTCATTTATGGAATGAGGTCATACGCACAAATAAAGGCAAGATCATCAAGACTTCCATTATTAGAATGTTACTTCTAGAAACTATTAACATTTCTTATGGGAAAACTGTCCTAATTTCCAATTTACAAGTGTTGCCTTACATAGAAAACTAATGTTAAAAGAAAATTCCATCCCAGAGATAATTCATATATTATAGTGTTCACTGTATATATCACTCCCTTTCTAAACTGGCTGAAAGTTGCTAAGGGCTTCTTCAGTAGACTGTATTTACGCACATTTTTGCCAGTAAGGTCATTCTCATGTACATGCTTTGCATTCAGACTTTGTGTGCTTAAAAAAATAGGACCTTCTCTATCTTTTTGCATTTTGCACAGAAGACCTATTACTGAAGAAGAAAATAAATTCAAAACTAGTAGAACATAACCTTTATTACAATATTAAAAAGGCTAAAAGCCACCAACACTTATACAAATATAGATAAAGAATTAACAGAGTTCCAGAAGGTACTAGAGGCAGAAAAGAGGCTAACCCTACAATGACTAAAATGATATAAATGGCCCTATTAACAGAGTAATCACTATTATCATAGAAGTTCCTGTCTTTTCTAGTAGGGGCATTTTAAGGCTCTTTAGGAGGTTGGAGAATAGGGCCGCCCTTTTCAGGGCGATTACTCTGTTTATAGGGCTATTTATATAATGGTCGTTGTAGGGTGAGCCTCTTTTCTACCTCTAGAATTTTCTTGAACTGTGTGATCTTTTATCTATATTTGTATAAGTATTGGTAGCTTTTGGCCTTTTTAATATCATAATAAAGTTTAGGCTTTATTAGTTCAGTGATAAGTGAATTCCTACCTATTTGATATTGGTTTTCTCCTAAAGCAGATATCGGGAGATTTGCTGCCAGTCACTAGATCTGGTGGCAAAAATCTCATGTCTACTGTATGTGAGTAGTTGGTGACATCCCAATCAATGTACATAGGCAGAGATACAGCAGCTGATGAAATTAATATACTGCAGTAATCCAAGAAGAAAGGTATTGCAGCACTCTAGATATTCTATGAGCTAAAAACACTTATTTTAGCCTGTTACAGGAGATTAAAAATCATACTTTGGGTTACTGCTCACATACACGTTTCAAGCAACAGCTCTTAAAGTGACTCTCTGGTCCTGGACAAACAAAGATGGCCATACCACTTCTGTGCACTCGTAGATGTCAGTAGTGCTCATGTGGGCAGCACTGGTTAAAAAAAAGTAGGTGTATAGTGTCTTAGACTAACGATGTAAACTAATGTACGTCAGGTAGACAGAGAAGCTGGTGTGGTCATCTTTGTTTGCCCAAGACGTGAGGGTTGCTGCCTGCACACCAATAGGTTTTGCATTACGGAAACTGCGGTTGGCATCTGCACTGCAGTTCTGCAGCAAATACTGTTCATAGCATGCTATAGAAAAACGCTTTTTCCTGCACACTAGCGGAAACAAATTACGATTTCTGCAAGCAGAGGAAAAAAATCGCAGCATGCTCCCCGCGGTGTCCTCGCGGACAGCTTTTATTAAAGTCATTGATATTGCGGATAGGTCATGGGTACCCATGTCATCACCAAGTGACCGCGCAGGAAAAAGAGACATTTAAAAAAAATCTGTAGTATGTCCAACGGCAACCCACTGCAGCCATGCGCAGTACAGAAAAAAAAGATAAGCGACAGGTAAGTTGGGTCACCGGCCGGGCACAGGGTCGGATTCTGCTGCGGGCTCCCGCATGTGGAATTTGACCCGTTCGTGTGCTGGCTGCCTTAGGATAAAAACCTGCAGACAAGCTACTCCCAACTGCCTTGGTTAACAGATCAATCAAGGAAAAGGTCAAAGTAAAAACAAAAAATACACAATCAAAAGTCCACACAATAAAAACCTTCTGCATACTTGACGCAAAGGTAGGTTAATAATGATGCATGAGATCAAATTTATGATTCAGCCTATGTAGTAATCCAGTACGACAGTCCAGTATGCCTCCCGGCTTAATAATATTCTGTCCATTTTGGAGGGGAGTATTCACTTTATTGTTTTGAATCTGAACTTGACACCACCATGACATGACACCTTGCTTAACGTCCATGTATATGGCGGACAGCACAGCTCCATGAGCAATGAGGCTATGTACTTGAGTTATTTTTCACATGGACTGATAGTTTTCACAGATGAGAATAGGACATGCAATGTGTGTTGTCCATGGGCAGGTGCATCACGCAATATAGCCGAGTGAATCCGAGTTTACTTGCGAGTTTCAAGTATTCTGTAAATAGACTGGATGGTCTTGCATTTTGCTAGCAATGTTAACAGGACTTCTTATTTTCCGCTAGGGATTCAGGCCAAGTCCTCGTCACTTTCGGAGGTATGCCCGAACCCGTGTTGAAGAGACAAAGCCCTTGGATGAAGTCCACCACAGCGACCAGGATACCTCTTCCCCTCTGAGAAAACGAAAGATCAAGAGAAGCAGCCGGGTTCAGCCAGAATTTTATCAATCTGTACAAGTAACACCCACCCGAAAACCGGTATGTATTCTGTATGTATAAAGCAAGACTTGCTAACTGAACAACATTGGGGGGTAATAGGCTGAACTGGATGGACATATGGTTTTTTTCAGCCTTACATATTGTACTACTATGTGAAGACAATGTTGCATTACAACTTACTTTCGTACGATGGTCCCAGATCTTGTATGCTGGGTACAACTTCAGGCAGTGAAATTCGTCACTGTCACACTGTTTATATCTTTACTACAATGCATGCTGTCTAACCTGAAGTGAAGGATAACACTAAAGGGTAATTAAAGTGACATTAAGTGAGAGTGACTTCCAGTCTCCTAAAGAATTCTAGGATTGCATGCACTGTTAGGCTTTGTTCACATCTATGTTCAGGATTCGGCGGTGCTATTATGTATGGGAAAATGCTGGCCACATCCTATACTAGTCTATGAGAGAGTGTGCTCATGGGACTCTGAAAAGTCAGGCTGCCTTCAGTGGTGGGCAGCGCAGGAACCAGGAAGCGGGTGAGTATGAATTATTCATCACCCTATCACCTCATCTCACAGCACTATAAGTTAGTTTATGGTACTTTAGGCAGATGACAGGTTCCCTTTAATAATGATAATAGCATTAAAGGAGATGTCCCGAGGCAGCAAGTGGGTCTATACACTTCTGTATGGCCATAATAATGCACTTTGTAATGTACATTGTGCATTAATTATGAGCCATACAGAAGTTATAAAAAGTTTTATACTTACCTGCTCCGTTGCTGGCGTCCTCGTCTCCATGGAGCCGACTAATTTTTGGCCTCCGATGGCCAAATTAGCCGCGCTTGCGCAGTCCGGGTCTTCAGCTTTCTTCTATGGAGCCGCTCGTGCCAGAGAGGGGCTCCGTGTAGCTCCGCCCCGTCACGTGCCGATTCCAGCCAATCAGGAGGCTGGAATCGGCAGTGGACCGCACAGAAGCCCTGCGGTCCACGAAGGTAGAAGATCCCGGCGGCCATCTTCAGCGGTAAGTATTGAAGTCACCGGACCGCCGGGATTCAGGTAAGCGCTGTGCGGGTGGTTTTTTTAACCCCTGCATCGGGGTTGTCTCGCGCCGAACGGGGGGGGGGGTTAAAAAAAAAAAAACCCGTTTCGGCGCGGGACATCTCCTTTAATTTATAAAACATATAACGCAGCAGTTTTGGGTTCTGTCCCCATAGGGGCTCATGATCTATATTCACATCTGTATGTTTTTGGAGTGTGGGAGGAAACCGGATTACCTGGAGGAAACCAGCAAAACACATGAAGAACATACAAACTCTATGCAGATGTTGTCCTTGGTTGGGTTTCAACCTAGGATCCCAGCGCTGAAAGGCAACAGTACTAACCACTGAGCTTCTGTGCTGCCATGCTTATAGGCTCAAAGTAGCTGACATGCTGAGTCTGGGGATGCAAGTTTTAGGCCTCTTTCCCATGAGCGTATATCGGCTCGCCGTTTTCACAGTCAGCCGATATACGCTGTGATCTGATGCATTGGATTCCAATGTATGAGATCACAAGACTGTATTCCTGTGACGGCCAATATAGCACCGGGCGTTTTTACGTCGGGCCCAAAAGATAGTCCTGAAACTATCTTTTGGGCCGAAATAGGTCGGCCGCCGCATGGGCTCCTATGGGAGCCAATGTCAGCGGCCAGAAAAGGGCGGTGGGAGGGAGTGTAGCAGTGTGACTGCTAAACTCCTCCCTCTTCTCTCCTCTCCTCTGGCAGATTGCAATGGAAGAGGGCGGGGCTGAGCTAAGCACCGCCCCCACCCCTGCCTCCTCCCATTGCTGGCTGCAGACAAGGGGTGGGAGCTTAGCTCCGACCCTGTCCCAGCCCTTGTACGCAGCTAGCAATGGGAGGAGGCGGGATGGGGGTGGTGCTTAGCTCTGCCCCTGTTCCGCCCCCTCCCATTGCAATCAGCCAGAGAGGATGTGAGCCGGCAAGGGGGAGGTAAGGGGTGACGGCATGGCGGCCTCGGTGTATGTGCGCTGGGGCTCATGCTGTCTGAATGGGCGCACAAACGTTTGATTTGTGCGCCCATTCACCAGTTTTACCTCTCACATCGTAGCATATATCGGCTAGCTATGAAAACGGCAGCCTATATACGCTCATAGGAACAAAGCCTTATACTTAGCACATTCCTATGTAGTGCCCTCAATGCGTTTAGCGGCAGGTTTCGAAGCGGACAGCAAGGGAACAGTGGGGAAGGTAGGTACACAACTTACATCTCTGTACTTATAGTGTCAGCTACTTTGAGCCCCATAAACCTAGCTGATAGTAGCTGACAGAGGCTCTTTAAACTTACTTGTTTGTAAGAAGGGAATCTGTCGGTAGTTCATGCTGTCTCTGTTTCTCCTGACAGGTTCCCTTTGATGCTACTTTAACACACAGCAGAAGAAATGCGCTGCATTTCCAAATCAAAAATTCGCACATGATTTTATGCAGATTTACTGCAGATTTAGCCGCATGATTTCATTCATTACACTGAAATGAATGAAAGTCACAGTGAATTTTCCACAACAAATAGAAAATACTACAGATTTCAAAATCACAACATTAGGGCTCTTTCAGACGAACGTATGCGCATATTTCAGTGCAAAGTTTTTGTACAGCGAACAACTTTGATTCGCATGAGTATCGGCACATAGTACTGTACATTTTTTGCACATGCAAGGCTTGTTCACATGTGCAAAACACCCCCGCTGTGATTTAAAAGGCTATTTAGCCTAATGAGGTCAGATGAGTTCTCTTTTTCATCTAATTACATAGTATATTGCGCATTTGCACACGTATTTTGTGTGCACATTTGCGCACCTACCATAGACTTCTATAGGGATCTTTGCTGTGCAATACGAGAAAGATAGAGAAGGACCAATTTTTTTGGTGCAAAACGTTAATGACGTCAATGGGTTCTATTATCTGCATATTACGCACGCATAAGGGCTCCTTCAGACGATGCGCGAAAGTATAGGTCCTGAAACTAACTTTGGTGCGCAAAGTGCAGAAGCCTCCATAGACTCTAGCCAGTCAGTTGGCAAAGGGAGTTTTCCCTGTAGTGGGGAGAGAGAGAGAGTGATGAAGGGAAGCCCGGGTCAGCCCTATTAATCGCCGGGGACTCCCTTCATCTCAGCTGGGCTGGATGCATTCCCCAGCAGCGGGGAAGAAAGGTGTCCCCTGCAGAGGAGCTGGAGGGATTCCTCCATAGCAGGGAGAGAGGAA
The DNA here is from genome assembly GCF_035609145.1 of Eleutherodactylus coqui. Lineage (NCBI taxonomy): Eukaryota > Metazoa > Chordata > Amphibia > Anura > Eleutherodactylidae > Eleutherodactylus > Eleutherodactylus coqui. Next base: position 176,364,874 of record NC_089837.1, on the reverse strand, counting down.
TTTTTCACGTAGCTGGGAGAGAGGGGTTCCCCTGCAGGGGAAATAGAGGGATGTTCCCATAGTGTAGATGGATGGATGCCCTGCAGGGGAGATAGAGGGATTTGCCCACATCAGGGAGAGAGGGGTTCCTCCTTCTCCCCTACAGGGGAATTCCTCCACCCCCTCTGTGGGGACATCCCTCCAGCTGCCCTGCAGGAAAAAACCCTCTCTCCCCCCTACGAGGGAATTAATCCTTCTCCCTTGCAGGAGAACCCATCTCTCCCCACTATGGGGGAATCCCTCATTCTCCCCTGCAGAGGAATTCCTCCATCCCCACTGAGATGAAGGGAGTCCATAGCGATGAAAGGAAGCCCTGCAGGGCTTTTCTTCATCTCTGCTCCCGTAGCAGCAGCATTTTTTTTCTGGAACATGCAGCTCCCAATTGTGTGAATGGGCAATTTCACCACTAATTAACCCTTTCCAATCCAATTTGTATCCTGGTTTTCCTAGTGGGCTTACTATTTTTCTGCTGTTATACAATGGCGCTATATGCTGGCTAAAGCCAGTACTGCATGAGGTGACACATTGGATAGGCTCCAACAGCAGAGAGGCTGGCAATACACAGTAAGAGAACCCCGACGGACGTCTACCAACAACGGAGCTGTACAGCCTCAAATCATAATGTTTTTAGACGTCAGACATTGGATTGGAAAGGGTTAAGCTTGGGACTGGATAGCAGGAAATTGTCCATTCACGCGATTTTCTCTCGAGTTAGCCACGATTTTTTACAGGGCTAACTTTTCAATCTTGACACACGTGTATATGAGCCCTTTGGACTTATATACACAACCGTGATTTTGATGGTTTCATTTTCTCTAGCGAGGTTCTCGCGCGTGGTAACATGTTACTATGTGCGAGAAAAGATAGGGCTTGCACACAGGGGTGGGAGCAGAGGCTTCCGCTCTGACCCTGGTGTATCCCGGAACTGACAGCGGGGGCGCTGCCCGGAAAACCCCTTTAGGCTCCTGATCATCATCATCATTAAATATTAGTACCATTAGCATTCAGATTAAACTAGCTAGAAGCAGATATGATAAGATCGTGTTCTGCTGGAGAAATATTAGATTTGTGCTTCCAGTGTAAGTTCAGTATTTTATGCAGCTGTGGTGTTTGTTGAATGCAGAGTGCTGAGTATTCTCATTCTGTTTGTTGCATTTTTGCCTACTTGGTCTGTGACTGTGAACTATGCAAATTTCTGCTATTTTCCACTACTCATTTAGCATTCCAATGAGCTAAAAGTATCTTTATGGCTGAAAAAAATGCAAACAGACCTCTCACTGTCAACATCCACCATCGATTAGCGTATGCTGGCAAGCAGATTGCTATTTAGAAGGTCAGTACAGTTTTACTATTCAATCAGTTCTATATGTAGTTGATGTAGTGTCATATCCATTAAAATGGGAGCAGTAAAACTATTTTAATATCCAGCAGTCCCTGTCAGACCACATAAGTGTCATGAGGCAAAGGACATTAACCCCTTCATGCCCCAGGGCATACTTGACAGTTGACACCTACCCGAATCAGCTGTGATCAGCTTTTACCCTTTAAATGTCACCATTATCCCTTTAAATGCCCCTGTCAATTCTGACAGTGGCATTTAAATGCCCTGTTCAGGGTTTGGGAATTGTGAAGTGCCATTGCCTGGTAGCCTGGCACATGTCTTGATAGACTTCCTGTCAGAACATGGTATAATGCTATACTGTGTTATTGCTTTATTCTGTATGAGTGACCAAAGGAACACAAGTTCAAGGCCCCTATGGAGACTAGAAAAATGAGAAAAAAGTGTTATTAATTATTTTTTTTTTTAAAAAGGGTAATTAAAGTGTCAAACCCCCTTTCTCCCATTAGTATAATAAAAAAAATCAACACAAATCTTTGGTATCACTGAGTCTGTAAATGTCCGCCCTATCAAAGTAACACATTATTTATCTTGCACGTGAATGTCGGCAGAAAAAACAATTCACAACACCAGAATTTTATTCACCCTGTCTTCAAGAAAAAAACAATTAATAAAAAGCAATCAAAAAATCCTGTGAATCATGTGAACTTCAAAATGGTACTAATAGAAACTACAGGATGTCCCACGAAAAAAGAGCCCTTGTACAACAATGTCAATGGCTGTCAAAAGATGACGGAAGAAAATAGTTTGATTTTTTTCCACAAATATTTTATTTTTTAAAGGTAGTACAGAAAAGAAAACTATATGAATTTGGTATAATCACAATTGTACTGACCTCCTGAATAAAATTATGTTATTTTTGCCGTAGTGTGTGTCGTACCACCCACCCCCTTCCTAAAGATGGCAGAATTGCGATTTGCTACCATTTTCAAACTAAGTAATCTTTAAAGGTTTCTCAGTACATTATATTAAATAGTACCAATGGAAATACAACTCTTGTACTTGTACTTCTCTAGCTTCTCATACGCCTTCTTTTCTGATGTTGCTGTCACTTGGTACTGCTATATCTGTCATCACTGCTGTCTTCTGGTTCTTGCTAATTACCACAATGTCTGCTTGATTGACCAGCACCTCTTTGTCCATCCATATCTGGAGATCACACAGGATATTAGCTCTGTTATTCTCCACAACTTTCTGTTGTGGATTTTGGAGGATTTAGCCCATGCTCTGTGCACATGGTCCTGTACACAATGCCCGGTATGTGGTTGTGTCATTCAATATATGCTGTTCCTGCTTGCATCTTACATCCTGCCACTATGTGTTAGACTCTGAGGCCTCTGCACAGTCTGCATCTTAAATCCCGTCTAGTGTGGTAGATTAATGCTTCTATGGATCTGGTGCTTTGTGCCTGTTCTTGTGCTGCTTTGATCAATGTCTCAATGCTGTCTTTGAGTCCTGCCTTCTCCAGCCCTTGTAGGATTTCCCAATGTCAGCCACTTCAGATATCTATCGATGGTACATCCCAAGCAGGGGCTTATCTTGCCATCGTACTTCTTCCTTTTTTCCTTCCTTCCGTGTCTGCTGCTGCATCAGGCATTCTCTTAGTAGTTCATCTTTGGGTGGCATCTTATTTATGTACTCTTGTATGCTCAATTTCATTTAGGATGGTGGCTGTGAACCTCATCAGACCCTCTCCACCCTCTTTCCGCTTGGTGTACAGTCTCTGGTTGTTCGACATGGGGTGGAAGCCTCCGTGCATTGTGGGTTTTGTTATTGATGGTCCTCATATTTTCTTTTGGCCAGCTCACTATACCAGCAGGGTATCTACTGACTGGCAGAGCATAGATGTTGATGGCATGGATCTTGTTCTTCCCATTGAGCAGGCTTCTTAGGACCTGTCTTACTCTTTGATGGTACTTGGATGTTGCTCTCTTCCTTACCTCTTCATCATGGTTCCCATAGGATTGTTGGGATACCAAGGTACTTGTAGCTGGTTTGTTATTCTGTTATGTGCTTTACTGGCAATTCCACCCCATCAGTCTTAAAAATCTTGCCTCTCTTTACAATATCCAGCTACACAGTTCCAGTCTAAATGATATCCCAGTGTCCTCACTGTAAATCTGTGTCAAGTGGATTTGCGAGTCAATATCTCGTTCGCTCTTAGTATACAGCTTGATGTTTTCTTCCATGTGGAGAAGGTGACTGATGGTAGTTCCACTATCAAACTTGTACGCATATTCCTTTCTTGTGATTATCTGTCTGTGGGGGTTCAAGCCTATGTAGGCCAACAACAGAGACATTGCACCACCTTGGTATATGCCGCACTTGATGGTCATTAGTGCTAGCTGTTTTGAGTTGATTTCCAGTGTTGTTTTCCATAGTCTCATTCAGTTTTTGAGGTAGGTGCTTAGTGTTCTGTTGATTTGTAGAGCACCAGGCATTCATAGATCCATGGGTTTGACATTGAGTCATTCCTGTAGTCAATCCAAGCTGTGCTGAGGTTGGTCTGTCTGCATCTTTAGTCTTGGCCAACTATCTATAAGCAGCTGGTGTTTGGTTCCTCTGGTATTGTTTCCAATGCCCTTCTGAGTTGTGATCATGTACTGACCCATGTGGTTCTGTAGCTTGGTGGCTATGATGCTGATAGGACTTTCCATGTTGTTGGGAGGCAGGTTATTTGCCAGTAGTCACTTCTTGGAATCTTCCATGATCATCACTGTACTTCTTGTGTGAACCAGGCTGGGTGGGAGCCTGCAACTATCAGCTGGTTCATCTGTGCTGCTATGCTTTAATGTACTGCTGTTATTTTTTTAGCCAGTAGCTGTGGATCATGTTGTGGCCCTCTCTGCTGGCACACATACCAATAACTGCTGACCATGGTGGTGATTACCAACCGGGGTGCCGCAGCTCCCTGGCCAGTAAGCACGCAGTGACGCTGATCCCAGTGCACCCTCTGACGTCAGTGTGTGCATCTGGGATCCTCCTCCCCTGACCTCTCCTCCTTAGTTCCGCACCAGCTCAACTATTTATGGTGCCAAAAAGGAAACATAGGAGACGTTTAAATTAGAAGAGTTGCTGCAGCTGCCCTTATGATGACACAGGCTCTAGCACCTGATTGATAGCCTGTTATTAATACAGAGCCGATTCATATAGAATATTGTCTTAAAGCAGATTTATGTGGCAATCTTTCTTACAGAAAATACTGGCGTGTAACAAAGAAGATGTTATGGTATATGTTGATAATAACTTTCTGCCAAGAACTGCTGTGAAATTGGAAAAGGGGATTAAATTGCTATTTGAAGAAGTTTGAGACTGAAAATATGTGTAGATGAAAGAATGAATGTTAAAGATGTTGACAATAATTGAGGTCTGCTCTTTTGGCACAATAATTGGCTAAAAACTGGTCAGGTTGGAAAAAGAAAAAGAGAGCAGTGTGCGTAAAGAGCATACAAATACAGCGAGCATCCTAAGGCCGCACATGACCCCTTAGGGTGCTTCACACGGGCGTATTAGCGCGTGCAACCTTTGCGTGGTCAATACGTATAGAATATAACCCATTGGCAAACAAAATAAAAACAGCATGCTCTACTTTTGTGCGCATTTCTGCAGCAAAGATCTCCATAGAAGTCTATGGGGGATGCGCAAATGCGCATGCAATATGCTGCGCAATTCCTCTGGAAAATGAACACATCTTGAACTTATTAGATGAATTATTCATTTAAATTGGGGCGTGATTGTGATTGTGTTGCATTCACAAAAAGCTATGCCTTGCAGCTAGAGATGAGCGAACGTACTCGGATAAGCACTACTCGTCCGAGTAATGTGCTTTATCCGAGTACCGCTGTACTCGGGGCTAAAGATTCGGGGAGCGCCGCTGCTGACAGGTGAGTTGCGGCGGGGAGCGGGGCAGAGCGGGCGGGAGAGAAGGAGAGAAAGATCTCCCCTCCGTTCCTCCCCGCTCTCCCCTGCAGCTCCCCGCTCCGTGCCGGCACCCGAATCTTTAGCCCCGAGCACAGCGGTACTCGGATAAAGCACATTACTCGGACGAGTAGTGCTTATCCGAGTACGTTCGCTCATCTCTACTTGCAGCCAAAAAGAGTGCATTACTATGCACAGACATACACATATCAGCCTAAGTATTGTCATCTCAAAACCTTGTTCATGTGCAAACACGCTCCGTTGCAGCGAGTGTATTTGCACCTGCATTCGTCCGTGGAAGCACTTAGACAGTGTTATACACAATTTTCAGGGGTATTGGTGAAGTTCTAAATTGGTTCAAACTAACTTGGACCAAACTAAATTTTTTGCAGAAATTCGTTGAAATAGCCGAACTGAACTTTTCAAAAGATTGCTCATCACTAGTCATAAACATTAATAGACTCAAGAGAAGGGGCAGGACCCAGCAGAAGGGCAAAGACAGAGGCATGATACAAGCAATGGTGCTTTATAGCAGCAATCAAGTGTTCGCAGCTCTAAATTTATCTAGTGGGACAAAAAAGAAAAATGTAAGTCAGTAAAGTTTACTAAAATAAAGTCATTCTCCCAAAAATAAACCAGTATTTTAAAAATAAAATGATCCCTTGCGATACGTGAAAATCCACAAAGTAGCGGCGTTATATTTACACAAATCAATCGGTCGGGTGAACTGCCAAACAACCGCAAAAGGGAACGAATCATGCACCTTTTAGCTACGGCAGTTTACATGCAATGAACAAACAAACAGCATGCTACGATCAATGAGCGCCCAGGACACAGAACACATTCCTTCAGTCAATAATGGGCCATATACAATCTCGTGTTGGCAAGCGCTAGTGGCGTACTCTATTTCCTGTATGTACCGCAAAATTCAGCGATATATGTTGCCAAAAAAACAAGGTCTTATAAGGCTAAGTTGGCAGAAAAATTGAAAAAAAAAAAATAATATATATATATATATTATATATACACACATATATGCATATATACACACATACATATTCACACACTTTCGATACCCACTTGCAAAGTAAAATTACCCTGTTCCTTATAGTGCACAGCTCATGGCCACTGCTCATGGTATACTGCAAAAATGATGGCAAAATTGCATTTTTGATCCCCCCTAACTAATGTAGAAAAAATTCTAGTCCACAACTGTTGATGAGCTATCCTCAGGAATCAGGATTGGTCATAAAGAGCAGATTGACGGGAATGTGATGAACGCTGCTGGAAGTCCCTTTTTATGTATATTGCAGTGCAATTCCTATACATTGTACAGGAATGACCCACCATAAAACCACCATTCATTATTTAAATCCCTTATAATTAATACTAGTATTTGTCTTTGAGTTTCAGTGTAATTCGGCAGCTTCTTACTGGACAACAATGTGATCTGCATTCATAGACAGGATTGAGTTGTTTTTCTTTATACGAAGGAAAGAATCCACAAGAGGGCAGACAAGGCAGCAGGACAGATCTACAGTCATTCTCAGTAATACTCATGTGTTAAATCTCAGTATTTTAGTTGGATAATTATTTCACACAATTACGGGCGTCCTAAATAATTGATTTTCTATCTATGGCTTTCCATCTGGCGAGTCATATGTATTGGAGACGACAGTCTTGGAGTGGATTCATTTTTTTTTTTTAAAGCTGCGGTTTTTCATGCAGTCTTTTACAAGGGTTGTATCAGAATTCACTTTTATCACCTATCCTATCAAGCTGGTCTCCACCTTGACGCAAAAACAATGTTGATTCCTCAATTTTCTAGCAACCTGCCGTTGCTTTCCACACTTCTACAAAATTTCCCTACCTATAGTGACCCAAATAGTAATAATACCACCAGTGGTACCTCATGTAGTAATAGTGTCCCCCTTTTGTGCATACTGTAGGCCTCACACAATAAGTGCTGCTGGTAGCCCCCCCTTCCCCCCCACCTGCAGTAATAATGCCCCTATATGCTCCTTTCAGTAATAATGCCCCCTTATGCCCTCAGTGAGACATAATGTCCTATCATACCCACATTCACTCCTAATACTGCCTTATGCTTCCAATAAGTAATAATACCTAATATGGCCCCACTAAGTAATAATACTCACATATGCCCATATTCAGTAATAATGCCCCCACTCAGTATCTGCTGCCTATTAGTAATAATGCCTTATATGCTCCCACTTAGTATTATTGGCCCCTTTTATTCAGTAAAATAAAAAAAAGCCTATAGTCACCTCTTTTGCGCCCCCACTGCTCCAGTCCGCCACTCACTTTCGGGTACTGTGATCAAATCGCATGATTAATAGAGATGAGCGAGCGTACTCGGCCACGCCCCTTTTTGATGATGCGAACCTACTCGTTTCGAGTAATTACTCAATCGAGTGCCGTGATTTTCGAGTACTTCCGTACTCGGGTGAAAAGATTCGGGGGGCGCCGTGGGTGGGTGGGGGTTTGCAGCGGGGAGTGGGGGGGAGAGGGAGAGAGAGAGGGCTCCCCCCTGCTCCCCGCTGCTACCCCCCGCTCCGCCACGCCTCCCCCCGCCCCCCGGCGCCCCCCGAATCTTTTCACCCGAGTATGGAAGTACTCAAAAATCGCGGCGCTCGATCGAGTAATTACTCGAAACGAGTACGTTCGCTCATCTCTAATGATTAATACAATCTCTGGCCTCAGCGTTAGTATGACTAAGACCAGTGATTGGCCACAGAGGTCAAACATACTACTAGGAAGTGAGCTGGGGACTGAAGCAACAGGGCTGCAATTTCACTGTATTGCCTCACTTGATTAAAAATATGGAAGTCCAAGGAGCCTGTTTGCGTGGCTGGATCCATTAGCTCGGGCCCCCTTACCCCTCTGGACCACTGTGTACCCGAACATGCTGCACAGGTGATATGACCGCCCTTGGACAGGCGCATGTTAGAAATAGACCATGTCGTTAATGGCTCTTCAGAAGATCCCTCATTGGTGCGTTAGTCCACCCGTAATTATGAGACACGAATGAACAGCAGCAAGCACTATTATTGTTGTAAGCTAGTAGCAGACCCCCTTGCTGGCACAGACCCTTTTTCTGCTACATGGGTTGCACATATAACAGCAGTACGGAGAGCTTGGGATGTTAATCACATATCCATTCTGCTAGGAGTGATTTACAAGCTGCCCTTCTCAGAAGGGGAGAATATTCAGAGTGGTAAGTGCTGCAATCTGGGAACATTTTCACATGAGGAGAGGAGAAGCACCGTAAAAATTGGGATGAAGGTATAAAAATGGGAAGAGGCACTTCAAAAAGAAGTTCTAAAAAAGGGGAGAATTGCTGGAAAAGCTTGTAATGCTCTGCATGCTTCATTCAGAGCCTTGATTCACCTCTATGACATTGACTAGACTATTCCAATGAGAAAAGAAAGAAACTCAAATGAAAAACTTTTACTTTCTTTCAGTCCATAAACAGCTATTTGCATCCAGTCTATTTATTAGGATATTTTCTCCTGTCCTTCATAAAATAAACAGGGAAATGCTTTCAGCCAACTCCCGTTCTGCATCGCAGTATACAATATATGCCCAGTCCTTGTTCTTCTGCATCAAAGACCTGATTACAATTTACAGTCGAGGTTCCTGTTTTCCAGTGAGCCGTTTCCTGTATATTGTAAGCTGCTATTGTAGGAGTCCATCTGCATATTGTCATACACAGGCCAGGATTACAGAGAAATGCAGTTATTGTACTCAAATGAATGGATTCATGCTAGAATAAAAATGTCAGCTGGTGTCCAGTACTGGGGGGATCTGAGCACTTCTAGATGTCTCAAGAACGTCAATAGATACGGGCCAGGCTGGATTTATATGTTACTAGAATATATACTGGTGTGCTGCACGGCGATTTTATGACTAGCAGTCATGGAATATACGAAGTAAGGGCGCCTGCACACGAGCGGAAATTCCGCGGCGGGATTTCCCACGGAATTTCCGTTAACAAACGCAATCCTATGCAGACGGCCACAGATTTCGCGCGGCAAACAAACCGCGGCGTGTCCTATTTCTGTGCGGGGCTCGCTCACCCGCCACGGGCGCGCGGGTGAGTACGCACTGGTCCCTGCAGACGCTCGGGTCGTGTCCCGCCGGATCTGACCCGCCCGTCTGCAGGCGGCCTAAGCCACAACAAAATAAAAAGCTGTTGCCCCTAGCAACCAATCACAGCGCAGCTTTTATTTTAGCTCTTCAGTATAAGAAACGAATGCTGAACTGTGATAAGTTGCTGTTGGCAATAACAATTACAGGGGAAGTCGGTGAGTTTTCGATTTTTAATTCCGCCAGAATTCGTTGCCCGGTGCTGAAGAACGCTCATGCAGAATGTCATTCAAATCAGACAAAACTGTGGATTTGCACAAGTACATACTGTAGTATCCATTGATCCGGAGTCATGAAGGGAGATGGAGTAGGATAACCAAGAAAAACATGAAAAAGAGTGTATTGTTGTATAGCAAACAATGTTATCAGTAGAGATGAACAAGCATACTCGCTAAGGGCAATGCTCGATCAAGCATTGCCCTTAGCGAGTACCTGCCCGCTCGGAAGAAAAGATTTGGCTGCCGGCGGCAGGCGGGGAGCTGCGTGGGAGAGCGGGGAGGAACGGAGGTGAGATCTCTCTCTCCCTCTCTCCCCCCTGCTTCCCCCTTCTCACTGCCACAAGTCACCTCTCACCCCCGCCGGCAGCCGAACCTTTTCTTCTGAGCGGGCAGAAACTCGCTAAGGACAATGCTCGCTCGAGCAATTGTCCTTAGCGAGTATGCTCGCTCATCTCTAGTTATCAGCATTGGCATAAATGAATAAAGGTGGGATAATGGGTGCTGACAGGATAAGAAATCACAGAAATTCCATATGGAAGTGCATGTAGCATAAACTTTATTTAAACAATGCATTTCAAGAACAGAAATCCACCTTTAGCATTTACAGCTTTATTTAAGTTTGCTGTACAGTATTCTGAGTACTATTAAAGGGGTCTTCCAGGACTTGGATATTGATGACCTATCCTCAAGATAGGCCATCTATATCAGATTGTGGGGGTCTGCTGCCTGTGATCCCCACCGATCAGCTGTTTCACTGCATACCAGGCAGTGTTGTACATTGTGTAGCGGTGCTGCCTGGTATAGCAGCTCAATCCCAATCACTTCAACTGCGGCCTCTTCAAATAGCTGATCAGTGGGGATCCCTGGTGACGGACTTCCACCGATCTAATATTGATGAGCTATCCAGATCCCCTTTATGTTTTTAAGGGGTTTAGCCGTAACTTGAGCTATATAAAATAATTAAAGTCAGACAGCAATTTTAAAATTGCTTTGCAGCCACCTGGTCCTTCCTGGTTGCTGCTGACCAGGATAGGTGACTGCTGCCGCAATTACTGGCCACAGCACTGACCTTCTATAGCTAGTGATTGGCTGCAGCAGTCACCTGTCCTGGTCAGCAGAAACCTGGAAGGACAGAGTGGCTGTGAAAGAATTTTAAATTTGTTGGAAAACTCCCTTTAATGTGGCAAAACAATGTTGTATGGTTTTAAAGAGTGATTCAAAAAGAATGGTACAAAAGTGCAGCCGATTTAATCATATTGGAATTTAAATACAACAGCCAGAATGACACGAAAAGATAAAAGAACTCTTTAAATTCCTAATGCATCTTACAGATGATCAATGTGGGTGATGTTGGTGACACAGAAGATGTCAGGGGGGCTGGTGCATTATATCTCCACCGGAAGCTAGGGGTTGACCGGCCTTAGCTGGAGTTTAAGCCCCGGTCACGTCCCTAGCTGTTGATGGCTGCTGGTCTGTGCTGTCCCGTCCCCACAGCTGACTTCTCCATGGGTTCGTCGATCTACAAGACAGTGGTGGCTGACACCCGGCACACAACACAGTACACAGCAGCAGAGATCCGACGGGAGACGTCCGGGACTATTACAGCAGGACTGGGAGCGGAGATGAGAGGGAGCTGGGGAGGACGACAGTGACAGCAGAGCTGGGAGGGCACTGGCAGGGAGAGTCACAGCGGGGCCACGAGCACAGGAGCCACTTCCAGCGGCATGTATTGGTGGGGCCTGGGAGGGTTGTTAGAGGAGCTGGGTAGTCAGCAACAGTAGTGGCCGCAGAGTGCTGGCACCGCTTCCAGCGGCATGTGTTCCTGGTCGGGGGGAGGGGGGTTGGTGCAGGAGCTGGCCAGCCACCAACAGTATCAGGCGCAGCTTCAGTGCCGTTGCCGCTTCCAACGGCATGTGTTCGTGGGGGACGGGAGGATGAGGCAGGCGGGCACGTCTGCGACAGCCAATCAGCCCCTGGTAGCGTTTCCTTATACTCAGGACAGCTAAACCATGTCTCCACCGACTATTCTGTTGGAGACATATGACACCAGTACTGATGTCAAGTTAGTAGTCCAGTTCTGCCCAGATGTGTGCCAGGATATCCTCAGTTATCGATTCCACTGCAGCAGTGATGCCTTGTTTTAGGTTGTCTAGTGTCACCTGCGGCGTTGTAAGGTGCATTAAAAACTTGAAAAGCTGTTTTTTCATGTCATTCTGGCTGTTGTATGTCATTTCATGTATGAATAAATCAGATTTACTTTCACACTATTCTTTTTGAGTTATCCTGGACTTTCCCGACCAAAGCACTGTTTGATATTGCTTAGAGACATCCATGACTCTTAACAAACAGTGTCAGAAGCAAACCCTTGTCATGAGTATGCAAACAAACTGTGTGCACATAATGCCATGGTAATAATATTCTGCTGAAGGAAATTATATATGCATGAATCCTTCAATTATGGATACAACTGAGATCAACTAATGTCACATTGTGTATATTTCCAACAGAGATAATGCTGAAGGTGTAGAATGTATTATTTCTATATGTACTTGATGCTTGAAGTTACCGATTCTGTGACTTAAATTGGATATGACATTTGAAAGTCCTGTGATCCTTTGTTGTTTTTTAATCTTGAGCCCTCTAACAGCAGTGCCAAGCTCTTCAACATGATGAACCCATGGGAGTGAACCAGATATTTGACACGCAACGCTCTGTACATTTTACATTGACAGAAGATGGTTGTGGATCATTGTTGTCCTACAATGCCCAATTCCGAAAAAGTTGGGAAGCTGTGTAAAATGTAAATAAAGATATAATGCCATGATCTGGAAATCTCATATAACCATATTATTCACAATAGAACATAGATCAGAAGGTGAAAGTGAGATACTTTTCCATCATATTTAAAAAAATTAACTCATTTAGAAGTTGATGACAGAAACACAAAGGTTAGGACAGAGTTAACAAAAGTATGAAAAAGTAAGTAGTACGAATGAAAAACAACTGGAGGGTTTTAAGGGAGGGCATGTTAGAGAGGCAGAGTATCTCAGAGGTTCACCAATCGGTGAAAAACAATGTCTAAAATTTGTGGAACAATTTCAGAAAAATTGCAAAAACTTTGAATATCCCACCATCTACAGTACATAATATAATCAAATGAATCTGGAGAAATTCATGTGCAGAAGGAAGGCTGAAGGTCAATCCTGGAATTTTGAGATCTACAGAACCTCAGGCGTCATTGGATTAAAAACAGGCATTATTCTGTAATGCAGATAACTGCATGGGCTCAGGAATACCTCTGAAATCATAGTCTGTGAACACAGATCACTGCCCAATCCACAAAGGCAAGGAAGAAGTGATATATCAACATAATACAGAAAAGTCTGCATCTTTTCTGAGCCACGGCTCATTTAAAGTGGACTGAGGCAAAATGGAAAACTGTTCTGTGGTCAGATTAATCAGCATTTGAAATTCTTTTTGGAAACTGTGGATGCCATGCCCTGTGGAGGAGAGAGGGACTATTCAGCTTTTTATCAGGACACAGATACAAGCCTGTATCTCTCATGTTATGGGCTTACATTAGTGCCTATGGCATGGGCAGCTTACACACATCTTGAGGGGGCACTATCAATGCTGAGCAGTATATAGAGGTTCTAGAACAACATATGCTCCCATCCAGACAACATCTCTTTCAGGGAAGGCCTTGCATAGTTCAGCCAATTTCAAGTCAATGCTAAACCACATACTGCAACTATCACAACAACATGAGTCCGGGTGCTGAATTGGTTTGCCTGCAGTCCAGACTAGAGATGAGCGAGCACCCAAATGCTCGAGTCCGCGTTATTTGAGTCGAGTTTTTCGTAAAATTCGAGAGCTCTACTCGAGTAACGAACCCCATTGACTACAATGGGAGACTCAAGCATTTTTGCATATGGGACGCCGGGTGCCGAGCTTTTTTTTTTTCTTCCCTAGGTTCGTCTCTCTCTCTCTCTCTCTCCTGCCTACCAGACAAGAAATTTGCCAATGACGTGTGGTGCGTCGCGGCGGGGAGGGGCCAAAACAGGCACATCACAACAGGGAGGAGCCAAAAACTGGGGCGGGGTCGAACACGGCTTGATGCTCGTTTGAGTAACAAGCACCATCGAGTACGGTAATACCAAAATTCCAGTAATTGGTCTCCTCACTTCCCAGACATTTACAGACTGCTGTAAGGAGAAGAGGGGATGCTACATAATAGGCATGGCCATGGCCCAACTTTTGTGAGATGTGTTGCTGCCATAAGTAAATTTTTTATAAATTAAATTTAAAAATGTCTCACTTTCACCTTCTGATTTGTGTTCTGAGTTCTAATGTGAATAAAATTAAGTTTTATGAGATTTCAAAAGCATTGGATTTTTTTCTTTAGGCCGGCTGTCCATGGGCGTACTGTTTCCCTGCTGCGGGGGAACGCTAAAGTCACTGAGATTTTCCGCGATGAACCTATGATCGAAAAATCACGGTCAAATCGAGGCATGCCGTGATTTTTAATCACTCGTGTACATCGGGCTGCAGTTTCCATAGTTATCCTATTGAAAGCGTTCATTGCATTACCCGCCGCGGATAACACAATGGAATATCGCCAGTGGACAGGAGGCCTTACATTGTTTTCCATTTTACACAGCATTGAAACGTTTTTGGAATTGGGGTTGTAAATTAAACCTAATTTTGTATATGCATTCATATTACAAATAGAAACTGGACAATGGGGCCCAAGAAAAATGTGTATCTCTACTGTTAGTTCCTAACTTATGATGCTATGAAAAGGAGATATTAACCCCTTATTAATGGCCAATACACCTCTTCACTGACCTTACTAATGGGCTTTAAATTTGCATATACATCTTTTTAAGGCGGTGGCTTGTCTTACTAGTGACAACCAGACTGCTGTTTTAACTTCCAAGAGAAGAGAAACCTCAGATTCCGGTAGTTGAACCCCTTACATGCCACAATCAATAACAACTGCATAAAGTAAGCAGATGACATGGGGCTATTTCTGTCACCCATCGGCACTCTGCAGTGTGATCATGAGGTACCAATGGGCTCACATGGCAGCCATAGGACTGACAAAGACTTCTGCGTCGGCTACCGTGTTTGCCGGAAAATAAGACCTACCCGTAAATCAAGCAAGAGCTTTTTTAAGGGTGGGCTTATATTTGACGCCCCACCCCTAAAATAAGCACTTGCTACATAAAAAAGCAATATATTACCTTTTGTTCTCAAGCTACTGAGCCAATTAATGCAGTGCTTGATGAACCAAGACAATGGCTGTGATTGGTTTTTTGAGCACTGCATTGATTGGCTGAGCTGTGTCACTTGATAACCAATCAAAGCCATCGATTCCTGGAGGCAGAGGTTTACAATCTCCATTACCAGGAAGTGACCTTCTGTCCATGCTTGAGAACTAGAAGCAAGACTGACGGAACTCCAGAGACCAGTGGGAGGGACCTAGACGGTGCCTGCTAGGTAAGTATATTAGGACATCCCCCGAAAATTGTGGTGCAAAAATTAATATAAGACAGGGTCTTATTTTCGGTATGCAACTCAGTCTATAAGGCCTCCTGCACACTGGCGAGAGCGATATAGCTCTTGCAATCCTACTGAAAAGCCTTGGATGTAAGGTGTTCTTACAGGGAAACAGCCTCGTATCACAGCAGGGCTCAAGGACTCTCTTGACGTGCCTGTTACAGTCACGGCAAGAGATAGCGATCTTCTCCAATTGATTTCAATGGGGCTGGAGGCAGCAGTGCCAGCCCTATTGAAATCAATGGGAGAAGATCGCTGAAGGAATCCCCTGCTGCAGCTGTCACAGCTGCAGCAGGAGATTGTAATGTTCTCCTATTGTTTTCAATGGGGCCAGCGGCAGCGGCTCTGGCTCCGTTGAAATCAATGAGAGAAGATCGCAATCCTTTGCCACTGCTGTCATAGCAGCGGCAGGGGATTCCTTCAGCCCCACAGGGAGTCCCCTCATCACTGGACATAGTGTTCAGTGTTGGGGGGACTCCCTGCTGGAATGAAGGAATCCCCTGCCACTGCTGTCACAGCAGTGGCAGAGGATCGCGATCATCTCCCATTACTTTGAATGGGGTCGGCGCTGCTGGCAGTAATGGGTGAGATCTCAAAAAAAATAGACATGCTGCAATTTTGTTTTCATGCTGCATCGCAGGTGTTAAAACATTGCACATGTAAAGTGAGCCATTGGAAGCCATTGGCTTCATAAACTTGGATTTCTTGCAGCCTTGCAGAGCTGGGAAATTGTTCGATTAATAGGCATATTTCATAGGCTTAGTAGAAGCATTACATAATTAATGCAGTGTACTATGCTAGCGATCAAATGATCTAATATTCAAATCCCCTTGAGGGACTAAAAAATATTGTCAAAACAGCCCAATAAAGGATTTATCCCCACATTTTCCCCCACAAAACCCTGTTTTTAATGCATATAACACCAAGAAACAAAAAGCAACACATAAGGCCCCCTGTCCACGGCTGGCCGGCACTTTCCATAACATTGCTATGGAAAGCGCCGGCACCTGTCCACGAGCGGAGAATCGTGGCGATTCTCCGCTCGCGGTGGGCAATTGCCCCGATTCTCCGCGGTCAGCCTATCTATTATATAGGGCTGACCGGCAGAGCTTCGCCGCAAGATCCCGCATCGCCCGTGGACAGCCGGCCTAACAGGTACTACCACTTTTATAACATCCCAGACAATAAAAATATTTTGTTATTCATGTCACATACTGAACGCTATAAAAATAATTTTACTAAATAATGCCAGAATTGCTATTTTTCTTTTATTTGCTTCCCAAAAAAGTAAGAAAAATTAATGCAGAAGTCACAAAATGGTACCAATAAAAACTACAACTTTTCCTCCAAAAAAGACCTCACAGAGTTCTATTAGCCTTTAAATGCAGCAATGCAGATTCAATTGTTTTTCTTTAAAAACTTGTTTTTATGGCCTAAATGTAGTAAAAAGTTAATGTAATAAAAGTTATATAGCATATTTATATGTAGCCCAGAGTGATGCCATTAAACTATACAACTGGTCGCTAACAAAACAAATCCTCATATGGCTATGTCATCAAGTTATGGCTCTTGCAATGTGACAATTGTTTGGTCCTTAAGGCACAAAATAGTCTTGTCACTACGGGGTTAGTTTACAAGCGACATTACCGAATGTATCACAGGTTTTTAGGGGCATAAAGAGGCTTTAGCTTTGATACTGCCTAAAATTCTTAAATAAAATTATAGGCATTACTGGATATACCCTGGATTAACCCCTTAAGGACCAAACTGTTTTGTACCTTAAGGACCAGACAATTTTTAGGGATTTTACCCATGTGGCGGTTTTACTGCGCTATTTTTTTTCCTTTAGCTATCAAAGTCATTTTTACTGCATTTTTTTCCCATGACATATAGGGCGATTTTTGAAATATCTTTTTCACTGACTTTTTTTCCGTTTTTTAGTTTTATTGGGGGTAAAATTCTTTATTTAGTATATATATGTTAAAATAAACTATAGGAATGGGTTCCTCTATTTGTTTCAGACGTTTTGATATATAGTATATATGTTTTTTGGTTTACAGGGCGCATACGGTGACGGTTTTTGTTGGCGTCTGCTTTGTGTTATTCTCTTTCTTATGTATATATTGTTGTTTTATTCTGTAATTGTGTTTTACTGATGTATGTAATTTTGTTTTTTACTATCTGTGTACCCCATGACGTCATGTAAGACCTCTGGGGGACATTCATTTTTTTTCATTGTTTGACACTTTTCCACTGTAACTGGAGCATCTATAGGAGCCCTAGTTACAGGGGGAAACAGCCCCTGCAGTGACATTAGTCACTGGCAGAGCTACCCAGGGTCTAATATGACCCTCCAGCTCTGCTGTAGCAGGGAACCCAGGCGGTCACATGATCCCTTGGGCTCCCGATGTGAAAGTTACATTGTACTTTCACTTTCAGTACACAGTGCTCATTGAGCGCTGTGTACTCAGGGAAGCAGAGGCAGGATGGGTTACAAACCGGGTTACTAACAGCTGATAACCCGTTCCTGGCTCTGACTGATTGCAGAGGCAGGAGGTTTAAAGCACTGCCGTAATTTTACTATCGGCGGTGCTTTAAGCCCAGGACCAGGCGCCGTAAATTTACGGCGCCTGGTCCTTAATGGGTTAAAGAGGTTTTTAAAAAAACATTTATCACCTTCTCATGGGATAATTAAAAATGATTAGATCTCTGCATAGACAAAACATGAAGCTTCTGGGCCCCAATGCAAAACCTGTAACAGGGCCCCCAACTATAATGCTTTATTCATAGTATTAAGCTCCCTATATGGAGAAGAGAGGCCTTATGGGCCCCCTAAGGCTCCTGGGCCCGGGTGCAATCACATCCTCTACAGTTACACCGCGTGATCTCTGGAAGTCCCGCTAATCGCTAGCATAAGGGTCTACTGTGTGGAAGGACTGTAGGGGTTGAGCTTGAGTGCTGCCACTCAGCACAACTCTATGGAAGTCCCACACACAGCTGAGCGAGACTGCTGGCTGAACTTCTGTGCTGATTAACGTCCTAATAACGTCAGAGTTTTGTTTTTCTTCAATAAAACAGGTCTTCATTCTAAGTATTAATTTTAATGGAAATTGCTAAGAATATTGTGTCAGCTTCCAGTAACTGAAATTGTTAAGCTGTGTTAAGTATTGATGACTTATCCTTAGGATTGAGCAAAGGATTGCCATCACTTCTGGATAGGATACAAATTCACTTTATTAGAACCCATTAAAACATGATCCAAGGATTAGTATATGCTTACACGTTTCGAACCACAATGGTTCTTGCTCACAGCATAATGGGCACACAATGTAACAACTTTTACAAGCAAAACGGACCAGTCATGACCAGGATGCAACTTAGGCCTTAGTCACACGACAGTTTTTATAGTATTTAGCTGTGTAAAAATAACTCCAAAAAATTGCGAACATCCAAAGCATTGGATTCCAATGTATTTATTCAGATGAGCGATTTTTGGGTGAGTAAAATAATTGCGCCAGGAAAAAATAGCACATCGGCAACCGTTTTCAGTCACCAATTTTATACGCAGCGTGAAAAGATAGGTCTTGCCCTTTCTTTTGCTGAGATACGCAGCAAGCTCCCATAGACATCAATGGAAACTGGAAAAAAGGGAGGGGGGAGGTAGTTACCCGGCTTACAATGCTGGGAAAAGAACACAGCTGGACCGATTTAACCATTATTGGTCATTCTGAGCATTTTACAGCAATCAATGCATATTTGTTTTCCGATACGCAGCAGCAGGCCATGTGAATGGTTGAAAATACGCGGCTGAAGATCAGGACTTGATCGCTGCAATTATTCATTCATGCAATTATACAGTCAAACGTAAAAACGCATAGTCATGTGAAGGAGGCCAACATTCTATATACAGCAAACCCTCATTGAAGCAGCAGCGTGAGGGCTTCTACCCACTAGCAGAAGCACAAACTTGCGTTTTTTGTGTGATGCGATTTTAACATTAGAAAGTCCCATTGACATTTCCATTAAAAAAATGCAGTGATATCGCAGCGTTAAAAAAATACTAGTGAGTAGACTGCCCTGATCTGTATGTGCGAATACCATGTATATCATGATATACATCACCAAAACAATTCTATATCTGTCTTTCCACTAATAGATGTGTAACAGATCACTTTCACGATTCATACCAGGTAGAAATCTCATACCCAAACACAGAATTCAATATGCCTCGAGATTTAACACATTATTGTCTGCAGTTTTGGAGTTTGTTCTATTCCCTATAAAGGTAAAGTCCCCTGGTGCCAGGACCGAGTCACTGACTCCTAGGGTGACATCACATCATGACATTTTCGTGGCAGACAGTTTTTGCAGGGTGGTTTGCCATTGCCTTCCCCAGTCATCTTTACCCCCACCAAGCTGGGTACATTTTACTGACCTCAGAAGGATGGAAGGCTGAGTCAACCTTGAGCCTGCTACCTGAGCAATGCAGCCTTCAGGTCATGAGTAAGAGCTTAGGAATGCATACTGCTGCCTTAACACTCTGCACCATATCTACCCTGTTTCCCTGAAAATAAGACCTAGCATGATTTTCCTGATTTTTTGAGGATGCAAAATGGTTTTTCAGGCTTTTTGAGGATGCTTGAAATATAAGCCCTACTCCAAAATGAAGCCCTGCTAACCGTTAATTTAAAAAGTCAATTTAAATAGTGTCCAGGCAGCTATACATGTAAAAAAGTTAAACCTTTTTGAACAAAAATTAATATAAGCCACTGTCTTATTTTCAGGGAAACACGGTATTCCCTACACCAGAGGTCAGACTCATGTTCAAATAGTTTCTAATAAAGTCGATTTTTATCTTATCCAGAAGTGTTGGATATCTTTTGTTCTATCCTAGCATACTGCCGACAGCATGCTGTGCAGGTGGAAGGGTAGACCGGGCTGTGGATCTATTCATAGTCCTTTACAGTAAGGATATTTTTAATCGGATAGGTCTTCAATATCAGGTAATTGGGGGACTGACTCCTGGCAGCCTTAGCGATGAGCCATTTGAAAGCACAATAGCATGTGCATGTTATGCAATGAAAAGGTCACAGCACTCATCTGAACACCACCCCTCTCATTGTGTGCCAGGCACAGTGCCATACATATATATAGTGGCTGTGCCTGGTATTGCAGCTCAGTCCCGCTCACTTAAAATTTGTAAAATGTTAACACAATGTAAATAATGTGTATAATGACCTCATTTCTGACAGGTGCTAAGAAAAATAAAACAAAGGGGGTTCCTTAGACACAGAGATCACTGATTTAATTTTGTAATCCCCCTTCCAGAGTTGATAGTTGAAATATGACTGGTAGAATATATCCAGTCTTTGCTATTATTTTCTAAAAACGAATGGAAGAAATTAAAGTCTGATTCCTTCTCACATAATTTATGTATGAGGTTGGCTTATAATCCAGCTTGTCTTTTGGACTTTTTTTATGTCACTGTGTAGTAATGAAGAATGATGGGATGTGTGATTTATGATAAACTACTGCAACATTTTGCAGGGTGTATGACTCACAGTGCGATCAATCATTGGCTCATCATGTCCCGAGTTCTGGATAGTTCTGGATCGGGAAATATGATCTCCATGCAATGTTTTAAAATGATGAAACAAGATGCAAGTGAAATAATGTATTGTATGTCATATATGGATCCCATGTCTACATACGATTGTAGGCTGATACTCTCTTTCACAACCGTGATCTTCATGATCAATATGTGTAATTGGACACTTGAAGTTGTGAACGCTACTTTCATTGTAAAGGTACCTTAAATGGGACGACCATTGGCCAATCATACAAAAGAGCAAATTGAACCGGTAGTCATTCAGTGTAAACATGGCCACCAACAGGGTGACGAGCGATAAGATGATCATTGTTTCATTTCAGTATAACTAAATAATAGTCGCTGGCTGATCAAAAGTCGCCTGGTGTGGTCACAGTCTGTCATCGTTGGACGACTTGTCAACAAATTAGCATGGAGATCTCCTTTAGCAATATGTCAGCAAACAAGTAATGAACAACCATCACTCTGTGTAAAAGCAAACACATGACTGCTGTTTGTACGCTTCAGGGCTTAACCCTTTCCAATCCACTGTCTGACCTCTGAAGACATTATGATTTAAGGCTGTACAGCTCTGATGTTGGAAGATGCCCGTCAGGGTTCTCTTACTGTATATTGCCAGCCTCTCTGCTGTCAGAGCCTATCCAATGTGCCACCTCATGCAGTACTGGCTTTAGCCAGCAGATAGCGCCATTGTATAACTGCAGAAAAAGAGTAAGCCTCCTAGGAAAACCAGGATACAAATTGGATTGGAAAGGGTTAAACAGACGACCATGTTTTTGGAGCTTTTTGCATGCGTGAAAATCGCATGCACGAAATGCGCCAAAGCGAAGCCATTTATTTCAATAGATTCGTTCTTACGGGTGTGTTTCTCGCACGCAATTTCTATGTATGATAAAAAACAGGTCCTGCTTTTTTTTTTTTGAACAGCCGCATTGAGGAAGACTTTTAATATGTTCATGCACAAATATGCTCCATTGTGGCAAGCGTATTTGCGTATTCGGTCGCCTGTTTAACCCCTCAACTACTTTTCTGAGTGACTATCTGAACGATAGTTGCTCTGTGTTAGGGCTTAAACAGACGAGATTTGTCCAGATTTGCGAAGGTGAAAATCAGGCCCGCGGAAAAAAACCCATTGATTTTAATGGTTTTGTTTTGACTAGCATGTTTCTCTTGCGATATTACTACACACGAGAAAAGATAGGTCTTGCTCTATGTTTCTTGCACGTACTTTTTCTACATGCGAGAAATGATAGGGCAAGATCTATCTTTCTGCAATTGGGCAAAATTTAAACGGTAAATAAAATGAATTTTGACTTGTTCATGCGCCGATTTTTTTGGCCTGTTTACATCTAAAGGGACCTTAACTGTGCTGTAGGTGACACAACAGTTGGTCCATAATAGCAAATCCCATGCAAAATAGCAGCTGCATTGCCTGTAGATACTGGATAAGAGTAGGTCTTGCAATCCTTCTGCTGTGAATGACTTGCACCTTGGTCTCTACTGGTCAGTTGTAGTTACAGTAAGTGTAATAACATTATGACGGTGCCCGCTATATAAATACTGGATGCTTCTGCACTTTGTATTGGGCTCTACACCTCATTCACAGCTCCTTCTATGTCATGTTAGCCTGAATGTAGTTAAACAGGTGTCAGAATAATCAGATAAAATGTTGACAGCTCCTGTGGAGGATCAGATCCTTTCTTGTCCTGTGCCAGCTTGCCCACAAATGGCAGCAGTCTTGTCCTCTTGACCAAAGGCAGATGTGTGTGTTTTAATGAGGAGTAATGCCAGGACAGAAGCTATAAAGTGAGATGAGGCATGTGTTTACTGAGCTGCTGTGTATATATAGTGCAGCTCAGTCAGTCCCTGCTCTGCCATTGTGTGAGCCTGCAGACAGGATATTAGCGATCTCTACTGGGATGTAATCGGGGCTCCGAAGCCTTGAGGAAGCACAACAAAAGGAAGCAGCCACCCTCCGTGTGTGTTCTTCTCCTACTTCACCAGGAAGCCTGCACTGATGCGGCCGCCCACTAGAGGGCGCCAGCCGCTATGCTGTAGACGCAGTAGGCTTGGCTGCAGTAGCTGGCAGTGTATCTGGGCCGGTCAGTAGAGGAGATCGTTTGATTGTTGGGATCATTTCCTGTTGCCCATCCTCTCCACGAGAGCAAATGATTTCTCAGCAGTCACCGACCTCCTGAATGTCACATCATGGTGAGTTGCGATGGTCATGCTAGATGCTGTGGGCACATGCCAGCCTGTGCCTTCCACTGGGTAATGTATCTCCTTGCTTCCCCAGAGCTCGGGCACCGCGTCCTATCGCTGCTCCATGTCCTCCTCCGCTGACTTCTCGGATGATGAGGATTATAGTCAGAAGTCTGGATCTGCCTCTCCTGCCCCCGGAGATACCCTGCCCTGGAACCTGCCCCGGCACGAGAGGTGCAAGAGGAAGAGTTCGGGGGCGGCGGTGCTGGACCCGGCCGAGAGGGCTGTGCTCAGGATAGCTGGTAAGGGGCACCGGGCATGCATGCTGGCACACTGCCCAAGTGCTGATGATGACTCTGCATGCCTACAGAATATTCTATATACAGAGTTTTGTTGTATTTGGGCACCTGTGTGTTGGGGATTGGCACTGTATGTGACTGCTGCCTGCTGATGCCAGGCTAGCCGGCAGCGGGCTGGTTAATGGCAGGCTGACATTATTGTGGTGACTAAGCTATTTCTGCCCATTCTTTCCAGTGGGCAGTGTTATTATTGTGTGCAGGCTACTGGCACAGCAGCTGTAATGTGCCACAGGTGCCGCCTTATATGCCAGTAGCACCTACCAGACCTGCATCACCAGCGTCACTATTATGTAAGCAGGACATAACATAAATGATGATTATCACTCCAGCTGCATTACTTGTCAGGAAGAACAAAAGTTGTATTTTTCCATTCCTGCAGCTGTTTTCCATAGAATTCAATGTGATACTAATGTTATAATCACCAGCATCATTATCATCGGTCTATTATGGACAAGGCGGATTTTATAATAATGTCTATATCATACTGCATAGAAAATACAAGGTTGTTTATTTACGCTACATATTTAGTATACGTGTATGGCATTGTGTACATTCTAACATCTTATAAATGTCAGACTGGTCTCACACCACCGGATTTGGCGTCCGCGCGGACGATCAGCGGTAAAATCCTGGCATTGAAAAGCATGCATTTTTGAATTTACCCTCTCACTCGCAGATACAAATTAAGGTGACCCGATTTTCCTAGGGACAAAGGGGTGTGGTCAGGGGCGGGGCTTATCACAACTTATGATTTTACCTCTGTTGTTATAAAAAGTACAGGGCCGCTTCAAAAAAGACTGGGAGCAAATTCCGCAGCATTTCTGCATCTAATCAACAATCAAAATCCGTCCAGTTGGTGTGTCTGCAGCTGATCTCAAACTATGCAGCGCTCTTCCTCACCTTCTCCGTAGGCGTCCCACTCTCAGTGCTCCCCGACTTCCGGTTCCTAGCGGCCCGTGATGGCCTCACCTGACTAGCGGAGTCGCATCAGACCAAACTGCTGGGAATTGGAAGTCGGGGAGCGCTGACAGCGGGAAGTCTTCGGAGAAGGTGAGGAGTGCTGCATAGTATTTTTAGGCTTGAAAAAGGGGCTTGCCAGTGCCGAAACACATTGCAAAATATGGTTGGTATAATCATGTAACTACTGGGATTATCATTTCATTTCACCCCGATCCTTGGAGCGCGGAGTCCTTTTTTTCTTACTTGGTTCCACTTGTTTATGCCATCGGAGCTGTCCTGGATTAGCATGGGGATTCTGTGACCAGCGAACTGGGACACAAGGTGGTGGTGGGTTCTATCCTTCTTTCCTCCTATTGCACGATAGCATTTTTCTAAACCTCACCATCACACCAGAACTAGACCATACAAGGCGCCGTTCATTTGTTTGTTTGCTTTGCTAGAAAGGGGAATCCCTATAGCTGAGTGGCCCCATGTCTAGATGGAACTGAATAGCTCTAGGGCGAAGCCCATTGACTGTTATGGGGTCCACCCGCTTTCCGCCCAGCTTCCTGGCTTTTGGATAGTATTGGCAGAGCTTGCATGGGAGAGGGACGCTTGCGGCGCGCAGCAACTTAGGCCGTCTGACAGATATTTAATCTGCTGCCTTCATATCATATTTGCTTTGTTAGGTAAAACGATGGCATTTTTCTGTACATGGTGTCCAGTTAAGGTTATCTCCCCAATATGCAAGAAATACGGTATAAACAGTTCCAAGTCTTGTTTCTGCATACATGGCATGTTCAAACACAATCCACCGCTGTTATCTTTATACATTTTTGTCATCTTGGAAGACCTTGATATTAAATTCATGTTTTTCTATTCTGTTCTGAGTTACTGAAGTCTTACTGGAAATAAATGCTTATTTGCGGTATCACATGGTGTTACATTGCGGGGGAGTTTGTAGGTTCTTGTGGCATTGTGAAGGTGTAGGAGTGAATTATTAGATGTGTCCACGAGGGCCGGAGATTTGTTCCAAAACCTAAAGGATTTTCTGGGCAAATACTATTGATGAGCTGCCCTCAGGATAGGTCATCAATAGTTGATCGGCAGGGGGGCTACTGCTCAGAACCCGGCCAATGAGCTGATAGGCTGCCCGCTGTCAGCGCCACTGCTCAGTTATGGAGCAAGCGCAATTAGCTCTGATCCCTATGTAGGGGCTGGAGCTTATAATTGCAGGTGCAGCTCTCATTTCAGGCCGACTGCGCACGAACGGGTCGGATTCTGCATGCGGGAGACCACCACGGAATCTGACCCTGTGCCTGGTTGGTGTCTGTGCGTACCATTTATCTTCTTTCTCTGTACTGCGGATCGTTGTGGTGAGGTGCCATCGGACATGCGCAGTACAATTTTTTTTAAAATGTTTGTTTTTCCCGCTCTAGGCGGTGACGTGGGTACTTACGACCTATCCGCAGTGTCAAATGCAGATGGGCCGTGGGTTGGATGGCTTCCAGTGACTTCAATGGAAGCTGTCTGTGCAGACACCGCACAAAAATAGAGCATGCTGCCATTTTTCTTCTACTTGCGGAAATCGCAATTAGTTTCCGTGAGTGTGCAGGAAGAATCGATTTTCCATAGCATTCAATGGACGGTGTTTACGGAACCATCCGCAGTACAGAAAAAGAAAAGAAACAACAGGTACGCACGTGCATCACTGCTGCCAGGTGTGGATTCCGACCCGCCTGTGTGCGGACGGCCTAAAGGGCCCTTAATAACGCTGCTCATCTCCCTTACCTGTCAGCCTATGGAGTGACCAACATTCCAACATGTATATTAGGAGCAGTGTCTGCTGGCCTGCAGGCATATGTTATGCAAGCATGAACAGGTTCTCTCCCACTGCAGTAGTGGTTAGCTGGTCCAGCCTAGATCATAGCAGCAGCACCATGTGCCATGGGCATTCTGTATGCCACACTATATTGCCTCCAGACTGCACCGTATTGCAGGGACATGGAAGCAATGCTGGAAAATCAGTAATAAGGAGCAGTTTTTTTGAACATCGATCTTGGGATTTCTTCTGGAGGCATGAGTTTTAAATATTTTATATCATTTTCTCTGAGCTCAATGATGCAGGATGACAGATACTGCAGGGCCTGACAGGTCCAAATGCTTCATACTCACAGCAGCACCAGAGATTCCATTTGGAACCGCCGACACTAGTTTCTGCTAAAACCCAACATGAGATAATGCGAGAAGGCCGATAGGAAACTGAACGGCCCCCATTGTAGTTGGTTCCATCATAGACGAATGCTTTTGGCTAGGAGTCGCAGTTTTCCTGCTTACTGCATGGATCAGAAAGATGGGAACCCCTAGGGCCAGTGTGAGCCAGCCGTGACTGTAGCTTTTACACAGAGCGTTTTTCAGAAAAACAGCGCAACTTTAGTGACATTTTTTGAGCATATTTTGCTGAGGTTTTTTTTACAGCAAAAAGAGGTGTAGCCTGACGTTAGAAGGTTCAGGGGAAATATTAAATGTGCTACAAAGAGTGTGTTTATGTGGGGCGTATTTTGGGTCTCTGGATATTTTTTCTGCAATCACACCAGACTGTAGATTTGGCATATGTTTCTGGTGTTTTTCGCATAGACTGTTTTATACTACATTAAAACATCAGACGAAAATGCAAAAATCTGCAAAAAAAAAAAATCCTGCAAAAACCACATTACTTAAAAACACCACAAAAAAAATGTATGAAGAAAGCGTATAGGAAATTAAATGTGTAATTAGAGATGCAAATCTTTCCATTATACCTTTTGTCTATGCTGGCTCCACTTATGTTTTTGGCTTACAAATACTATCTATCTATTTATCGCATATCTATCTATCTATCTATCGCATATCTATCTATCTCATATCTATCTCTCTTTCTCATATCTATCTATCTATCTATCTATCTATCTATCTATCTATCTATCTCATATCTATCTATCTATCTATCTCATATCTATCTCATATCTATCTAACTCATATCTATCTATCTCATATCTATCTATCTCATATCTATCTATCTATCTATCTCATATCTATCTATCTAACATCTATCTATCTATCTAATATCTATCTCATATCTATCTATCTATCTATCTATCTATCTCATATCTATCTATCTTTCTCATATCTATCTAATATCTATCTATCTATATGTCTCATATCTATCTAATATCTATCTATCTATATGTCTCATATCTATCTGTCTATCTCATATCTATCTATCTTTCTCATATCTATCTATCTTTCTCATATCTATATAATAATCTATCTATCTCTATTTTAACAATAATAGTAATAATAATTTACCAACTGAACCTCAACATGCACAGTAAATTGGTATAGCACACCATCCTCATTTGAAGAGTCTCTATCACCATCTATCAGCGTTTATGTTGGCACAACGCGCCACTTATAATATACTGAATGACATCATCACATATAACTCACTGAAGGACCTGTAATTACGGTTGGAGTTGGTCAAAATATTGAAGGACCTGTGATGACGTCACTGACATGTGAAAAGGGGCGGAACATGTAACTCACTCAGTCACTCACTGACAAGTGGTCATTAGTATAGATGAGTGAAAAGGCAATTTCTCGAGCGAGCATTGCCTTTAGCGAGTATCTCCCCCGCTCGTGACTGCAGGTTCGGGTGCCGGCAGCGGGCACGGAGCTGCGGGGGAGAGCAGGGCGGAACGGAGGGGAGATCTCTCTCTCCCTCTCCCCCCCCGCTGCCTCCTGCTGACAGCCGCTACTCACCACTCCCCCGTGCCGGCACCCGAACCTGCAGTCTCGAGCGGGGGAGATACTCGCTAAAGGCAATGCTCGCTCGAGCAATTGCCTTTAGCGAGTATACTCGCTCATCTCTAGTCATTAGTACTTTGATAAGTCTTCTGTGTGGATCTGTGCAGTAGTTTGGGAGAAACTTGCATTTTATTTGTAGCAGACACACATAGAGGATTACAGGAAGTAGTCTTGGATATTCATGAGCTGCAGTCTATCTGCATTAACCCCACCCTCTATCCATTGATTGACTTCTCTCTGCCTACTACTATGCATAGAGAAACAGCTGTCAGTCAGTGGCTGGAGGGTGGGATGGGCATGTTTAGCTGCATGAATATTAAGGACTAGTTCACACGGCAGACATATCATTGTAATCAGCTTGACAGTCACTACCTCAGCTGCACCTTTAAATAGGAAGATGACCAATGCCTCTGCAGCGCCACCTATCGGAAGGCAGCATTAATGCAAGTCAATGTCAGACTTATAACTCTCCTCACTAGGTGCTCTCTCCAAGGAGAAACCATACCCTTTCAGACCTACGTCATAGGCCTCTGACCTAGCCAGGCTACCAACTGATGAAGGGCAAAAATCCTGAAACAGCTGTCTGTGCATGGTTTATGTTTTCCTACTGGAGAAGACTTTGTTTTAGGTTTATATTCCCGGCCATTGTTACAAGGCTTATTAGAAGGTCTGATGTTAACGTGCAGGAATGCTGCCTTCCAATAGAGGGTGCTGTAGAGGCATTGTTCTATTTTACTATTTGCGTAAATTTCCCAGAGGAGCATGCATGACCTTATAAGTTCCCTCACTAGCTGCTCTCTCTAAGGAGAAACCATATCCTTATCTTAGACATACTCAGCAGAAACCCCAGAGATCAAGTCATGTAGTATCATCTCCTTGGCATTAGTTGATTGTGTGCTCACATAGATGATGGTGCATCCTTTATTGTGTTACCCAGTGAATAGAGCTTCGGGCAGTAATGTAGATTGGATGGCTTCTCTTGTAATGACCCTCATGCCTCTGCTGTAATGAGCAGAAGAGAATACCAATCTAGAGTACATATGGATTATTGTAGCCAGTGATTACTTATTTATGGTTGAGAAATGATTCGTCATGTATTGTTGAGGTTAATAATTTATGGGTTATCACATCCCCAAGCTAATGTAAGAAGAAACGTATTGATGTTTTTTTCATTTTCTAGATTATTAGTCATTGGGCAGTAGGCTTCACTAATTCCCCAAGGATACAAACCCAATCTTCTGCCTCACCAGTGGCTGATTCAATCCAAATGTCCTTGGGATCAAAGGCTGTTGTATAGATCTGTGTTGCACCTAGCTGGATGCCCTATGAATGTAACCCTGTCAACTGCTACAAGCTGTAGTGGATATGATATATTTTACCTGGCTCTACTTTTTGCCGAAAATAAATAGTTAAATCCAATTTTGTTGCTTGGCTGTATAAATAATTAAGATTCTGGCGATGAAATGGTTAACCGGTGCAGCAGCTGGGATGCTGTTACAATGCAGATATTTCAGTGTGCCTCGCGAATACTCCTGAGACCCTTGAATAAGCAGACAAAAATCAGCAAGAAGAAGCAGCTAATGATTGAGACAGAAGCAAACATCCTTCTGAGCTGTGCCTATCACCGCGGTCTTAGGGCTTCTTCAGTCAACTGGATTCGTGCATGTTTTTGCGTGCGTAGAATAGACGCGCAAATGTGTAGAGAACTACACAACCTCATCAAACCTCGTTCACTGCGCTAATACGTGCACTGAGGCGTATCTTTAATAACGCTTTTTGATCGCTTTTTATGGCATTTTTTCTTGGAGACAGGGTGACAAAAAAAGTGCATTTCTGTGATTTTTTTTTTACAACGTGCATCGTGCAGGGTAAATAATGCGTTACTTTGATAGATCTGACTTTTACGGACGCAGCGATACCAATTATGTATTTTTGTTCCCGTACGGGACCCCCGAAAATCTGCCAGGGGATGTAAATGCCGCTGTCAGACTTGAACAGCTCCGATGAGCCGCACGGCTTACCGGAGGTCTTGCAAGTGGGTATCGGCTGTAAGAAACAGCTGTCAGGCGTGTTGTATGGAATGGGATAGCCCCGCGATCCCCCTTCATATATACGCTGCAGGACATAACTGTACGTCCTGTAGTGTTAAGGAGTAAAGGGTTTGTTTCACACAAGACTTTTCTTGATGTTTTCTGACACATGCTGCCTCCAGATGTTAGCCATAAATAGGGAAATATTAAATACAGCTTGTTTGTTGTGACTTTTGTAGCTTGTGTGTTTTTTGGGTTATTGGAAGTTTTTCGTCACAGCAGTATGTAGAATTTGTGTTTTTTTTCTGGCATTTTTTTGCATAGGTTTCTTTATAGGACATGAAAAGTGGCAGAAAAAAACCATGTTTGTGTGAATGTGTGGATTAAAAAAGGCCACCCACAAAACACTTGCAAACAAACCTTGGCTTTTTAAAGCGGTTTTCTGATTTCACTGGCATTGATGGCAGAGGGGGAATGAGGCATATGTATAAAAAAACCACAATAAATACCCCCCCGCCCTCCGCTGCATGCTGCTTCCCCACCGCTGCTGGCTCTGTTGTTTACCCCAGTGACTGCTGCAGCCAGTAGGTGGCCAGCAGGGACATCATCAGCCTCAGGGTTAATATATTAGAAGCCCACGGTTTTATGGGACTTCAGCAGTCTGGCGCCATGGTGAGTATATTATTTTTGTACAGTTTTGGGCATGGTGGGACCAAAACTAAATAAAAGAAATAACTCAGAGAATTACTTTAATGTGCTTTTTTTCTTTTCTTTAAAAGGTGGGGATGGTGAAATAAATGCAGGAGGTATAAACAATTTTCATTTTATGTGAATAGGCCAGAAAGTTTCTGGGCAGCCAACCTGTTTCTAGGGGAAGGCGTGAACCAAGTCCTGACCTGCTGAATTTTTCTACAGCAACTGAGGACATTAAGAGACATTTCACAAGAGACGGATAAGGCCGCACAACGCACCGCAAGCCGCAGTTAATTCCACACCAAAATCCACAGGCTATCTGTGGATTTTGAGGCAGAATTGAAAATCTCTTAAAACCTGCTTGCAATTTTGTATCAAAATCCGCAGTTAAAGGGGTTTTCTAGGGAAATACTATTGATGACCTATTATCAGGATAGGTTGGGACCCCAGCCAATCAGCTGAGCAGGTGCATGCTGTCATTGCTACAATAACAGGGGTCGGAGTGTAAGCCTCCGTACCAAACTCCGTGTAGTGGCCAGTGCTTGTAACTGCAGGCACGGCTCTCAATGAGATCAATGGGAGCAATGCCTGCAGTTACAAGTGTCGGCCACTACATTGGAGGTCGATGTGGAAACTTCCGGTCCAAATACACAGAGGTCAGACCGGAAGCTTCCGCGCTGCAGGCACGGTGTCTCAGAGGTTTTGGGGAAAATCGAGAAGTGGAATCAGCAAACGTCCTTGTTTTATACTTCCCATTTCTTTATTTCCTATAGAAAAGTCTATGTGAAAACACCTGAAAAAAAAGCCATGGATCCAAACAATACATCTAAGGTCGAATGCACACGACTGGGTTGGATTCCACATGCGGGATCTGACCCTGTGCCTAGCCTGTGACCCCCGCAACCTGTCCGCTGTCTTCTTATCTGTGCTGCGGATGTGTCAGCTGGCCCACATGCACAGTACAGATTATGCCATGCCATCGCTAGGCGATGCCGCGGATTGGACGGCTTCTATTGACTTCAATGAAAGATATCCACGCTGAAATAGAACATGCTGCTATTTTTTTTCTCCGTGAGCGGAAAATCACAATTGATGGAAAAGTGATTTTCAATAGCATGTTCATGCGCAGTATTTGGAGCGGAATCTGGAGGTGGATTCCGCAGTGCTAATAAGCTGTGTGCATTGGGCCTAAAGTAAAGGAAAAACAGTGTTGCAGCACTTTACCCAAAGTTTTTTTTTTTTTTTAAATCCACAGTTTTTATGGCAATTTTTCATTCAGGTTTCTGACTGTTTGTAATGCGTCTCATCATTCCCTATTAACCTACAGCTAACATCTGGCTGCAGTGGGTTTTTTTGAAAACGGCAAAAACACTAGAAAAATATGTTACAAAAAAATGCACTGTTTTGTTAAAAACGCCATGTGTGAGAGCACCCTGAAGCGGAAACATATTCTGCAGTGCTTTATAGTGGATAAACAACATTACTCAATACAACAAATATGACAGGGCATTAGGGTAATTAAAATAAACTTTGGGCAACTGGAAGGGAGGTATGTCCATGAGAACAGGTTCTGTTCTGAGGTTTATGTGATATTTCTGCTTGTGATTTCACTATAGCTTGTGGCCACTAGGGGTGATTCCCGCCAATCAGCTGTTCTCGGGCTGCTGTCTCAGTGTACATTGCCAGAAGCGCACAGTTCCATACACACTGCAGTGGCCCATTATGATATTGCAGACATAGGTCCCATTTAAGCTGGCCTTTATATAAAATATCTAAGAACGTATTGTGGTTGTGCCAGGATTAAAACATATTCCCTATCTACAGCATAGAGAACAACTGTGAGATTAGTGGGAGTCCAACCGCTAGGACCCCCACCAAACCCAAGAACAGGGGTCCCTACCCTCCTGCATGAATTGAAAGCTAATTAAGTATGCACACTGTCATTTTATTCATTTCAGTGGGACTACTGGAGACAGATGAGTCAATCCTGGCAAAACCCATTTAAGGGTTCTTTCACACAGGTTGATTGTTTCCAGGTATAGTGGCTCAGTTGTTAGTGCTGCTGCTTTGCAGTGCTGGAGTTATAGGTTCAAATCTGACCAAGGGCAATATTTGGGTGGGGTTTTTATGTTCTCTTTGTGTTTATTCTTCATGTTCTTCTCCTCCTCCTCCTCCAGAGTAGAGCAGACAAGTGTGGTGGCTCAGTTGTTAGCACTGCTGCTGTGCAGTGCTGGAGTTGTAGGTTCAAATCTGACCAACGGTAACATTTAGATGGAATTTGTTAAAGTCCATGTAGATGTTATCCTTGGTGGGATTTGGACCTAGTGCTAGCAGCTGAGCCACATTCAGGGGATGCACATGCACATCTCTCTTCATGAATTGATCTTGTGTTGTTTTATCGTCTGGTTGATCATGACGAGCAACACTAACTATGCTTGACAAAGTTCTTATTTTGTGGCACTGAGCACTGATGGCAGATGTAATAATTGCAATCTAACCCAGAGGCATATAGCTAAAGCTACTGGGCCACTATCTGTTACAGGATCCCCACCCACCTTGTGCCATTTATAATAATATCGGTGTCTTCTTTATGCTGCAGAGGGTCCTTTGCCCCCTCAGGTACCAGAACCCAGATACGACTGCTACCACAGCCCTTCCTATAGCTGTGCCCTTGTTCTGCCCATGCTACAGCAAGGGAGACAAACAGATGTTAGCAGAGGTTGGAATAAAACTCTGAAAATGAGGCTGCTTTCACATGGCTGTAGGAACTTTTACATGCGCCCACCGGTCCATAAAAACGCATGAACGGGCGCACAAATCTAAAATTTGTGCGTCTGTTCAGATGGCCCGAGCCCGGCTCATATACACTGAGGCAGCAATGCCTTACCTCCCCCTCGCTGGGTCTCTTCTCCCCTCCTGCTGTTTGCAATGGGAGGGGGCGGGACAGGGTGGAGCTAAGCTCTTGCTACCTCCCTGCAGCCAGCAATAGGAGGGGCAGGATGGAGTGCAGCTTAGCTCCGCCCCCTCCCATTGTAAACAGCAGGAGGAGAGGAGAGAGAAGGAGAGAAGAGGGAGGGAGTTCAGCAGTCACACTGTTAAACTCCCTCCCACCTCCCTTCTCCGGCCAAAGTCATTGGCTCCCATAGGAGTCTATGCAGCAGCCGATGTATTCCGGCTGGGAATATACTTCCAGGACTATCTTTCCAGCCCGGCGTAAAAGTGCTCGGTGCTATATTTGCCAGCCAGGCGCTTTTACGCCGTGGGAATGTGCCCATGTGATTGGAATCCAACGCATCAGATGGTAGCGTATATCGGCCGGCGTGAAAACAGCGGCTGATATACGCTTGTGTGAATAAGCCCTGAACATGAGTTTTTATTCTGGTACACAAAACTAAAAAGGACAAGTGTGAATGTGAAGAAACAAATCCAACAAGTGCTTCCATGTCCACCATGGAGACTCCAAAATATCACTGCTTTAACATTGCCAACTTGTGCTAAATTTATGAAGTATTTTGCATCCATTTTTATATACATGTTCAGCAGTTTTAGGGGTGTTTCATTTATAACGTACATGCAACAGTTTCTGGTAAGCAGGTTTCACAGGCCAAGATATAGAAGTCAAATACCCTTACATCCAAGTACTGAAGTATACAATTTGCGCACATCCAGTAAATCACTCTTTGCATGTTGTGCCCCACTGTATCAGGTTTTAGCCAAAAAGCCACAGTGTTGAGTGGATATGTTGTTATTTATGGAACAATGCTGCCGTACGGGTGGTTTGGCACCTTGCTCCTCTAGCCCTGGTCATTAGTGCTAGAACAGCTGCCATACCTTCAGGGAACAGAAAGCATCCAGCAGCAGAATGCTTAGTTCATGTATTTATACAAGTGCCTTCACTCCGTGTGAATGGAGGGGCCTCCCATGTACACTTTCTAATCAACTTTTTAAAAATTGTCTCAATACATCTAAAATGAAGCAATTTTTCAGTGCATCTTAATTAACCCTTTCCAATCCACTGTCTGACAACTAAAGACATTATGATTCAAGGCTGTACAGCTCCGATGTTTGAAGACGTCCGTCGGGGTTCTCTTACTGTATATTGCCAGCCTCTCTGCTGTCGGAGCCTATCCAACGTGTCACCTCATGCAGTACTGGCTTTAGCCAGCAGATAGTGCTGTTGTACAACGGCAGACAAAGAGTAAGCTCCCTAGGAAAGCCAGGATACAAATTGGATTGGAAAGGGTTAAAGGAGTTGTCTTATTGAAAATGTATCTTATGGACAGTTTCAGACAAGTATACTTTGCAAACCATAATACACAGCTAATGCAGATCAATAGACTTTTTTTTTAACACAGAATGACCTATTTTTTATGTATTTGCCTCCATATTTCTATTCTTTTCTATTGGGAAAATACAGTATTTTCACAGTAGAAATTAAAATACATAGAGGCAAATACTGATCAAATAGTGGTGAAATACTGATGACATATGGTTGTACTGCCATCTGATACACATCCGTAATAGGCATGCGTATTATGGACATATGACAATCTGCTCGTCTGTAGCCAGCCTAAAAGCCCCCCACCCCCGTGTCTAAAAATAACAATCAGATACTATTCACCTCGCGTGGCTCCCGCTGTGACTAGTCCTACCGCTCGGGGACCGTAGTGTTTACAGGCTGCAGCAGCGCTGAGGGAGAAGTGAGTACAAGCTGATTTATTATTTTTAGACACGGGGAGCTTGTCTATGGACAACCCCTTTAAAGATTCCTCCTGCTTTGTTTCTACAGCTACAAAAGCTCTGGTAGTCTGATCCTGCAGTCATACTCTCTTCCATCTGACCTCTACTTCTTGTTATCTTGCTGTAAATTAGCAGAAAGAAGGTGACAAATGAAAGGAAGTGTGACTGCAGGATTATACTACACAGAAACACAGGGGAACATCTATCAAACTGCTTACATCAGTGTAGAAAAATTCCAGATTTTGGTGCACACCATATTTGTATAAAAATTATAAACTTTTATCTTTTTGCGCCACTTTTGGAAAGTGGTAAAAAAAAGGGAATGTGACTTAGCGGGGCTGAGCAAACAGATTTAGACTACACCAGAAACTGGTGTAAATTATAGTGCAAATCTACACCTGTGCATAGCTGAGTAGATTTCACTTTGAGGCAGCTGGGGAGTCAGATATGCACTTAATTTATTGAGAAGCACATAATTCCCAGAGGAGCATGCATGGCCTTATAAGTCTCACTCACCTTCTAGGTGCTCTCCTTATGGAGTGATGATACCCTTCCTGACCCATGTCACAGGCCTCTCACTAGCCAAGACAGAGACCTACTGCACACTGAGGGGCAAAACCCCAGAAACAGCTGTCTGTGTGTGGTTTCTGTCTTTTGGTTTTCAATTCCCAGTCATTGTTATAAATACTTGTGTGAAGGATTTGACACTGGCTTGCAGGGATGCTGCCCTCCAATAGGTGGCACTTATTTTCATCTTAATAAATTAAGTACATCTTTCTCCACTTCGCTGTTAATTAAGACTGCGTATGAAACTGCAATGAGAGCTCTTAGGGTGAAGTCACACGAACGTATATCGGCTCGGTTTTTACGCCGAGCCGATATACGTTGTCCTCGTGTGCAGGGGGGGGGAGAGGATGGAAGAGCCAGGAGCAGGAACTGAGCTCTTCCATCCTCTTGCTCTTTTAAAGTGCAGCTATGTTTTGCTGAAGCGTACATTGACTGTGGTAACTTTCTGTGACAAGTTCCAGGGGGTAACTATAGGGAATACAGAGGATGCAGTTGCACAAGGGCCCAGGACCAATAGGGTTGCCCATAAAGCCTCTCTTCTACAAAATTGGGGCCCCTGTTACAGATTTTGCATTGGGGCCCAGGAGCTTCAAGTTACGCCTCTGTTTTAGGGCTTATTCAGACGACCGTATATCGGCTGGGTATTCACGCCAGCCGATATATGGTGTCCCTCTCTGCAGGGGAAGGAGGCTGGAAGAGCCAGGAGCAGTGCTCTGAGCTCCTGCCCCCTCTCTGCCAACTCTCCACCCCCTCTCCGCCCCTCTGCACTATTTGCAATAAGGGGAGGCGGGATGGAGCGAAGCAAATTCCCAGAATTTAGCCCCGCCCCCATCCCACCCCCTCTTATTGCAAATAGTGCAGACGTGGTGGAGAGGAGGCAGAGAGGGGGCAGGAGCTCAGAGCACTGCTCCCGGCTCTTCCAGCCTCCTCCCCCTGCAGAGAGAGACGCCGTATATCGGCCGACGTGAATACCCGGTCGATATATGGTCGTCTGAATAAGCTCTTAAGACATTGAAAATGTATTGAAAGCCAAATAAATGGTGGCACGGAACTTTTTGTGTGCCACAGAATTAGTTGGCGCCATACAAATAAAGATTGTTGTTCTTAAGGTGTTAAAGAGTACCTGCACTTTCAACCAACTTTTAAGATGTCACAGAAACATGTCAAAAGTATAGATCAGTGGGGGTCTTGCTGCTGAGACCTCCGCTGATCATTACAACACGCCATGCACCTCTATGAGGCTGTCTTTAGCTGTCGGAAGGAGTCAAAAAGCAGCAAAGACAGCCGAGGAAGCATAGCACCGGGGTGAGCGCTGCAGCCCCCGTGTTCTGCTGATCAGTGGAGGTCTCAGCAGTTGGACCCCCTCTGATCAATACTTTTGACATGTCTCTATGACATCTAGGTGAAAGTGCAGCTATTTTTTATTTCTCTAGTTACACTTTGATGCATATGATCAGTATAAACAAAATAAAAGAACATTTTCAATTTAGACTCCTGCAAAGTTGCTTCAATTTTCATGTTAGATGCAACTATTGGAATTCCTTAATGGCCCTTCCTATCTTCCCAGCTTCAATATTTGCTGTGGTGCCTGTGATTGGCAGACAGACAGGTGTTGCCCCAAGCCAACCAATCAGCCATAAGGGATGTGTATTTGTTGCTGCTCCCGCCCTCACATGCTGGTCATTTCTCTGTGTGTGCATGCTGTGTGGAGCGCTGTCTGTTGTACTCTGTCAGATGGATGATGTGTGATGTGTTTGTCCCCTGTCTGTCCTTATGTTTGTTGGTGTGTATGCATGCTAATTGCAGCTTTGTCAGTTGTCAGAGTCAAGGCAAGTCCTGTCTGTTCCCTCACTGTCTGTATGGCTTGTTTGATGCTAGAGTCAAGGTGAGTCATGTCTGTTCCTCTACTCTGTCAGATTGGTGATAATTGATGCTATAATCCTTGCTTCGTCAGATGGGTGATGCCTGACATCATAGCCCCTGTCTGTATTGTGGTTGGACGCCTGTTCTGTGTCTTGTTTGTTGTGTATGGTGTGGCTTAGCACTGCTGCCTGCTAGGTGCCTTTGCCTAGTTGTGTTCTGCTATATATCCTTCCCTGTGTTCCATCTAGGAACAGACTAGACTACTTTGGTTTGAGATGTGGGTCCGTCATTCTTAGGGCGATCACCCTGCTATTAGGCAGGTACCACCAAACCTATGTTTTTAGGGATAGTGATCCTGTTCCTATATTGGTCCATTATGGGCACTTTAAGTTTTGGTGTTGGGTATTTATGTTGGTCCATTTTGGACATTTTTGCATCTCAGTGAGACGTATTGGTGAAGTCCGTGCAGGGCATTGTAGTTGCGCCCTGTAGTACCGTAACAATAAGGCTCTGATTACACTGCCACCTTCAGCAGAGGTCTGTTGCAGGGAGGTGGATGGGTCTGGCTGTGCTCCACAGTGCTGCATGGAAGAGGAAGGAAGGAGCTGTTACTTTTTCATTTTTCTGTACTGGGTAATCTTCTGTCTTAGAAATGCAGAACAAAATGGTTCTCTGGTGCAGAAGACGAGATAAAGAATGTCCATTCATAAGATATTTATGTAGCATTAAGGAAGTCTTTGGGGCTTTTTGAGCTCATATCTAAATGAAATTTTTATGTTGCTGAAGCTCTCAGCAATGATGTTTGTGACAGTGAGCTGCATTCAGCCATCCTACCCCCTTCTGTATGTTTCTACCCAGGCTAGAGCCGTGAGCACCTCCCTAATGTGTGAGGGTTGGAAGTGACAATTGTTTTAACCCCTTAAAGACCCTTTTTTGGTTTTTCCTACTCAATTTTAAAAAATCACAACTTTTATTTATCCATCAGCGGAGCTGTCTAAGGGCTCTTTTTTTTGTAGGACGAGTTGTATTTTTCAACGATGCTGTGAAATGTACCATTTAATGTACTGAAAAACTCATTAAAAATTTGTAAGTGAAATGTAGAGAAA
The DNA here is from genome assembly GCF_035609145.1 of Eleutherodactylus coqui. Lineage (NCBI taxonomy): Eukaryota > Metazoa > Chordata > Amphibia > Anura > Eleutherodactylidae > Eleutherodactylus > Eleutherodactylus coqui. Next base: position 176,325,618 of record NC_089837.1, on the reverse strand, counting down.
AAAAAATTCAATTCTGCCATCTTTGGCGGATGGGGGGGTGTTCTTGTTTTTCCAGTGTACATACTCTGGCCTTGGGGTTTTTTGCCTTCCTCTGGATCAACACAGTAGGATAGACAGGCTGGACTAGATGGACATTGTCTTCATTCGGCCTTACATACTATGTTACTATGAATATGACATGATGACTTTATTCTGTGAGTCAGTACGAGCGTGACTATATCAAATGTATAGATTTTCTTTTTTTTTTCTGTGTTAAACAAAAGCTTTGCGGAAAAAAAAATTCTGCTTCTGTCTTCTGACCACGATCAATGTATTATTCCGTCGTAATAGTTGTATGAGAGCTCATTTTTTGCAGGATGTCCTGTAGTTTCAATTGGTGTCATGTTGCAGGAACCATGACTTCTTGATCCTTTTTTAATTACATTTTTGTTGGTGATGGGGTGACCAAAAAAACTGCAATTCTGACGTTGTGTTTTTTTTTTTTCTAACAACATTCGTCATGCAGGACAAATTTAAAAAAAATTTAAAAAGCATTTCTTCTGATAGATTGGACTTTTACTGACACAGCAATACAAAAGGATTTTTTTTATTGAGATTTTTTTTTATAAATACAGGAATTTTTTTTTTTTTAATCCCCACAGGGCACTTGAACTTCATGCATTTGTCTGGCATGGCTGGATAGGCAATCGGCCATGGCCATGCAGCGGGCCTTCAGAAGGCACCTAGCGATCGCACTCCCAGACCTGGATTGGGAGATTTAATTTAAAGGGTTAACAGCCGTGATCAGCGTTCATGCTGATCGCGGCTGTTGCTGGGGGTGACAGCTTTAAGTAACAGCCAACACCCGCATTGTATGGAGTGGCTCCCAATTCCTCGCCATACAAACCCCGAGTGCACAGGACATGAGTCTTGTGATTAGTAAATGACCTATTATACCTCCGTCATAATTCGCTCATGCGAATGATAAATCGCTCCGTGTAAAATAAGCTTTAGGGCCACACTGTAAAAATACTATGCAGCACCTAGCTTACATTCATGGTGGTGTTATGGGGAGGGCAAGGAGGAGTGAAAACTCTGCTCTTGGCTGTTTAACCCTTGTGATGCCACAACCAATAGCACTCGCAGCATTACAATGGAGGGGCTTCCTTTACCCTTACACGCTGATCTTCAGCCCTAGTGATAACTATGGGGATGATGTTTTTTTTAAGGACCCCCTGCCTATCCAAGATCTCCAAGCTTGTGTTCCATTTAGGGCATGATAAGGAGCTACTGTGTGTCTAGCACAAACTGGGAATAAACAGAAGACTGGTGGGTGCCAGTATAGGACTCCTGTCCCATTAGCTGGCTCTGACTGCAGCCATGTGCTATTAATACTGCATGAGGCGCTGCTCTTGGCATGTGTGGCATTGACGCTGCCCCCTGGCACTGCACCTGTGATGCTTGGGAGGTATTTCCCAGGCTGGACACCCAGCTGAGGGACGACTATACTGGTTGGGAGCGGCTGTTACTGGCGGTGACCCAGCTTTCCTGGAGCCACATAACTAGGAAATACCTGAGTGGGGCCGATAAGGAGATAGTATGTCGGTGCTATGGCCATCTTTATGGTGGTTCTGCCCAAGCTGCAATGATTGGGGTCTATATGTGGTGCAAGCATAGGGGTCACAGTTGGGAAGGCCCATAAGCTAGAGGAGCCCTCAGTGGCTTCTTCCTGTCACCGCAGGAAGCCTCTGAGCGGTGGTCTGTTGGAAGCCCCTTGGTGGGCTCAGTGCGATGTGCCCCTCACATACAGAATACCAGCCCTGTGGCCAGTGACCACCATGGGCTCACATTGTGCCGTGTGTTATGTGCTGCAGGGCAGTATATAGCTTTCCGGTATTAGCCCCTAGTGATGCGGCGCGCTGTCCGCGGGGTGACCGGAGCTGCTGATGCTCCACTGAGGGCTCACGCTCATCTCTCATATTTTATAGCAGTGGGCGGTACCATCACTCTCGAGACTTGGGGGGGTGATTTGAGAAGAGCTGTGTAATGCCCGGACACCGCCCAGTCCATGCGCAGCCCGGCCTGTCAGTGAGAGCCGGAGAAGTGCGGTGACAGCTGAGACCCTGGTCAGTGTGTGCGGGCGGAGTGAAGGGACAGACGGGGCGTTCCCAGCGCGGCCCCCCGCCCCTCACTGCTCGGATTGTCTGTACTGGTGGTGGCCGGAGCCGGTGCGCGGAGCTCGGCTATGGCTTATTACATGGCGAGTGCCTCGTCCCCGCAGCGCCGCAGCGAGGAGCAGGAATACCTGCAGGCCTATGAGGACGTGCTGGAGAGATATAAAGGTACGGGCGGCCGGGAGGAGGGGGCGCCGAGAATAGCCGCAGGCAGCCGGTGTCACTTACTGCAGATCAGGCAGCCGCTCGCACATCTCCGCAGCAGGCACAATGAGAAGGCGCTGCCCTACATACAAGTGCTGCTGCTGCCAGGGTGATTGGTACCTGGAAGTGTGGTATTGGTACTGGCACTGCCATTTGTCACCCCCCTGTAAAAGATGATGCCCCTCTGCTCCCGGGCACAGCAGATCGCAGATGGCATGTCGGCGTGATGCCAAGCTATATATATGTCCAGGCCATGTAATGCCATTATAGTCTTAGGAGAGGCAGAAGCAGTGACCAGCCGCTAATTGCCTTTATGCCAAGAACCCGTTAATCAGATTGCCGCTCGGTAAAGACCCTGCCCTTGTTATCGTTGCCAGTGTGGCTAATGCCGTCACTCCGGGGGGATTACACTCACCTTATCTCCTACTTTGCTTAGGATGAGCTTTTCTTCCCTGCAAAGGATTGGAAAATGAAATGCGTCGAACTTGATGTCTTAAAAAGAGACGGGCACATTGTAACTTTTTAGCTAATTTCTGCGCACAACATTGTATCATGCATTGCATTGTGTAGCACCCATCGTTTTGAATCTATGCCTGGCAGGTGCCCCCCCCCCATACCACACCCTATCACATGGCAGAAGTCACGTGATTGGTCGTTGGTTACAGGGCACGAGAAGCACTGGTGGGCGATGAAGCTACTGGGGCTGAATCTATTAGATATTACCCCAAGCCCATTGCTCAGCCTGGAGGTCAGGTGGCTTCCATTTAGTCCCTTGGTTACCATCATTTTTCCTGATTTAACCCCCAGAAGAAGCAATCCTGGTGCAGGTTAAGAAAGGGCAGTTTGAGATCCTTTAATCTGGGGTATTGCTAATCTGTTGTTCTACAGGTCCTTGTTTGTGTTGAATGGACACATGTAACCAGAAGTCTGCTACATTGTTACATTGTGTTGTGTACTGCCATACACAGCTACTGTAACAAAACACATCCCTGCCTATATAGGGCAGAGGGGTTCCGCCATGCCAGGCTTTGGTGTATAGCTAATGGGGGGATGGGACTGACAACGAGCGCCTGTGCTGATAATTATTTTGACATACATAATATATTTTTCTTGGCCACATTGGTTACTTTTGTTGCATTTGACGATAATTGGCCACTTGTTCCATTTCCCTTTTTGCTGCTAAGTGAATTTTCCTAGGAAGAGCGCTGTGATTGTAGCCGGCTATGTAAATGATTGATGTTCAGGGCAAATGGTCTGATGAAACATTCAGGACGGCTCTCATCTGAGTTATCTGCTGCAATTGTGGTCATGTTCTGTACTTGTGAGCAGCCTTTCATCTCTATATGTAGACGGCTTTGGTCTTATGTAGGACATACGCCTTACGCGAATAGTTAAATAGAACATAGGGCTACAATAAAATACGGGCTACACAAGTGCTGTGCACCAGAATTCAGCTCGGTCATAGCCAGTCACAGGACCAGCCTTAGAGGGGTATTTATTTTGGGAATGTACTATTGATAAGCTATTGTCAGGATAAAGCGCTGCGGGATAAGTTGGCGCTATACAAATAAAGATGATAATTATAGGTTCTCAATAGTTGATTGGTGGGGATCCTCCACTCTGAATCCCATCTGATTAGCTGATCCTCTGGCCCACTGTCAGTGATGCGGAGCCAGACGTTCTCATCAGTGGTCTGGCCCGGAAATGTAATAGAAGTGTTTTGCTCTCATCAAAATCAATGGGAGTAATGCCTTCCATTACATTTCTGGCTCCTCACTGCTGTCAGAGTTGGAAGTGTAATAGAAGACCTTGTTCCCATTGATTTCAATGGTAGTGAAGCCCTTCTATTACACTTCTAGCCCTGACCATCAATGAAGACGTCTGGCTTCGCTGCATTGGCAGCAAGCCGGAGGATCAACTAATTGTTGGGGATCCTGAATGGCGGACCCCTGATCAACTGTTGATGGATAACCTATCCTGAGGATAGGTCATCAATAGTAAAAGCCATAGGACAGGTGATAAGTCTGATCAGGGAGGGTCTCACTACTGAGACCCCCTGTTGATCCCAAGAACAAGAGTTCAATGTCCTCCTCTTTTTATCACTGTGCACATGCATCTGCCACTAACCTTCAATGTCCTCCTCACTGTCGGGGTGCAGTGATCTGACTGAGGAGAAGAGGTGTACATGGGAACCCCCCTTCTTGGGATTGTTGGTGGTCTCAGCGGTGAGACCCCCCCACTCCCCCTCAATCAGACTTTTATCACCTATTCTATGGATAGGTGATAAATGTCTATTTGATTTTTAGGACACCCTTGGGAGTGGTTTACTATGATCATGTGGTCTTTGGACCAGAAAGGGTGGTGCTTTACAGGGCCAAAAATCCCAAGACCAGGGGGCTTGTAGCTCCTCTCCTTTTCACTGAGGGCTCGCTATACCCTTGTACTCTGCTATTTCCATGAGTGGCACCAAATGTACATGTCAGCTTCAATGGAGCAGTGGACATCACCTTGTGGGACGGAGGGTGCAGCAAGCCTGTGATGAGGGGGACACGGGACCCCTGTTCTCAGGGTCTCAGTTGTGAGATCTCCACTGATCAGGCTTTTACCACCTACCCTACGGATAGGTGCTAAAAGTCTATTTTAGGATAACACCCAATACTCATTAGACAAAGATCACCTGAACCCGCTGCTTTCGGTGAGACTGGATGACTCTTGAATGCTTACGGAGGCTTTCCTACTTTTCACCGACTGAGGATGTTGGTGAAGGAAGGATTGGATGTGTTGATCTTCAGCATTTGGTTCTCTTGCACTCCTTGAAGACAACTTGCCACCAGAGCTGTTTGGCTGTAGTTTTCTCCACTGTCTCCATGAAATACATGAATGCTTTCCCCCAAAGTGTTTGTGTTTGGCGAAGTTTGGGGGGGGGGGAATAATGTTTGGCTGAGAGCTTTTCAGCATGTATGGGCATCTTTAAGGCTTAGTGTCGTTTGTAGCCACACAGGGCATACATATCACCTGACACTTCTGCAGGGGGCGCCAGTAGCTTTCACTTGTATTGGTGCGCCCAGGTCTTTTGCATTGATCACACTCTTATGGAAATGTAGCTGTACAGGACGCATCTACATCTCATTGGCTATTGACTGAGGCTATACTATTATGTAACTTCTGCAGTATGCGTTACACCATAAAGGAAGGAGCATTCGTAGAATGTACTGCATAGGTCACCAACCAACCTAAGGTCAGCCGTGGATGCCACTAATGAAGGATGGCCACACACTGTTGTATAGTCACTGCCTTTCTGTTGATGACCTTACTGTATGAAATGTAACTCTACTGAACTGCAGACTAAAGAGTACAAAAATGGTCTTTTAGTTCACAGGAAATCTTTTGTTCTCTGTCTGAAATGAAGTTGAAAATGAGCCTTGGCCTCCGCCAATAATGGCAACCCTCTAAATCAGAGCTTCATGAATGCGGCATACAATAAGTGCAGTAATATTCAGCATCATGAGATGGAACTAGACCAAGTACAGTTTACTGAGTATCTCTTAAAGGGGTTCTCCAAGTTAATTTTATCTAAATACAGCTGGCCATGCCCAAAAATAATATACTAGACTATACTCTTCCATCCTGGGTGCCCACCGCACCTCCGTTTTCCCTGCCAGTGGGACATTAAAGGCTGCTCCAGCCAATCAGACTGCAGCTTGTAAACATGGAGAACAGAAGTGCGGTGCTGGAGCTGCGGGGATGAAAGACTATAGTCTGGGTTATTACTTTTGGGCCAGCTGTAATGTAAAATAAAACGTAACTTGGAAAACCCCTTTAATATCCATGGAAAAGTGCTCAGAGCTGGAAAATAAGATGTAAGGCATTCTGTTCCATCCCTATATCTATATAGTATTGCACATCCAAATAACACAGCCATTTAATCCCACCTTGCGTGTAATAAAGGGGATATGAATGGTACCTGCTAACAACCCATCATTCACTTTTCATTAGTGGAAAAAGTGCTGCCAATAAAAGCCTTAACTTGTTCCCCTGTAATGAATTGCTGAGAGTATGGAAAGCCCGTGGTAACTGGACTACTTGTTGGTCTCTTGACATGTATTAATACGGCTGGCGTATAAGGTATCCTCGTCTATTTGCTTACAGTAATATTGCACCTGGCAGGGAACAGTGGATGGCTGGGAAACACATTAAGTTATATAGGTTTCCACAGACTTCTGGCGTTCTTTAACGACGTCCCTATAGTATGACATCACTGGAGTTTGTAGAGATGCTTACATTATATAAAGGTGACCTCATCAGCCTGCTAATCCCATACAACATCCTTCTCAAGTATTGAGCGGTCTTATATGTAAACATTACTAGGGACCAGTGAGGTGTCGGCTACTGGGTGCTTTTAATAACATTGCATGATTTTAGGATTTCTCAATATACTTGATTCCTTACAGTAGGCACATCTGCACAACCATTTAGTTATGACTTCATTGTGCCTAATGTAAAGAAAAATACAACTTTTAAGTCTGCTTTAAAAAATGCACTACCGTCTTGTGTCTACAGCGCCTCTACAGAGCCATGTGTCTCCCTGGAAACAGACAGTAAATAAACCCCCTGTAACTTATTCCTGCCTTTTCCATCTGTCACCTACTGCTTGCTAAGTAGTGGACAGAAAAGGGGTATGACCGGAGGATCGCGCACTGCAGTTTTTTTTCTTTTTTGTAGTGTGTTAACGTGAATAACACATATGTCTACATAACCGCTGTATAGCCACATCAGGATTTGAGTGACCTGTATTTGCAAAGGGGTTTCATGTTTTTATTCTAAATGCATTGGAACAAAAAATAAAATAAAATTGCTGGTGAAGGCGGCCATGGCCCATAAACCGGCCATACACGTTACTTTATGGACAGGTGCAGAATGGGCCATACCTATCATTTACTGTATAGGTTATGTTCCTCTTATACATCTGGTAATTGTTGTATCCTTGCATTTCCCTACAGAATGTTTCTCAGCCCTCAGTGAAGTAGATGTACAACTACTGTAGATCTGTGTCCGCTCTCACCCTACTAGTATGTACGGTTGGACACTTCTTATTGAAAGGCCAATATTTTAGGAGGCTTCACACATGGCTTATGATTGCCTGATCATCCTGTATTGATGAGCTGAATCTAAATTTTTGTTGAAGCCATTAAGAGTGTGTGTATATATTGTAGCAAGTTCTTTCAGGGGGTGGGGTGGCAAAGACACCCTGGACTCCAAATGTGCAAAAACTTACTTCAGTTTTTATTATGCTCCAGGCAACAAAGGAAATGCAACACAAAGTAAAGAGCAAAATGCAATGCTGCACCACGCAGGGTGCTCAGGTAAATTCCTCCTCAGGGCGCCCACCCACTGGCGATTTTTTTCCCTGCGAAATTCGCAGCATTTTTTCTCTGCAGTGGTCTATGGGACTTGTAATGTTAAAATCGCGATCGCGCAAAATCGCAATTTACCGCGAAATCGCGATTTTGCGCGATCGCGATTTTAACATTACAAGTCCCATAGACCCCTGCAGAGAAAAAAATGCTGCGAATTTCGCAGGGAAAAAAATCGCCAGTGGGTGGGCGCCCTCAGGCTGTTAGACTGTATGTCTCTCGAGGCTGTCAGGCCCTGACTTCCTGGAGCTGCAGCCTTTTAGGCTGGGTTCACACAGGGTGGATTTGCCGCGGCAAAGCCGCCCACGGCCGCTAATCTCGGGATTAGCCAGCCATGTGGACGAGATTTCTCAGAAATCTCGTCCACACGGGGTGGCCAATCTGCTGCGGTAAATCCGTCTGAAACCGCGGCCGCCGCAGCTGCGTATTCAGAAGATGCAGCATGTCTATTTACCTTTCCTTTTTTGTTTATTTTCGTCGCGGCTGCGCTCTCCTCTATGGGAACGCCGACCACAACGGAAAAGCAAGCGGCCGGGCCGCTTCAAAGTCGCTGCGGCTTAAACCGCGGCAGTTCTCCCGGTGGAAATCTCGCGTTTTTTGCTGCGGCCAAACCGCGAGATTTCCGACGGGAATCCGCCCTGTGTGAACCCTGCCTTATGCTCCCTTAACAGGACCAGTGCCTGCAGCTGCGCTTCCTGGGAGCCAGGGTGAAGTTGTGGACAGGACCGCCACCCTGCCCAGACTAAAAGCCTGGGAGGGAGATATACACTCCAGCCACAACTTCACCCTTTAACTGACACACACACACACACACACACACACACACGCGCGCACACGCACGCACACACCGCACACCGCAGCAGAAGTATAGCAAGATGGCTGGCTGCACGTATTCTCGCGGCAAATAGAACATGCGGGTTATTTCACGCTGTGGAATTTCACAGCGTGAGCATTGCACTACTAGGCCGGCTTCACACGGCCGTGACGGGCTCCGCTGCGGAATTCCGCGGTGGAGCCCGTCACGGCACCCCCCCAGAGACCCCAATACTTACCTGCGGATCCGGCGTCGCAGGTCCTGCATGACGCTTCGGCGCGCATGCGCAATAGAGCGCGTGACGCGCCGTAGCTTCATGTGACGCGACGTCCGCGTCATCTGACACGCCCACAGCGTCACATGACGCGCCGGCTGCGTCATATGACGCGACTGCGGTAGGCTGGGAAGCGGTTTCACGCTATCTTCCGCTGTGCTACAGTGGAAGATACCGTAACGGACGGCTTCCATTGACTGCAATGGAAGCCGTCCGCGCGTGCACCCGCAACAAATAGAGCATGCCGCGGGTGAGGACGGGTGATTTCACGGTGCGGAATTCCGCGGTGGAATTCTGCACCGTAAGCATTGTGCTATTAGGTTCAAAAGAACCTAATAGCTGCGGGCTCCGTCCATGGGAAGGAGCCCTTCGGTGTAACGCCGCAGATTTCTGGCCGTAGGCATTAGCCCTAAGTCAGGGTTTAATAAACAGTCCAGCTGTGTTTCTCACCCACTCTCTGGGGCAACTTCATGCAGTTCTCCTTAGTCCAGGTCTCACACCGCTTTCCTCAGGAATGCTTCACCCAACTTTCCTGAGGCCCACGATCAGGCTTTTGAGTGTCCAGGTCTCTCCCTGGACCTCTCTCTGGCTCCCAGCCCACTTTACCCCTTAATGTATCAGGAATGAACACCTATATCCTACTTCCAATGTTTTCCCTCGTTTCAGGCACCAGAATGCCTGTCTGTTGATATATATGATTCTGTGATATACCCATGTATAAAGTTATTTCCTTCCACATAATTACTGATGTTACTACGCCATTTTGCAGTGTTCCCAAATCATTCGTTCATCAAAAATTTGATTAAAAAAAAAATAGAATAAATCTTATTACTGGTTACTATTGGCAATATGAAAGCTGTCAAAAAGAAAATCTGTCTTGCCCATAGCAACCAATCACAGCACAGTGTTTATTTTACATCAGAAATGAAAGCTGACCTGTGACTGGTTGCTGTTGGGGGTCAGAAATGCTTTTTTTTCTCAGGGAGAGCACCTAGACGGTGAGTGAGGAGACTCAAATGGCCATGCACGCTCCTCTGGGTAATATGCAAATAAGGGAGATGGAATAAATCCTCCACAGTTCCACCTATTGTAAAGCAGCATTCCTTCAAGCCAAAGTCAGACTTTTTATACAAGCCTTGTAACAATGACTGGGAATTAAAAGCAAAGCCAGACTCCATGTACATACAGCTGTTTCTATTTCTGTTTGGTTGCTATTGGCAACACAATGACAGGGGAAGTCAGTGAGTTTTTTTTTTTTTTTTTTGTATTACGCCAGTATTCGTTGCCTTGTGCTGAAGAACACTTATGCAAAATTTCACTCAAATCGGACCAAAACTGTGGATTTGTATACAGAAGCAATCATACCTATGGCCCCGATGCAACATTAAATCAGATAATTTCCCCATACATTGTTCGATCATACCATGTGCTTATACTTCAACTGTCCAATGCTGAACTGCTACCGTCATAATATAGTAAATAATATTGTCTTTCATTGATAATTCGATAATACCATCATACCTTGGTGAATACTGATAATTAATCGTAATATTGCCCAAATAATACCAAATAGTATCAATCACTGTATTGCTAAAGCAATACTGCCATCAAATAACCTAACATATTGTATATTTGATGACATACATACTAATACCATATATTCTGGCGTATCAGACGACCTTTTAACCCTGAAAAATCTGCTCTGCAGTCGGGAGTTGTCTTATACGCTGGGTATACAAAAAAAAAGGTGTCAAAAAAAAAAAAAAAGCAGTACTCTCCTCCCCCGGCATTCTGCGGCGCTGCTGCAGGCTGTCGCTCCCTCCTCGTCCCCGACAGAGCATTGCTTTCCGGATGCGGGGCTTGAAATCCCCGCCTTCAGAAAGCTAATGCTGTGATTGGCTAACTCACGCGGTGTCAGCCAATCACAGCCATTCAATGTCATCATTGAATGGCTGTGATTGGCTGACGCCGGGTGAGTTGACCAATCACATCCATTCAATGATGTCATTGATTGGCTGACGCCACGTGAGTTAGCCAATCACAGCATTAGCTTACTGGAGGCGGGGATTTCAAGCTCTGCATCCAGAAAGCAATGCTCTGTCGGGGACGAGGAGGGAGCGACAGCCTGCAGCAGCACCGCAGAACGCTGGGGGAGGGGAGTACTGCTTTTCTTTTTTTTTTTTTTTACACCGTATTCCCGGCGTATAAGGCGACAGTTGGGGAGTCGCCTTATACGCCGGAATATACGGTACTTATATAAAGTGTGTGCACAAATTCAAACTTGCCAACTTCCAACAGGCATTTTGAGGCAGGAGTACGGAGCGTTCTCTTAGGGCTCCTGCACACTTGCGTTTTTCTTGCCTTTTTTTTTCACGTGATATCGCTGCGTTTTTTTCACCCGATTGTCAATGGGACTTTCTAATGTTAAAAGCGCATCGCACAAAAATTGCAAAGCACAAACTTGTGATACGTTTTTAACATTAGAAAGTCCCATTAACCATTGTGTTAAAAAAACGCAGCGAGATCATAGCGTTAAAAAAAACGCTGGTAGATGTGAGCCCTTAGGGAATACCGCACGTCTGCGAGGGAGGAGAGATTCCTGCTATGCTGGGTACATTTGCAGATCAAGCTTGCTATCTTTTTATTCAATGTTTCCTCGAGGCAGTGTGACCAAAAAAAGTGCAATTCTGCCATTGTATCTTTAAGTTTTGTTGTTTTTTTTAACGTCTTAATATTTTTTTTTCATGATTTAAAAATCTTTAGTCTCTTTTTTTATTCTAATCCTTTTTTTCTTCACTAGTCCCCATAAGGGACCTAAACTTCAGATTATTTAGTCACTTACACAGTATAATGCAATGCTATGGTATTGCATTATACTGTGTTTTAACAGCCTGCTTAGTGAAGACCTGCCTCAGGCACATCTTTAATAGGCAAACTATCATGGCCGTTCAGGGGCCCTTCAGAAGGCCCCAGGCTGCCATGATGCCCAGATGGCAACACTGTGATCTTAATGCAGGGGGGACATTCAGGGCATATAAATGCTGCTGTTAGAGCTGACTGCGACCTTTTTAAGATTGTGGCTGTCGGTTCCCGCCGTGTACAGTGCAGGTTCGGCTCCTGAGCTCACACCATCGCATATGCTGTGGACGACTATTCACGTCCTAACCGCATGGGGTATGTGCAGTAAGAATATAAATGGTCGTATATGTGTCACAAAAGGGTTAACCCTTTCCAATCCACTGTCTGACGTCTGAAGACATTCTGATTGAAGGCTGTACAGCTCAGATGTCGGAAGACGTCCGGCAGGGTATTCTTACTGTATATTACCGGCTGCTCTGTTGTCGGGGGCCTCTCCAGTATGTCACATACTGCAGTACTGACTCTAGCCAGCAGATGGCGCCATTGTATAATGGCAGAAAGAGAAAGCCCCCTAGGAAACCCTGACCCAAAATTGGATTGCAAAGGGTTAATATATAGTCAATGCATACATTTTAGTTGGGTGGTCTCCCAGTGGAGCTTACCATCTAATTTTCCTATGGTAGGTACATGCAGTGGCTAATTTAATGGTTAGCCAATTATTCTAGTATTAGGTAATTGTACTGTCAGGATAGCAAATCTGAAACTCCTCAGTGACGCCATTGTGAGCAATGCTCCTTTTGGGGAGGTGTGGGAGGGGGTTCTTGGGTAATAATGATGTAGTGATTTGAAGAGCCCAATCTTATGGCGAAGGGGTTGGGGTGAATACTAGTTGTGTTCTTCGCCGTCTCATTAGTAATTACGGTATATTATTCAGCTAATACCTTTGTAACAAGCAATGTTGCCCCTACTTGTATTGTACATCGATCTTCAGCTGTTAAGCGCTGGAACTAGCGGTGTCAGCTGTAGGAATCTGTCCAGGTCCGGAGTCTTGGAATGGGGTGACACAGCATCATGTGGAATGTGGCCATTTGTTCAGTAGGGAAGAATTCCACATGGATGCGGCCGGTGAGATTAGTCGGATGGAATCTCCCACACTCGCTGTTTATGACATGTTTGTCTACAGCTGTTTCCCCGTAAACTCCCAGCAGCTGTTTAGTATGTGCGAAATGTCCCTATTACTGGGGGGTGTGGGGGGCTACGGTTGTGTGTGTCTGGCACGTGGGCTAATAATGTAAACCTAGGGAGGGGAGGATGACATGTGAGGCAGGTAAACACTTGGGCCGGGCTCACGCGAGCCGAATTTGTATTACGTATAATACGCAGAGAATGGAGTCTATGAAAGCACATTGTCAATGATCCATTCACACCTGTGTATATTTATTGCGTAAATTACGCATGCATAAAAAGGGCGCAGCATGTTGTATTTTACTGCGTTTTATGTGCGTACAACTCTATTGTCTTCTATGGGTGCTTTCCGGTTTTACGTATGTTGCTAGAAACATTAGAAGAAAAATAAAAGAAGCCAGTGCGTGACGGCGTGCATAGAATTCATGTAAAAACGTGTCAAAAAATGGGTATATGTGATTTTTATGCAGCTGTTTAACATACTATCAGGTGAGCTCGGCCTTAGGCCACACATACTGTCGGCATAACACCGCGATTTCAAGTTGCTGCCTCCGACAGTGGATTTTAACCCACCCCATCATTCTGAATGGTGATGAGGTGCGTTAATCGTGGCAAAATAGAGCAGACAGTGCTCGAAAATCATGCAAGTTTGCGAGGCCCCATTGAAATCGAGGGGAGCCTTGTGCTGCGATTACCGCGGCGTTAAAAACTCTGCGGTAATTATGGTAAAAAGCTGATGTGTGAGAGGGGCCTTAGTAGTAATAAAACAAGCTCAAAGTGATGTTTTTCCGGTGTAGGGATGTATGGGTATTTTGCTCATCTGTGTTTTCTTTGGTCATTTTTAGAGTTGAGTGAACATACTCTGCTGAGCTTGATGCTCGTTCGAGTATTAGCGTACTCGATGGTGCTCGTTACTCCAACAAGCATCACGCCGTGTTTGACCCCGCCCCAATTTTTGGCTCCTCCCCGCTGTGACGTGCCTGTTTTGGCCCCTCCCCGCTGCAGCGCACATGGCTGGCTGGCTGGCTGAGAGAGAGAGTCATCTCTAGTCCTTTTATATACTAGCAGTGGTATGCTAGTAATCTGAGGGCTCTTGCACTGTTGCGATTTTTGTGCGATGCGTTTTTAACATTAGAAAGTGCCATTGACAATCGTATTAAAATACCCGCAGCGATATTGCGTGAAAAAAGGTGAAAGAAAAACGCAAAGCGTTAGGGGGGTCTAACACGAACGGATTTGAATTGCGGATTCCACGATTGCCATCTGCACAGAGGATTCGTGGTAAAACTCATTGAAAGGCTTGCATTTTCAAATTTTCCTCCACACTCCTGGGCAAGAATTGTGTATTCTGCGAGTGGAAGAAAAATCGCAATGCTCTCTTATAACATAGATTCGTGCGAATGGCCTCAATAGAGGTCTATGGATGTGAGCTAACCGCAGCCCATACGCTATTGACATTGCCTATGAGTGACGGAAAGCTTAGATAGAAGAATAGATAGAAAAGCTGGAGGGGAGAGAAAGCTCTTCCTTCCGTGTGGACAATATGCTGTACATCCGTGTAGAAAACGGCACGCATCAATGATCATTCACGAAGGATCGCAGATCTTCTGGGGAAATCCACATCTGGAATCTGACCCGTTCGTGTGAGCCCAGCCTTAGTGCTTTCTTCTGCGTACCTTAATAAAATCACCTACAACAATGGCTTTCTCCGCTTTCTTAGGTTCTGTCAGGCACAGGTACTCGCCCTTCTTACACTCCTGTTTGTCTCTTTTCTGTTGGGTTTCCATTGCTTTTTGATGGTAGGAATAGCGCAATGTTCTGAGCCATTCTCACAAAAAAGGAAGCCAGATGCAAAACCGGCATACCCAATATTGACCTTTCACGCGGGACGGAATGACACTGTAGGGCACAGCCAAATTCACAGCTGTGGAATTCCTCACCAAAGTCCGCCGGTCTAACTGGGGATTTGGATGCAAAATTGCTGGCAGAATTCTGCTATTTTCCATTCTGCATCAACATCCACACGTTGGCAGTGCACATCTTGGTGCTGAATCTTCCGCCAGGGGGGGCCTATTCCATAATACTGTTGCAGAATACTCTGTCCTGGGTGCAAGGTCCCTTAGTGCCCCTTCACATGGGTTGTATTCGCTGCCGACTTTTCACAGTGGAATACCGGCTGCAAATACACAGCAAATCCGCAGGGGCCGAATCCACACCTAAATGATTTTGGTGTGCATTTTAAACTACAGCTCACAAGAAACAATGTAAATGTGAGGTTGCTGTGCAGCCCATGCCTAATAATTACACTCAACCCCATCCCTTCATGCCCACCTCCAGCCAGAGGGAAAAGTCTTGTCCCCAGTTGTCAAGCTTTGGGCACTGTCTTCATTTTGGTTGCCATCTAGAACCCTGACTGAGAGGAATAACAAAACAGCAAAACAGAGTACTGTGCAAAAGTTTCAGGCAGGTGTGGAAAAAATGCTGCAAAGTAAGAATGCTTTCAAAAATAGGAGTGTTATTAGTTTGTTGGTCAATTAATGAAATGCAAACTGAATGAACAAAAGAGAAATCTAAATCAAATCAATGTTTGGTGTGACCACTCTTTGTGCAAAACAGCATCATTTCTTCTAGGTACTCTTGCACGCAGTTTTTGAAGGAGCTTGGCAGGGAGGTTGTTCCAAACATCTTGGAGAAGTAAGCACAGATCTTCTGTGGACGTAGGTTGCTCTAACCCCTCTGTCTCCATGTAATCCCAGACAGATTCCATGATGTTGGGATTACAGCTCTGTGGAGCCAAAGCATCACTTCCAGGGCTCCTTGTTCTTCTTTATGCTGAACATAGCTGTTAAATTTAAAGTCGTTGTCCTCCTGCAGAATAAATTTGGAGCTAATGGGCCTATTTTTGAGAAAATTCCCATTTTGCTGCATTTTTTCCTCACTTTTGCCTACAACATTTGCACAGTGCTTTAGTTATTACAAAATACTCTACAATTGTTATTTCATGGGGCACACATATTTAATAAAACGCATCTGAAGTGGCGACAGGTCTTCTTCAATGTAAATGTCCTGGAATGACATGTTCCTTTAGCCGTTATTCGGTATGTTCTCGCTCCGGGTCCAGCCGTGTATCTTGCAGTACTTCGCTGCACTTTTCTCTCGATGTGATGTCTGTTGAACACATTCATTTATAAATGCCAAATGTGACTTTCTCTCCTCTTGCAGGCTTCAGAGGCTTTGTGAAAAGGGCGCTTTATGAAAAATGGAACAATGAGCTGATTTTCTCTGGTATTCTGTGTAAGAGCAGACTAGACTACATTCCCAGGACTTCACACCTCTGCGCTATATAAATATAGTATATACAGCCCTTGCTCATCATGGCAGATAAACTGGTGCCGGCGCATGGCTCTCATTTCACAAACATTAATTCAGATATTAGATTTCACTTTTGAGCTTCCCAAAGATTAGTGAGGAAATTTTTTTGGAACAATATTTATTGTAAAATACTATATTTCTGAGCACAGTTTTAATTTTAATTAGTATTTCTTTCTTTTCTTTATCATTTAACCCCTTAAGGATCAAGCGCTGTAAATTTACAGCGCTTGGTCCTGGGCTTCAAACCCCACTGATAGCAGAAGTACAGCGTGGGATTAAAGCCTCTGCTCGTGCAATCTAGCAGGAGCAGGTCAGGTCTTCAGTCGTTTGTCACAGCTGAGAACACAGAGGAGAAGGGTGGAGCGGTGTTTAACGCTTCTGCCTTCTCTTTTCCAAGCTACATAACGCTTAATGAGCGCTATGTACTAAAAAGTAAAAGTGGAAGTATAACTTCCACTATGTAACCTGGTGATCTGTGACCAATGGGTGCCCCAGTCACAGAAGAGCTACAGTATCCTAGCAGACCCTGATCAGCTCTTCTGTTACTACAGGGGATATTTTCCCCTGTAACTGGGGCTCGCATAGCAAGGCCACATGTCCTCATGAACCTGTATCACCACGATGCGGATCCAGAAGTCCTCAGTGCCTTTGTCTGCAGCAAGACGCTTGGCTTCATATATTATCATTTTCGTAGAGACTGAGAATCTGTTGTTTCTGTGACGTGGGATCCATTCTTCTATTTCCACATCTATCTGTGGCCATTTTTCAGTACGCCCACCAAGAGCGTGTTTATGTTTATCTGCCTTTTGCAGCTCATCCTCCTGTTTCCTGCATTCCCAGATGAATGTTCAGTTGGAGGCGGCCCACAATGTCTCTCAGCTGCCCTGTTTCCATGTTCTTTGGCGTATTTTACTACCTCCAGTTTAAAAGCCTTTTTTGCTTTTCCATCTCTCTAAAATTGGATGCTGCAGGAGACTAAAATAGTTGTCTACAACAAAATGCTGCAATGTAAGGACTGCCAGCACTGTCCTTCATAGGAGGAAGGGAGGAAGCTGATTGGTGGTGAGCGCCGGCGGGAACTGCTGCTGCTCCCTTGCCTTCACCAATCAGCGGAGAAAGAGAGCGCAACTTGAATTTCAGCACGTTCGCTTTATAAGACGCATTGCCTCCAAGCCATATGTAATACTTAGGCATCCCAGCATTAAATGTGGTTTAATTGTGTACGGAAAGTTCATCGGTTGGGCACATTGAATACCCCATTTATTTCCATCTTTATGTGAGTGACTGAATCCATCTTTCAAGGCTTTAGTTAGCAAGTAGATGATTAGCATGACAAAGTGTCCATATTCTCATGTCCCCCACCGTAGTCCTATAGACAGAGAGGGATCAGACACTTTAGAACTTGGCGGTAACTATGTTGTTTCCAGGCCTTGTAGTCTAATATCTCAGGGAAAGCTGTGGTATCAGGCCGCAGACACATAGGGAACATTGTTGGAAACGCTAAAGCTTAGCATAATTAATTAGCTTACGTAGGTTTAGATTAGAGGGTGTAGTGAAAGAGTCTTTTCATAGTGATTTATAGTAATATATCCTGCAGTCTTTAAAAAGAAAAACCTCAGAAATACTTCTAAACAAATACATAGAATGTAATATTAATGGCCATGGTCCTAAGGAATTGGGGATAGAAAGGGAATCAAAATATCTGACCTTGAACTAGCAATTCGATTACTACATCAATAACCCGAAGAAAATCACAGTGGTATTTCAAATCTATATAGCCAGAGGACCGCCCTTCACAGATATAGATTAAAACTAATAACTTTTATTCTCAACTAATTAAAAATAGGGCCACATACAACATAAAACAAACGTGGACTAACAACATAGATCGTGCTCAACAACCCAGTGACCGGGTAGTGTGAGGGTATCGATTCCCCCCGGTAACCAGTCAGGTTAGACCCTATTAACAATATTGGGGGACTGGGTCACTCGTCTAGAGCGGCACGTCACGTTTCGTGGATTAATCAAAAGTGTCAGACTTCCAATCTTTAGGTAATATAGTGACTCAAATATTCCTATTCATGGTTCAGGAATGGAAGCTAGCTGACTGTTCGTGTCGCCGCTTCGGTGTTTATATATATCTTTTCACAGTTGGGATTTATGTAACTGTTCAGATGTTTTTGCATGTTTCACCATTAAAGGTAATGTAATCGCTTAGATGTTTTTGCATGTTTCAACGTAAAAGATAGGGTAAGCGCATTGGGATACTTGATCCATTCCCGCAATAGGGATCCTCCATGGATCAAGAGCCTTATTATCCTCTTTAGGCCTTTCTTGTTCTTACTCAACAATAGGAGACGTTTCCAGAGCTATTGTGCTTGGACCATACAGTCCATCTGGAATAGCTCCTCGCCATATATGGGCATGTTATAGAATGCGCTATAGGAGACAAATCTCTGCCTCCTGACTTTTCCTCTGTGGGGAGTTATCGGGATTATTAACCCCCACCTATCTGCTTTGAGATTAAAATACCCCAACCGGTGTCTCGGAGCGTTTCGGTGCGGTCTCCGACAAATATATCTAGGGTGAAGTTAGACTCTGTGCTAATTCATCTAACACAGTGACCTATTACATCAGGGTCCGGAGTCAGGGCAGGTAGAGGAGTTATAGGAGAATAAACGACAAAGTTTAATCTTTTAAAGGACTATCAACAAGGGTCTGAATCACCGTGATAGGACAAATAGGGATAATCACGCACATTTCTGGGCGATTGTTGGCCCCGCTCCTGAGGAACCGCCCTAGACAGGGACGGAGAAACGCGTCGAGAAATTACCCTATCTTTTACGTTGAAACATGCAAAAACATCTAAGCGATTACATTACCTTTAATGGTGAAACATGCAAAAACATCTGAACAGTTACATAAATCCCTACTGTGAAAAGATATATATAAACACCGAAGCGGCGACACGAACAGTCAGCTAGCTTCCATTCCTGAACCATGAATAGGAATATTTGAGTCACTTTATTACCTAAAGATTGGAAGTCTGACACTTCTGATTAATCCACGAAACGTGACGTGCCGCTCTAGACGAGTGACCCAGTCCCCCAATATTGTTAATAGGGTCTAACCTGACTGGCTACCGGGGGGAATCGATACCCTCACACTACCCGGTCACTGGGTTATTGAGCACAATCTATGTTGTTAGTCCACGCTTGTTTTGTTCTATGTTGTATGTGGCCCTATTTTTAATTAGTTGAGAATAAAAGTTATTAGTTTTAATCTATATCTGTGAAGGGCGGTCAATAACCCAAAGGGCTTACTTACAGGGGCGAGAAAAACACGTCAGCTGTATGATTGTATGACGCAGAAAACTCGCACGTTGTAATAACCCATTACGCTGGGGAACAAAAGAACATCTTTTTTCATGGTGCCTGGAATTTTAAATCTTATTCTGGGTATTGTTGTGCCGCTGATTCCGAAAATACCCTCCATTGCATTCTAGGAGCTCTAGTTTTTGAGGTATACCTGATGCCATTATCTATATTCATTATAGTTACTTTACTTTCCCCGCCAGCATCTGCTTACTATTAGTACATATGACACATATCGCCACCACTGCACATCACACTTGGGTTGATGAAACGTGTAAAGGCATTGAAGAGAAATGGAAGGTGTTTCAGCTGCAAATGTAGAACATTTCCTGCGATGAGCATGGAGAAGCTAAAAGAAGGTAAAGTCGATGGACCACAAATCCGGGAACTCATGAAAGACCAGCGTTTCCAAGATTCAGTGGACAACTTTGAGGCGCGTGCGCGGTCATTGTTTTGTAGAGTTGTAGAGCATTCCCTTGGAAACTATAAGGTCATAAACTCCGGTGAACTTGTGGAGAATATGCTCACTTCTGATCCTGAACACTTGGCTGTAACGTGACCATCAGATTGCAGAACCTGCAGCCATTCTGGATGGATTTCCAAATTGTCTTGGTGATGTAAGTGATGTACAGGGTGAAGGATCTCACCAGGAAATAAGGAGCGTGGAAGAACAGAACTGCGGACGATGGGATACGCATATGATGGCGGACTACTGGTAACTGTGAAAGAACAGGACTGCGGACGATGGGATACGCATATGATGGAGGACTACTGGTGACCGGGGAAGAACAGGACTGCGGACGATGGGGTACGCATATGATGGCAGACTACTGGTGACCGTGGAAGACCAGGACTGCGGACGATGGGATACGCATATGATGGCGGACTACTGGTGACCGGGGAAGAACAAAACTGTGGACGATGGGATACGCATATGATGGCGTAATACTGGTGACTGTGAAAGAACAGTACTTCAGATGATGGGATACACATATGATAGTAGACTACTGGTGACTGTGGAAGAACAGGACTGTGGACGATGGGATACACATATGATGGCAGACTACTGGTGACTGTGCAAGAATAGGACTGTGGACGATGGGATACACATATGATGGCAGACTACTGGTGACTGTGGAAGAACAGTACTGTGGACGATGGGATACACATATGATGGCAGACTACTGGTGACTGTGGAAGAATAGGACTGTGGACGATGGGATACACATATGATGGCAGACTACTGGTAACTGTGGAAGAACAGTACTGTGGACGAGGGGATACACATATGATGGCAGACTACTGGTGACTGTGGAAGAATAGGACTGTGGATGATGGGATACACATATGATGGCGGACTACTGGTGACTGTGGAAGAATAGGACTGTGGATGATGGGATACACATATGATGGCGGACTACTGGTGAAACATTCAGTGGGAATGTCCAGGAAAATCTCATTGCAGAAAATCACGGAAATGTAGTTTTATTAACATCTCAATGAAGAAGCTTTTGTTTTATTCGTGTTCTGGGCTTCTTGGGATTCATTATTGTACATTTAGCTTTTGATTGGCACTCATTACATGTATAATACAATATGTGTACATGTATATGAATATATGTCATATCTTGATAAGTAGACCTGATGAAGAAATCTAATGTCATTTTACAGGATCTATGACTCAAAATAGTTCTAACATCTCAGTCACCAAAAGTTGTGTTCCCCAGCATTCTTTCCAATGGTTTAATTTACACGGGAATTTTTATTTTGCACATAGACGCATATTGCTCAGCACACAGATGGGATGCCATTGTGCGTTGCGATGCGAGTTGTGCCCGAGATCCTCTGGTGCATCTCGCTATTGTTCGTGTAAATGCGGCCTTAGCATATAGAAGAATTCTGGTGGGCATTCAAAAAGAAAAGGTCTGCAGTGTACTTGCCTTCTGAAATCGTCTTTTGCCCCCGCTGCTGATCTTCTTTGCTCCTATGCAGCCCCTTTAATAAATGAATTAGATGGTTTCGTTCAAACTTTAAAACAAATTGACTACCATAGAGCAACATTTTACAATCTAAGCCTTTCACACGGGACAAGTGTCAGACATTTCAGTACCCAGCAGCCGTCCCAGCGATGATCACTGCTGTGTTTTTACATAGGAGCAATCATCGCTCAATGGTTAGAGGCGGAGAGGGGCGGAGATCTTCTGCCCTCCATTCACAGTAAACAGGCCGTCATTCATACATGATCGACTGCCTGTTTACACGCAATGATGCAGCTACAGATGAACAATTTTTAGGTCTGCATGAAAGATCCGATCAGCAATTTATCAATCTAATGAGAAATTTCCATGATAATTGTGTCGTGTAAAAGGGCCTTAAGGTTGCTTTCATACTGCGTTTACAGTGTCTGTTTACCATATGTCTCAGGAAATATTCAGGTGCTTAGGTTAAATGTATCCTTAAACCCCCACTCAGCGTCCCTCTGGTTCCATCTGTCTGGTATAAATCTGTATACCTTTTTTATGTTATTTTGCACTTATCTTCATATGCAACTTGTTTTATAGCCCGGAGCTGCATTCATAATTCTTCTGTTTGATGTTATTAACCTCCAATAAATCCTGAATAGATAAGTTCTTCTGTTATAAGGTGATGCAACAATTTTGCCTACATGAGATTACAATACAGACTCTTCACAGACTGCAGTCACCATGGAATGCTGGGAGAATTCAGCTCTGAAGCCTGCAAAATCAACCCGTTTGGCAAAATCAATCATGTGACCTAATATAATACATACTGTTAGTTAAGACAATATTACTGTCACTGCAAGCCACCATTGCCCACCCTGCTCACCTGCTATTGGGGCCACTACTATCCATGCACTGCATGCCGTTTCCTCACCTCAGGGCTATCCCTAGTGTCTGCCTGTAGGGCTCATGTGTGCTCCTGCCCTCAGACTTAAAGGGCCAGCGTGCACTCTCATAACTGGTTAAGGGCTCCGCTTGGTCTGAATATCTGGATTGCGACTGTGTTTCAAACTACTGAGACTATTTCTGTGAGTATTGGCTTGGGGACCCCGCAGTGAAGGCCAGATCCATGAATTTCAATGCCTTTTTGTTCCCCAGGAGATAAGCCAGTGCAAGAGCTATATGAACGTTGATGTTTATGAGACAACTAATGGATACAGCTGTTGTATGAATTATCATTAGTCTGGACAGCTTAAAGGGGCTGTGTGGTTTCAAATTAATATTTTTTTACTGGCTGGACATGGGTTAAAATAAAACATACTTTCCTGTCTTTGCCCCCCTGGGGCACCGCTAATTACCCACAGCGGTCACCGGACTTCCAGCTTGGAAGACGAGGCAGCAGAGCCAACCATGGCTGCATCGTCACCTTCTGAACTCATGGCATCAGGGCTCACATCCTGGGCACTATGATGCCCGGAGTTCGGGAAGGTGGTGCTGAGACCTCTGATTGGCTTCAGCGATCACCTCGTTCCAGTGACACTGGATGAGGATGGCGCAGTGGAGCAGATAGCGGTGCTTTGGAGAGGAGGGGCGGGGGCAAGACAGGTGAATATGCTTTATTTTTTTTATTTTTTTTAACACCTGCCCAGCCTGTAAAAATGTTTAATTTGAATTCACACAGCTCTTTTAAGGAGCCTTTTCAATGGTAGGTTTACCTGTAAGGTACATATTAAGGTGTCAAAACACCTGAGACTAAAGTTGACGACCATGGAAGATTTAAAGCAAAGTAGAAGTTCATCTACTAAAATATATGAATGAACTGCCATTTTAGCCGACCGATGACAGACCGTCATTGTCTGGACAGAGTTCTGCTATATTTGAAATTTTCGTCTACAAGACAAAAGCTCTTTCATTTTCATGGTAGTATTCTTTTTTAACATAAGGATTCCAAGAAAATCTTTTTTTCTGTTTCCCAGTGTTGTGAATGACAACACCAATATGGGCTAAAATGTGTAGGGTGGTTTCTGCAAAACTAACCTTCAGCAGGACATTCATTGTTCATTCTACAGCTGTTCATCTATCATCCTACTTCTATCTGAGGTCTTCTTCACATCATCACTGAAGGCTCCATTTGGATCCTGCACAGTTGATTTCTGTTAAAATACAGGATGAAATAGCGCTGTATGAATGTATTCTGTAAGATGCCAGACAGAGAGAATGGTCATCAAGGTCCGTGTGGCCCATTCAGTGCTGTTCAATTCTTTTGTAAGACGTATCCATTTGGAAGTAGGTTCCATAACGGAGCAACAAAACAGAATCCAAAACGCTGATCTTAATGAATCGTATAGTCACCTTTACACACTGGTGTTATGAAAGCCAGACCATGGTAGGTATAGCTCTGAAATGAACTCTTTATTTCAACAAAACCTAAAAATAACAAGAATATACAATGATGGAAGGGTGATGTGGCTTGGCTCCCGAAGTGAATGGCTGCAGAGCTTCTGAACCAGCAGGGCTCCACAGCAACTCCAAAGCTTGAAAACTACAGCAAAACAGATCTAACCTGCTGTCCAGTCGTACAGAATGCCACAAAGAGAGAGGCGATCAACAGCCTAGCTGGAGAAGCTGATAAACTTATATTTCTCTCAGTCCCCGTCGCGTGACCAAGATGGTGCGGCTAGAAGGCTTCCCTGTGTCTGAACCTCGCCTGAGCATGTGAAGTCTGAGGAGTTGTGGTGAAGATCCAGCTCTGAGCTATTGGTTAACAAGCACTTGCAGTCAAACCATGCAAGTTCGCTCGCAGATTTGAAGGAAATCCCTCGGAAAGCCAGGCGGGTATCCTTACAACAACATGGTCATCATCTTCCCAGCCTCTTTTAACTCGGCAAGCTCAGCAAAGCAAAAACAAAGAATGAACACTCTAGTGGGGCAACCTGATGCAGCAGAGAGCGACCAAACCTTTTCCATAGCTACATCACCCACCATCGTAGATATTGTTGATGGTATTCCTGTTAATGATACATCAGATACAGATACCTCCATGAAAGTTGAGAGCCTTGCAAATTGGAGAGGGAGCAGAGCAAAAATTCAATGACAGAGAATGGAAGCAAGCTTTATCTGCCTGCGTCTTATACACGGGGGGCTGGCTCGGGGGACGTCTAATGCTTATCTAGCAGCCAGCGTTCGGGTCCGTCATGATGGCCTGGGTCACTGCTGCAGGCTGCCGTGTTCTTCTTCATGTCGACAGAGCAGTTCTTTCTGTAAGCGGAGCTAATGCTCTGACTGGTTAATCCAGTGCCATGTCAGCCAATGAAAGCTGGCGCTAGATTAGCCAATCACAGACCATCGCGAGGGACCCGAACGCCGGCTGCTACGTGACTATTGTTTTTTTTTTTTTTTAACATGTAGCCTAGCTAGGGCTGTTTATTGTTTAAAATGTTATTTTTTAACAGGGATCTATAGTGGGATTTAAACATTGAACAGTATGTTTAAAATCTTTTTTTCTTAATTTTGGGTGGGAAAGTAGGGGGTGCGTCTTATACACCAAAAAATATCCTCAGGACAGGTCATCAATAGTTGATGGGCTGGGGTCTGTCGCTCAGGACCCTGACCGATTAGCCGATTGTGTGCCTACTGACAGCACTGCAATTACACAGAGGTCTGAGCGGAAGCAGCAGAAGTCTGCTCCGGCCCCTGTGTAGTAGCCACATTGATTTCAATGAGAGACGCACTTGCAGTTATAAGTTCCGGCCACTACACAGAGGTCGGAGCAGAGACTTCCACTCCCACATCTGTATTTGCGGCGCTGTAAGCAGACACACAATTGGCTGGTTAGTCGATGGACCCCAGCCGATCAACTATTGATGACCTATCCTTAGGATAGGTCATCAATAGTATTCTCCTTGAAAAACCCCTTTAATGAAAATCACACTTAGATGGTATTATACACCAGTTCATCTAGCTCAAATATATCCTAATTGTTCGTCTTGTTGGAGACACTGTGGGGATCATTGCTGCATATATTATCGAACTGCCCTTTTCTCCAACAGCATTGGGACTCTGTGTTTTGGTTATTATTCTCTCTCGTTGGTTGCACAAAAATCTACTTTGTTGGCTTTGATGAATATTGACTCCCATGTAATCCTACCTCTGTTTCGAATTCTGGCCTGCAAAGTGTTGGCAATATCAAACTTAGTTATACTTAGACATTGGAAAAGTACTGTCATCCCCAATATAGGAGAAACTTCATCAGCCAGGCATATCTGTCTGCAAAAATATTTACATATATCACATCTTCATTTTTGATATTTCAATATATACGGAGAGGCTGGATGTCTTGTAATAAGCGCATACCTGGATGATTATATTTTTCTACTTCAGCAGACTCTTGTGCTTCTATCAGATGGTTGATAAATCCCGGGACCTATGTTTGTAGTTTCATTTTTGTTCTCTCTTTTTTTTACTGAACTGTTCAAACCAATAATGTTATTTTTTCTTTTATTCCATAACCTACTTGATCTATAACGTGAGTTACATCGCTGTTGGAATGTTACAACTGTATATTTATATAGTATAATATAACTTATTATCTAACATATTGTAATTCATTTTGTTATGAAAAATCCCCCCCAAAATAGTATTGAAATAAAAAAGAAAAAAACGGGATGGAAAACCATTTCTAAGTCTATAATGTCTTCTGCAAGTCATAAAAACACCTTACAAAGATCGGGGAGGGTATTT
Source organism: Eleutherodactylus coqui (assembly GCF_035609145.1). Taxonomy (NCBI): domain Eukaryota; kingdom Metazoa; phylum Chordata; class Amphibia; order Anura; family Eleutherodactylidae; genus Eleutherodactylus; species Eleutherodactylus coqui. The sequence continues at coordinate 176,299,268 of NC_089837.1, read as the reverse complement.
TCACACACCGTAACAGATTTACTAATTCTGTCTACTAGCTGTTTCCACCAGCTCCCCCATGCGCATGAACTTTCATCTTGGCTGGACATCCGTGGGTTTAGGGAGTTAAAGGGGTTGTCCCGCGAAACAAAGTGGGGGTATACACTTCTGTATGGCCATATTAATGCACTTTGTAATGTACATTGTGCATTAATTATGAGCCATACAGAAGTTATTCACTTACCTGCTCCGTTGCTAGCGTCCCCGTCTCCATGGTGCCGTCTAATTTTCAGCGTCTAATCGATTAGACGCGCTTGCGCAGTCCGGTCTTCTTCCTTTCTGAATGGGGCCGCTCGTGCCGGAGAGCGGCTCCTCGTAGCTCCGCCCCGTCACGTGTGCCGATTCCAGCCAATCAGGAGGCTGGAATCGGCAATGGACCGCACGGTGCACCGCATGGTGCACCGTGGGTGAAGATCCCGGCGGCCATCTTACTTAGGTAAGTAAGAAGTTGCCAGAGCGCGGGGATTCGGGTAAGTACTGGCCGTTTTTTTTTTTTATTCCTGCATCGGGTTTGTCTCGCGCCGAACAAAAAAAAAACCCGTTTCGGCGCGGGACAACCCCTTTAAGCTGTAGCTAGACAGCTCTGACGGGGGCTTATCTCTTCGGGAGCAAAAAGATTGGGCGTTGAAATTCAATATCCCCAACCTTCCTTACTTCTGACATCATCTGTTGGGGAAATTTTGAGCCACCTCCAATCCACGTTAGAGACTCATCCCACCCCTCCATTCTACTTTGTTTCATAGTCACTATGACAATTAGTTTTGTTTATAGTCTTAGAATGTTAGTCAGTTTATATATACTATATGTAAGTATATCAACATTTTCCAAAGACAATGCGGGCTTGTCGCCTATGGCAACCTGAGTTTAATGGGTCATTTTCTAGACTGCGCTGGAAAAAATAAGACATATAAATTAAGCATATGTAAATTTTATTTCTTTAGAGCCTAGTTTGAGGAACTGTCTTTGTCAAACGTTTTGACCAAACACAACTATAGCAAGGAGGGCAATGAAGAAACCAATGGATACTGCTAGAGTCAGGTTTCCTATAGTGATGTAAGACTTAACATAAGTAAACTGGTAGCAATAGTAGACCATTATGTACTGTGTCCCACGCTTCTTAGGAACTGGCAAAACCCCCCCCAAAAAACAGTGCCACCCCTGTCCCCCCACTCAGTGTGGCTGTCGGTGTCTTCCCCGCTGCTGCAGCAATGACGTGCTGTTCGTTGCTCACATGACTGCTGCAGCCAGTCACTGACTGAAGAGGTCACATACTGTAGCTGTAATTGGCTGCAGTGGTCATGTGAACAATGAATGGCACATGACTTCTGCAGCTGCTTCATGGATCGGAGAGGCTGCACTGATCAGTAAGTAGTAATCACCTTTTATCACACTCCCAGATCATGGAGTGGCCCAAAACTGCATTGAGTTGCATAATTTATTTGTCTGAACGTACCCTGAAAACTGCATAATTCTGCAACAAAATCTTCATGGTGTAACATTTCTTCTCTGAGGCATTATATAATATCCATTACTAAATAATAAAGGTCTGTACTTAGCTTAGATTTCTAAAATCAATGACATGAAAGAGCATACACAGCCCATATGGGGTTTATACAATGGATAAGGAGGTTACCGTCGCATTTTTGTCTCATTCAGTAGAATGGATTGGCAGACCTCTGAACCGAGGCCTCCCAAGCAATAGTTCTCCGAATTAGCATTTTAGAGTGTATGAAGGCCAGCCATTCATTACTGCGTGTCAGCGTAGGAGCTATTAAGCAATGAGTTTAAAAGGCTCCAAAAGACTGGCCTTGTTTGACACATCAGGCTAAATGATTCCACATTATGGATGGATACCTTCAATTAATCACCCTCATTCCCTCATATCCGGGAGTAGCTCGGCTTGGTGCTTTTAATAGTGTTTTCCATTCACTCCCTGGACAATGTCATTTAAGTGGGGTGTTTCTGTGATAATTCCTATGTGAAATCAGTATCTGGAACGCTGATAGAAAAATGTGTTTTGCTGTCCATTGTCTCCGCATGTAGGGAACATCTGAGAAGGAAATAGTCTTTTTTTGGGTATCAGTCTCCTACATTTCCTATTATAGTTTCCATGTTATTAGAATGTAACAAGTCATGCAGTCTGATAACAGATACATTGTAGCAAGTCATGGGCTTGTGATTCCTATAAAGGCAGGGTCAGGTTTCTCTCCTTGTCAGTAGTTTGGCATTTGCATTTCCCTCTACTATTGGTAAGGATCGCTTTGTGATGTGCTCATTTACATGCCAATACTGTTTGCAGGCAGCTCAATACAAAATTACATTGTGTGGCTGGAGGCAAAGCGTTATTGACAGGCCAGTCAGTGCTTATAAATATGGATTACATTGGGATGTGCATGCTGCTCATGCTATAGTGGGTCTACTGTACCCATACACCATTATAATGTATGTCCATGTTTAATATCATACCCTGATAGCAGCTATATGTGCCATATAATGTGCTAGGTTTATGCTTCTCAGAAATGACCTTTAGTTGGAGTTTGGCTTCCTTGTTATTTGTAACTGTAATGCAATGCTAAAAGCATCAATATTAGCGGATCTGAAATGAGATTATTGATTAATAAGGCCTCCTTCCCACGAGCGTGACGGGCTCCGCAGCGTAATATTACGCTGTGAAGCCCGTCACGGCGCCCCCCAGAGCCCCTATACTTACCTGCGGGAGATAGCGTGAAATCGCTTCCCCGCCCACCGCCGCGTCACCGCCCACCGCCCTCGCGTCACCAGCCGTGTCACGTGACGCGGCCGGGCCGCGTCATTTGGCGTCATATGACGCTCGGCGGTGGGCGGGAAAGCGTTTTTTCACGCTATCTCCCGCTGGTTACAGCGGGAGATAGCGTGAATGGACGGCTTCCATTGACTGCAATGGAAGCCGTCAGTGCGTACAGCCCGTCCTCACCCGCAGAAAATAGAGCATGCTGCGGGTGAGGACGGGAGAAATCGCGGTGCGTAATTCCGCGGTGGAATTACGCATCGTGAGCATGGAGCTATTAGGTTCAATAGAACCTAATAGCTGCGTGCAACGCAGCGGATTTTCGCCGCGAATTACGCGGCGGAAATCCGTTCGTGGGAAGGAGGCCTAAATGGCTGGGACGGTCTGGGAGTAGTCATTTCAAATGTGTCTTTATATGACTCCAGGCCCTATTGCACATACCGGTAGCATCATACTGAGCAGTGGTTGCAGGAACATTTCCGAAGTATTTCTAGCCCAGGTTTAATGTGACAATTATTGACAGTGCTGTAAGTGCCTGTGTAATGAGCTAAACACAAGTCCTAGTGTACATAACTACACCGCTGATGACTACAGGTTTGAGGGGCCGTGGAGATATTGTATCTTTAAATAGGTACACCTATTGATTTATATGTGTCCTTGGGAATAGTGTTTCAGTGGGCCCCCCTGTGGTGTGTCATGATACTAGGACGGTTTATTCCACTGTTTTTCTACCGCATTAAAGCCCCATTTACACGCAAAGATGATCGCTCAAAATTCGTTCAAAAGATAGGATGACTGACAGTTTGAGCGATCATTTTGCATAAGCTGCTAATGGGCACTAATGCCCATTAGTAACTTATTAGCTTCATTTGCATGTACATGAACTTCCTGAGCTGTATGCAGATAACAGCAGTTGGTCTGTTATCTGCATACATCCCCTTTGTTCTGTTGTTGGACTGCAACTGAATACAATGTAATCAGCGCTGCACGTGGAGAATCCCAGTGTGTGGTCCTTGCTATCAGCTCCTTGGCCAAAGAATGGACTTTAAACTCAACTAAAAACCATCGTCCGGACTCAAAGCAAATGCTGGTAGCATTTACATGCAGTGATTATTGTTCAAAAGACATCATTTGGACAAATTTTGAGGGATAATCGTTGTGTGTAAATGGGGCTTTACCATGTGGTTAAATTACATGTTTATTATATCGGTCGATATGATTCTGGCTATACCATATACACTGTTCACAAAAGCATTGTGTTATGCTTTCAGGTGAAGGGGATATGCAAATTGGATGTGTGAGCATTAGGTATAAGGTAGGGTTCACACGGGGCATAATTGCTTTGGAATTTCCGTGCGGGGGCTCCACACAGAACTGTAGCGGCATCTACAGTTGCAACAAAGGGGACAAAATGTAGGAAATCTCAGCCACAAGCTGCAGAAATAACCCCCACAAAACCTGTGTAGAAATTGACTTGCGGTGCAGAACTCAATTCCGCATCATGTCAATTTTATCGCCGTTCCTCTGCGGAATTTACTTCCTCCCAATAAGGGGGGGTGGGGGCGGAATTCCGCACAGGAATTTGCGATAAAACACTACCAAATGGTGCGGGTTTGACTAGAGGCTTTCCGTGGCTTATCTGCAGTGGAATGCCCACTGCGGACATTCCATTAGAAATCCGCCCAGTGTGGACCTAACCTAAAGGAGCGTGTCACGCAAGCATATCCCAGAAACCATTAGAATGCCACACGGTGTAGACTTGACTGGTGGTGGGATGTCACCAACCAATAAATACAGGACATAACAGCTCTTTGGGACTTTTCAAAGTTCACTTTTGGCAATGTTATTCGGAAATGGAAAACATCTGGTGTGTTCAGTGCAGCCACGTTTGGGAAGACCTTTTAAACTGACAGAACGTGGACAACGATGCCTTGTACGAGTTGTGAAGGCATCATGCACATTGTCTGCTGTAACACTCACTAAGGAGGTCCCACAGTCCATTGAGACATCCATTAGCACTAGGACCATCCTAAGGGAACTGCATGTGAAGGGTTACTGGTGCTTGGAGCAGTGTTCCTGGACTGTAAATGAGTGTAAGCAAGTGTTGTGGACAGCAGAATCACAGTACACCATCTTCTGATTGGTTGGCCGCACTTGGGTGCGGCAGTTAGTTGGAGAGCGTAGACTAGAACACTATATGCGTGCACGCCCATCATCCCCCACATCATTATCGGAAGATCTCCTCGAGGAATGGAGGCAAATCCCTACACTTAGCTAACGGAATTTGGTGGAAAGCATGCGTTGTAGGTTTACTGCAGTCATTGAGGTCAAAGGTGGCTCAACACTATAGAAAAATGTGAATAAAATCGAATTTCATCACCATCTGTGTTTCCCAATACGTTTTTTAAGCATAGTGTATGTGGGTGACTACATACAATATGTGTAGTCCTCTAAATTAATTATAATATTCACTGTATCTCTGAAATAAAGTACAATGCACATTGTGAAATAAGGCTTAATAGTTATCAAGCCCCGGAAATAATGTATAATACACATCGTACTCCTGAAATAGGTTCTAAAACATACATTGTCCCTGAGAATTAAAGTATAATACACACTGTACCCCTGAAATAAGACATAACATACATGTGCCCTCTAAAATACTGTATAAGATGCAAAATACCCTGTGAAATAAAGCATAACATACACTGTGCCCCCAGAGATAAATATAAGACACGTCATGCCCCTCAAATAAAGTATCAGATACACCATGGAATACAGTACACACTATGCTGCTGTCTGCTAGTGTCTGACTAGAGATCAGTCGTAGATTCACCACCACACAGTTGCAGAAGCTTGCTGCTGTGTAGATCAGCCAGTAGGAGGAGGACCGGGACACAGTTCCGTACACCAAGGTCCGACAAGAAAGGGTAGAGGAGGTAGAACCAGGACAGGTGGAGCGACAGCATTGAAGACCATGTGCTCCCTAAGACACCTAAGGTGTTTTCACATGTTGTGGAAAAGTCCACACCAAAATTCACATGTCTAACATGCGGAATTTGACGGAACTTTGCGTTGGATTTGCTGCGGATTTTGCTGTTTGGCAACTTGCAGTAATTCTAACTCAAATCCACACGTTGTAAGTAGATTTTGGTGCAGATTTTTGAAAGGTGGAATATTCTCCCGCATGTGAAAGGACCTTAGAGAAAAACTTTATAGAATTTAACAGGAGTGGGCCAGGAATAACAGTGGTGGGCCGGTAACAGATTGCCATTCCAGGCATGGTGGGCACCCACAGGTGCAGTAGCTCTAGCACCTGTCCAGGTTTGCTGGGTGCTGAGACCAACCCTGGAATAGTGTTAAGGTTCCTGTTTGCGTTTGGATCATCTGTTGTAAATTCCATCAAACTTGATGGGCGAAGGAGCCTGCGGGTGGTGGTATTCTACCTGTCAAAACAATGGTCAACGCGGTGAAACCTCGATGGTCCTATCTGTGTGTCGTACAACAGTTCTAGCAGAACGTTGTGGCTTCCATTATTAACAAAAGCCACAATGCAGTAGTGAAGAGAGTGTTTACAGCTAAGTTTGTATCCTTTTTATGGTATCCTTCTGACATACCCCATGTGGTGTGAAAGAAGCCTAATCCAGGTTTTCGGTTTGTTACTGGTTTGGTCTATAGCAGTCCACATTCACATTGGTGCAGAAGAGATGTAATGACTGTAGCCTTTGATACATGAGTGTGGGTGGCTGCAAAATCTTGACTCGTCTTGGGTGGGTAGTTAGTTATATAATGTTGATATTTAGCATGATTTCATTGTCTGAAAATGGAATAGATTTCCTAGGCGTAGTTTTCACTGACATCAGTTCTCCTTTGTCTTTTTATTAACCAAAAAGAGGAGCCGATCCCCAAAGAAGGGTCAAAAAAAAAAATTAGCAAAGCTTTCCAATGGGATATTTTCTTTTTAATGCTCTCGGATCTCTTATTCATTATTTTGGTTAAAGGGGTTGTTTCACAAAGTCAACCTTTTTTTTAATAGAAATCCATGAGTTATGATCGGTGGGGCATGCTGCAGGCAGCCGGACATTTCGCTAGTAGTGCTCCTTGCCAGGTAAATGTAGCAATACATGCCAATCAAATGAATGGCCGGAAATTCATTGTATGGATGGGCTAGGTCTACCAGACCTGGGCTGCCCTTACAGAATGGTCATATGAGGGGACCTCTCTACGACATACATATGCCCAGTCCTTAATAGGAATGGGTTGAGAACAAACCCCATTCAGTACTATAGAGAATATTGCCATATTGCTTTCTCCTGCTTAGTAGAAAGTGAAAAACTGAGTCACACATCTGTAGGAGAAATTAGCCCATCAGCCTGGCCACGTATACGTGTTCTTGTGCATTGATTACTTATAGCGAAGGTTACAGAAAACCATAGTGCGTTCCTAATAACTAAGTGCTTAAGCATTTACGCCCCCACATACGTGATAATGTTATTAGAGAGGCTTACTGACTTAATGTTTTCTGTTTTGTGGGTGAAGTAGCTCTTTACTAATGTATGTGTGCATATAGGTAAGAGAAGCCAAAGATTAACCTCTTTTAGGACCAGAATTTTTTTCACTTCTTTTTTTTATTTTGTCCCTGCCTTCCAAGAGCCATACTTAAAAAAAAAATTTCCACTGACATAGCCATATGATGTTGTGATTTTTGCGGGATGAGTTGTATCTTTTATTGGTACCATTTAATACACCATGTAATATATTAAAAAACTTTTTAACATATTAAAGTGGGGGAAAAATGAAAAATAATGCAGTTACACCATTGCTGAGAGTGGGGGTTGGTTTTTACATCCTTCACAATGCTGTAAAGGTGATAGATGAATATTGTTCTGTGGGTCAGGACGATTGCTGTAATACCAAATGTGTAGAGTTTTTAAAATATTTTTCTGCTTTTAATACGTAAATACATTCTCTCAAGCAAAAATAGCTTTCCTTCGCCATATTCTGAGTCCCGTAACCCTTTAATTTTTTCATTGATTGGGCTGTGTGAGGGCTGTTTTTTTGGGGTACATACATCTTTTTGATCACTTTTTATGCAATTTTTTTTGAGAGTTGGGAGAACAAATAAAAAAAACAATTCTGGCATTCTGTCCTTACTTTTTTTGGCCCTTGGGGTGCAATATTATGATATTTTAATAGTTTGGACTTTTATGAGCACAGTGATACCAAATATATCTTTTTTTATTTTTTAGATTTTTTTTTAATAGGAAAAACTTGAAAAGGGGATGTTTTGGACTTTTAATATTTTCCGTTCTTTTTACTGTCGAAAAAATGCTATTAAACTTTTTTTTTTAAACTTTTTTATTTAGGCCCACACAGCGGACTTGATCTTGCAGTTATTTGATCCCTTGTACTAGATATTGCAATACTTCAACCTCAGAGTTATTTTGAATGTTGTCTAGGAAGCCCTGCCAGGGGTTCTGGGCTGCCATGCTAGCCCATCGGCACCCCTTGGTCACATTGTGGGAGGTACCGATGGGATTCATGATCAGGGCTAACTGATAACAGCAGTTACTGGCGGCTGTCAGCTGTCAGAAACAGGACTTGGCTTCTGAACCCTCTGCATACACATTTGACGACTACATGACCTATATTTACGTTATGTGGTCTGGAAGGGGTCACAGTGGTTGTGCCAAGTTATAACGTTATCTCCCATACCTCCAGGATTGTCATGGCTCACCAACATTGAGAGAGCCTCTTGGTGCGGTTGGTAGGAGGTGGCTATAATATTGGCTATAATACTGCCTCCATGAAAACCAGCCCAAAACCACTATAAATAGTGCATATAGATTTGTCTGGTGGGGTCTTCTGTTCTGATAGACCTGGCCTGTCCATATAGTTGAATGGCCACCATGCAATACTATATTTTCCCTGCATCGGGCAAAATGGAAAGCAATTGGTTCTTTTTGTAAAGTGATTGACTTGGTGAAAAAAAGCTTAAACGGCCATTCATCTAGCTCTAAATAACCCTTTCCAATCCACTGTCTGATGTCTGAAGACATTATGATTTAAGGCTGTACAGCTCCGATGTTGGAAGACATCCATCGGGGTTCTCTTACTGTATATTGCCAGCCTCTCTGCTGTCGGAGCCTATCCAACGTGTCACCTCATGCAGTACTGGCTTTAGCCAGCATATAGCGCCGTTGTATAACAGCAGAAAAAGAGTAAGCCCCTTAGGAAAAGCAGGATACAAATTGGACTGGAAAGGGTTAATTAATCACATAAAACTGAAAAGCCTGCAGATTCCAGGAAACACATTCTGTTCTATTTCAAGGTCTACTGCTGTTTCTGTTGCTGTCCAACAGTCTGCTATGTACCTCATCTCTCGTAACATAGTGGTGCGATGTGTGACTCCTTAACCATTCATATTTTGTTCAATAAGTTTTTATTAGGACAGATAATTTTTAAGTATAAACAGGGCATGTGCAAACATTACACTTCAATTTCAGTGCCTTTTAACATAGGAACTTTTGTTTAAATCGCCCCTCCCTCGCCTGCTTGGCGAGGTAGATCGATTTGTCCTCAGTTTTAAAATAACAATAATTTTCTGTATTCAAGCATGTGATCTGGTATAACTACAACATGAACTACCGGGAAGGGGGGACAACAGTTAGTAGGAAAGAGAGAGAGAAGAGGAATAGGGGGGAGGGTGTGGAGGGGGGGGGGGGGGGTAGGACGGGTCACCTTACCTTTCTTGTTTGGCTATCTTTTGGTTTGGGTTTGTGGGCGCTGGGGGGTCTCAGTGTGCTGGTCCCCCTGTCTCTTCGCCTGATGCTACAGACCCTCTTTCTCTGGTTTCGGCCAGGTGGTTCCCCGGTCTAGGAATCAAGTGAAAGAAGGGGCGGGCCCCTGGGGGTTCGGGGAGGCAGCGAGCCTCGGGTCACCCACTCTGTGGCCTCCGTGGTGGATCTAAACTCCAGCCAGGGACGCCAGAGCGCGAAGTAAGCTTCTATTTTCATTATTTCGCTTGCTCTCATCTCCTCGTATCTAGCTAGTTCATCGATGGCTTCGACCCAATGTGTCCTGGAGGGAGCGGCATCAGACCGCCAGAACCTCGGTATGATCTGTCTGACCGCTTGTACAAAGAAGCGCAAGAGGCCTTTCTTTAACCATTCATATTTTACTGACCATCTATATTATTTGCCTTGATCAGAATGCAGAGGAAAATCCTATTTCTGTTGTATTCATACTGAGATTTAGCATACATCTTGAGGCCTTAGTCAGACGGGCGTTTTTTCGCGCGATTTGCGGATCGCATGACGGATGCGCATCCGCAAATCGCGTGACCGGTGCCCGAAAATCTGCTCCTAGCCGCGTTTCATTAGAAACGGGCCGGAGCTGTCCAGCGCATTGCATTCAATGGAGCGGCAATACAGCCCGCTCCATTGAAAGCAATGCGCTGCGGGCGAGTGTGGGATGAATTATCGGGAAGGGCTTAAATATATAAGCCCTTCCCTGCAATTCATCCAGAAAAGTGTTAAAATAAAGAATATATATATATACTTACCTGCTCCCGGCAGCCGGAGTTCCGCGCGGACGGCCTGCAGTGGGTGTGAAGGGGGTGTGAGTCAGACCTGCCCCCTGATTGGCTCAGCGCTGAGCCAATCAGGGGACAGGTCTGACTCACACCCCCTTCACACCCACTGCAGTACGGCCGCACGGAACTCCGGCTGCCGGGAGCAGGTGAGTATGTATATATTTTTTATTTTAACACTTTTCTGGATGAATTGCAGGGAAGGGCTTATATATTTAAGCCCTTCCCGACAATTCATCCTGCGCTCGCCGGCAGCCCATTGCTTTCAATGGAGGCGGCTGTATTGCCGGCTCCATTGAATTCAATGGGCAAACATCGTTCTTCTCTGCCACAGCTGTTACAGCTGTGGCAGAGAAGAATGATTTGTCTTCTATATGTTCTCTATGGGGTCGGTGCTGCTGCCGCCGGCCCCATTGAGCGCATATAGAGAAGAGAACAGGAATCGCAGATCGCAGATAGGTGCGATCTGCGATTTCTGTTCTATAATTTATCGGACGAGCGCATAAAAAGCGCTCATGTGTCCGATACCATTGCAAAGCAATGGTTTTATAAAATCGCCGGACGCATGCGCATGCGCAAATCGCGGCAAAAAATGCCCGTCTGACTAAGGCCTCAAGGAGTTTTCTGGGCATTTACTATTGATGAGTTTTCCTTAGGATAGGACATCAATAGTTGATTAGTGGGGGTCCACAGTTCGGGATCCCTGCAGGTCAGCTGATTCCCTGTGATTTTATTCCCGCTACTACTACAGCTGAGCTGAATGTCTGCATTGTGGTCAGAGGCGGAAGTGTAATAGAACGCTTTGCTCCCACTGAAACTAATGGGAGCGATGCCCTCTATCACACTTCTGGCTGTCACAATGTGGGTGTCTGGCTCGGCTGCAGTGACAGTGGGCCAGAGGATCAACTGATCAGCAGGGAACCTGAGCTGCGGACCCCCACTGATCACTTATTGACATCCTGAGGATAAAGCCCCATTTAAACGGGATGAGCGATGCCCGACACTCGTCCCTGCGTGTACTCGCTCTCGTGCTTTTCCACAGGAGCAAGTATCACAGTGGGGCAGCTGGAGGAGATTTCTCTTCTCTCTCTCTCTCTTCTGCCCTCCACCATTCACTTAACCCTTTGAAATCCAATTTTGGATTTAGGGTTTTCTAGGGGGCTTTCTCTTTCTGCCATTTTACAATTGCGCCATCTGCTGGCTAGAGCCAGTACTGTAGTATGTGACATGCCGGAGAGGCCCCCGACAACAGAGCGGCCAGTAATATACAGTACAAAATCACGTGAGCGAGTACATGCAGGAACGAGTGTCGGGCATTGTTTGCCCTATAGTCGTTCCTTCTAAATGGGGCTTATTCATCAGTAGTAAATGCCTGGAAAACCCCTTTAAAGGGGTTGTCCCGCGGCAGCAAGTGGGTCTATACACTTCTGTATGGCCATATTACTGCACTTTGTAATGTACATTGTGCATTAATTATGAGCCATACAGAAGTTATAAGAAGTTTTTCACTTACCTGCTCCGTTGCTAGCGTCCTCGTTTCCATGGAGCCGACTAATTTGCGCCGTCTGATGGCCAAATTAGCCGCGCTTGCGCAGTCCGGGTCTTCTTCTTTCTTCAATGGGGCTCCGTGTAGCTCCGTGTAGCTCCGCCCCGTCACGTGCCGATTCCAGCCAATCAGGAGGCTGGAATCGGCAATGGACCGCACAGAAGCCCTGCGGTCCACCGAGGGAGAAGATGCCGGCGGCCATCTTCAGCCGGTAAGTAAGAAGTCACCGGAGCGCGGGGATTCAGGTAAGTGCTGTCCGTTTTTTTTCTTTAGGTCCCTGCATCGGGGTTGTCTCGCGCCGAACGGGGGGGGGGGGGGGGGTTTAAAAAAAAAACAAACCCCGTTTCGGCGCGGGACAACCCCTTTAATTGAGATGATGTGACATGCTAGCATTGTTTCACTTCTATAGCCCCGTGCCTTAGCTAGAATAATTTTTATCTAAAATAGTTTTTTTTGCTAAATTTTTATCTAAAACTCTGCAGTATTTTTATGCTACGAACCAAGCTGGATTGCCATAGTTCAGAGTGTCTTGTAGGAAATACATATTACTGAAGTGTTAACAGCTGAAGAGTTCCTACAAGACTTCTTGACTCAAAACTGTAGTCCACATTAACTATAAAATGCGAAACAAATCATGTAATCAGACGGAGTCATTAGCCTGCCGGAGATGTTACAACTGGCTACATTTCCTGCCAGAAAGTATGTCCGTCACATATAGAAGATTTCTGGGTATTTCCTGCCTCCTGATCAAGGTTCATTGATCGAGAGTTCCTCTTGTGTGCGTAACATTGGATTTGGAACTGGAACTCCGACCTCTGCTTTCTGCTTCCCCTCCTAATGGGGAATTATAGCAATGTGAGTACTAGCAAAATCTAGGAATTGCATGTAAAAATCCAATAAAGTCAAGGGCTCGTCATTCGTTTCTATGGAGTGCTTTGAGAAAGATCCACAGGAACTGAAACGTTACTGATGGTGAAATAAAAGAGGCCTTCACTTGCTGGATCTACCGTCTCCCTCTACTTTATTGGATTTGAACTTTTTGGAGCTTTGGACCAAGCCCCTGGTGAGACGCGCATTGATACTTGTTTTTCAACTTCAGCGCTGCTGAATACATTTTATTTGGAGGTTGAATGTAGTTTTTTTTAATATGATTTAATTTTGAATTGTTTTCTGAAAGAAAAAAAAAACAAAAAGAAAACTGACTAAAGTTCGGATTCACACGGAAGATTTGTTGCAGAAGTTTCAGCTACTAAAAATGTGCTCCATATACCTGAATGGGATTGTTTCTGCAGCATGTCCTGTTTAGATGAATTAGGCCGCCTGTCCACGGGCGTTGCTTATCATTATGATAGGTTCATCACGGAAAATCGCGGCATATTTCCCCTTTTGTACATCTGGCTGCGCTTTTCATAGTTGTTCCATGCAAAGCGGCTCATGCGTTACCCACATGTAGATTTTCACTGCGGATAACACAATGAAATATCGCCCGCTGACAGGAGGCTTTAGAGGAATGACACTGTTGGTAAACTTAACAATAAATTGGTGGTTCTTTGGGCTTCTATTTAAGAGTTTAAATCACTCTTTAATTTTGCATGTTTTAGGCTGAGTTCACGCTAACATTTTTCAGCAGATCCTGTTTTTAGAAAAACTGAAAGGTACAAAGTGTAAATCATTCTTTGCTCTTTCAGTTGTCCGTTCAGGATTTTAAACAGATCGGCTTTGGTCATGGTCTTCATTATCTCCTACACTCTGCACCCACTCAGAAATGAAACCTGTTACAAAAACAGAATAGAAAAATAGATGAAAACCGATTGCATCCCGTTATTTTCCATCTCCCACTGACTACAATGTAAAGAAAAAATGGATCCGTTTTGTAAACTAGAGACAAAAGCGCAGACAGTACTTCACTACAACTTATGGATAGGTGATTGAAGTCTGTTTTGGTGCAACCCCTTTAAGACATACATGGTACATCACAAGTATATGCAATAAATGTCTTATCGGCACAGGTTCCACTTCCAGAACTCCCACCAATGTAGACAATGAGGGTCTTCTTGTCTTTGGTTCTTTCCATGGGTATTGTGGTAGCAGCCTATCATATTCACAATAGACCAACGTATGCATATATGGTCACCTCTAAGGGCTCCTTCACACTTTCCGTTGATGCCGTTCGTCATCTCCACTGTTTGGTTCCTTCCTATGTACCTAACAGCGGTGAATGTAGAAGGGTCAGAAGTTCCGAATAGATTATAATTGGTTCTGCTCAGCACCATTATACACTCCACCATTTTCATGGGTGAAATATCCCTACGTAATCCATAAATTCCCTGGAATGAACTATGAAGGCCCGAACAGAGCTGATGCTGATGGGCACAACGCCTGACTCGTGTACCCCTTTCTGGAGCGCCAAATGGGTCATGGTATGCCATGAGGTCTTGCCCATTGCTGCTCCTGAGCTTTGTGCCAATCCTCTTCTCTCTGACATGGAAACTACATGTCAGCACCCTTCACATGTATGTGTCTACATGGTGGGGGGCCGTGTAGAATGCCTTCACGGCTGCAGGTAGCTCTGGGGTCTCAGGTTGTTCTGTGGAGCCATTATTCTGCTCCTCGAAGAAGGACAATGCCAGCTGGCCCCCTTGTTCCCTCCATGCCGGTTCTGTGGGCGTGCAGCACTTCCAATTTCAGCTCTCTCGATTTCTGTATGAACAGCAGAAGGTTTTATTTAGATTCAGTTGAGCCAGAGGTTTCAGCCGCGGTTCTAGTTGTCATTCCTTGTATGACGTGTGTCCATAGAAGCAGCTACATAGACGAGACAGGCCATTTTTGAAAATAGTTATAAGCAAATTCTTTAACATATTAGGTTGTATTTAGACCAGCATTTTATATGTGTTTTTATAACATTTTTTTTTTTACCCTTGTATAAGTACTTAGGCCACATGTTCACGGGTACGCAAGGATTCCAGGGGAAGAATCCCGCAGCAGTTTCCAGCTGTGCCCGCAGCCATGAGGCCAAAAAAGTTATTTTCTCACCTGTCCGCATGCAGTGTAGCCAACCTACGTGCCGCACTCATGCGCTGTCCTTTTGTTTATTTAATTGCTTGCTTTTCCGTGGATCTGCGGCACAGCAACAGTGTCATCCGCTGCCGTACCAATGGATCGGACGGCTTCCATTGACTTAAATGGAAGCCGTCCGTGCGGAAAACCGCAGAAATATGGAGCATGCTATGATTTTTAGCTTGTGCATGTGCGATCCGCACGCCAGGATAAAACAACATCCGCAGGTATTAAATACCTGCGGATGCCCAATGAATGTCTATGGGCATATTGAACTGCGGACTACCCGCAGGTCACCTGCGCGGATTACGAAATTCAATTTTACCCGTGGACATGAGACCATGGGCTAATTCTCACGAATGGATTATTGCTGCGGAATTCACGGTCAGACACCTACAGCGAATTTCGCAGCAATGTCCGTCCATAGACATGCTGTGTTAAAAGACTGTCCCCAGCTATGGTGTCGGAAACTTTCAATGTAGCAGAATTTTTTTGTAGCCTTCTGTACACCATATAGCAAAATGTTAAAGAACTGAAGGGGTCTGAAGACTTTTGGGACTGACTATATGTGTCCCTTAGGTAGGTACTGCTTTATATAGGACATCAACATTCAGAACTTGCATTTGACTAGTTTGCAGAGATGAATATCTCTAATTACAGCTCTCCTAAATAGTATTGCAGATCCTCGCTGTGACTTATTTCATCTCTTCAGTCTTTAAAGAGGCTATAAATGATTAATGACGAGAGCAGAGCTATAAGAGGCTTTGATGTTTGCTCATCCAGACTTGCCTTCCTTTGCATTTACAGGAACTCAGATCAATAAAATCTGACAAATTTCCCCCATCACGCAGCGGTTTCTGTTCCATAGGTCCGTGTGATGGTGACAGAAGACTTCAACAAAAGCCAACATTCTCACAGTTGTGTTCATTAGTCATTTCAGCTCCTTTTGCCTTAGCTAGAAGAGCAAATATGTATTTAACGTAGTGAAGCCTTTTATTAAATCTAGTTTGTCATAAAAACACTGAATTCTAGTTTATTTTTCTAGATAGTTAGGAGAATTTCAGTTAATTGATCAGATTTACTAATTTACAAATTGCATACCATATTTTAATAGCTCTTCATTTTTATAGCTCGCCATTCCTTTAAATCAGGGGTGTCAGACTTATTTTCTTAGAGTTCCACATCATCCTTATGGTTGCCTTCAAAGGCCCAATTGTAATTGTAAGGGTGCATTCAATCGAGCATAAATATGCTGTGTATTATGCCTGCGTTATACGCAGTGAATAGAACTCATTGATTTCCCGGGGTTCATTCACTTGGATGTATTTTTCCATGCGATGCATGATTGCGTGAAGAAATACTTAGCATGTTCTATCTTGGTGCATATTACACGGTGTAGAAGCCCATTGAAATCAATGGGCATGTGTAAATACACAGGAGACCTGCATATTTGCTACCCTGTTTCACCTAAAATAGGAATTCATTACCTAGCAGACCCGGTCCGGTCCTCCCACTGGTGTCCGGAGTTCAGCTGTGCGTCCTGCAGTCCTCGTTCACACACAGAAGATCACTTCCTGGTTACAGGATTTATAAATCCCACCTCCAGGCCCTGATTGCCTGAGCAGCTCTCGAGAACCAATCAGTGCAGCGCTTGATGAACCAATGTGATGGCTGTGATTGGTTCATTGAGCACTGCATTGATTGGTTGAGCAGAACCAATCACAGCTATTCTGTTGTGGAGGCGGGATTTATGAATTGGCCAATCAATGCCATGGCTCAGCATGTTGGAGCTGTGGAGAGCAGCGGGAGGGACCTGGACTAAGCCTGCTAGGTAGGTATAATAAGACCTTCCCCGAAAATAAGACCTAGTGCCTCTTTTGGGGCAAAAAAACATATAAGACAGAGCCTTATTTTCGGAGAAACACGGTACATATTTACACACAAAATCAATGAGATTTTGTCCATGTGCATTTATGCAAGTCGAAAGACTGCAGAAAAACGCAGGGCAATAGCATATTGCTTCCCATGAATACACTGCGTATCCATAGACCGAAATACACATACAGCTGTGTGAATCGACCCATAGAATGTTTAGTAATACTGATCCCATAGGGTCTCCAGTAGTAACAGTGACCACCATTGTGGCCCCAGTCGCAAGTATCTCCTATATTGGTGTCCACAGTTATGATAATAACCCCCCATAGTGGTTCCAATATTAATAGTGTCCCCTATATTGGCCACATTAGTGATAGCTTCCCCCTCTATTGGCCTCTGGCTGGACAGCATCCTTACAGGCATTCCACTCACCCAGCCCCGGCCCCGGCAGCCACTGACTTCTGCCCTCACTGTCAAGTGGGGAGCAGTGAGTAACTGTTGATTTGTTATTTTAAGGCATGCGGTACCCAGTGACAAGGGTTTCCTTAACTCAGACAAACCCTTGAATGGAGGGTGAATACTTACTTGTGGTGACCTCTCCGTTATAAAAGGGGGTAAGTCACCCTAGTTCTCTGGGTTAGTGGAGGTCCCAGAACAAATTAATATGCCATAAAAGCCACCGATGGGTGATTAGAGTAACATTAACTTCTATCCTAATTTGACCAAGGGTTTCCATAACGCTGTGCCGTTTTTGCTATAAAAATAGTAGGAAACCCTAACAGACCCTAGTAGTGCAAAGCCTAAGGGCCCATTCCAGCTGACGTATTCTTGAGCCATACGCCATGCATGTATTTGATGGACTGAACATGGACCCGTAATGGCCTGTGAGGCTATTATTTTCATGACCGTTTTTAAAAAAAGGCAGATGGCCCATGTGAAAAAATGTTCTGCATGTGCTGTTCACATGAAATGTGTGGGTCCATGAACATTGGAAGCACACTAACGTGTTTTTCACGAGCGCAATATAGACACATGCCAGATTATATTACATCTGTTTTGTATGTTAGAGATTAACTAGTTGTAATATTTGTCTATGACGACTTCCAATGGTTTTCCCTTATAAACTATTGTAACAGAAAGTTTACTTATTTCTGTAGCGGAGCATCAGTTTGTGCTTTAAACGTATAACGCAACCATAGGCTGCTGTCACACAGCCCACTTTTTATCATGATTGGTACAGCGTTTGAAATACAGCACTAACCGTGGTACAAGGCCTTCCTTGATTTCAATGTGGCTTCGCAGACTAGCGCTCAAGCGCGGCATTTATCACTGCTATGTGTGTGCATGATAAGTAATACGGTTTCTGGCCATTATATGGCTTGTATTCTTAACACTTTTCCCCTCTGCAGGCTGTAGAGTTAGTTTTCAGTTTTCCCTCAGCTAGTGGGTGGAGACGGCTGTAATGTCTTCAGACGATGTGCACAGAGAAGACCAGCTTGTCTCTATCTATGTCGCTCCAAGAAAAAGCATCATGGAGGACATTGTACAGCACTACTGAGCAATGCAGATGTAATTATAGTAGCTGTAAGACCATTAACACCAGTTATTTGCTGCAGCCGCATCTGTGTGATGATTTCTGCCTGCTCTTCCCTTCCTGTCTATAGACTTGTATGGGCAGCATGTGACAATACCAAATTCAACTTCCTGTTTTCCATCTTGTTATCTCTGTTACCTAGAGGAAGGCTTCACTAGACAACAATCAGTGGACAGCAGATTAGAAGGAAGACGGATCCCTTGTGACCAGCACTTTAGAGGCATTTTTGCAGCAGAAAAATGTAAATGTAGGCCCAATGTCCAAGGGTGGATTTGATTTGCGTAATCCGCACTTGAAGCATGGGCGTCCGCACTTCAATTTACACATGCGGATTAGTTTTTCTGGATTCCGCATGCTGAAAACAAATTACAGGATGCTTGGCTATCACAGTAATACAAGTTGTCCCAAAGTGTGGTGATCTTTTAAACTTTCCTAATGTTGCTTAGGTTTCGTTATTTGTAGGACCAAATCTAGAATGAACATTCCTCTGAATGCAAAGGGCTTGTCTACTTTCAGAAAGGTACTTGTCTAGTTTTGAAATAGTTTTAGTAGAATAAATCAAGAAATAGATGCCTTTTCTTTTAACCAGGGTCCTCATAGTTCAAAACTTCAAGGGGTCTTCCAGAAGGGTGATACTGGCACACTGTATTTGTCCTTAGATGCCTTGCTTGAACATGTTCTGAACTGATCTGTCCTCCCATGCAGTTTATTCTCAGAAGCATTATACATGATCACCCCTGCATTCCATAGAGAAGATGGATTGAAGGAAGTACAAGATTATCTAGATACATGAAAGCTCAGACACCTACAGCAATTACCATATATAACACTGCAGATTCAACAGTCCATCCTTCATTGTGGATAAGGGACTTCTCTGCAGCCATCCTCAGTACATGGACAGGGACTTTTCAGATCCACTTAATACTAAAGTTTTTTGTGACATTTTTTGTAGCTTGTAAAAAAATTCAATGAATTTTTATGCAGTTTCTACAAACATGCTGTATTTTGAAAAAACAAAAAGCCTTGGACTCTAGTAACTTGCCCAAAGTAAGAGTAAATGCCACGAGAGGGATCCGTGCTTGTAGTATCTGTGATATCTCCCTATTAACTTACAGCTAACATCTGGGTGCATTGCTGCAGAGAACACTGGTGAAAACACCACATAATACCTTTTCTTTACGAAAATGGTTTTGTGTGAAATGACCCATAATTTGCTATATTTGGGGTGAATGTATCTGTTTTATTCTTATTTTGCTCTTTGAGTTCACATGGAGCAATGCCCCATCCAGCAGTTCTGCAGTATAGTCTCAGGTTCTTTTGGGACCTTTCACACGGGATGGAATTACACCGCAGGACGCAGCCAAATCCACAGCTGCCCAATTCCACACCAGAATCTGCAGGTTTAACTACGGATTGTGATGCAGAATTGCAGGCAGGTTGTAATCCAGCTTCAATTCTGCAGGTAGCCTACAGATTTTGGTGTCGAATTTACCGCGGCGTGCGGTGCGTTGTGCGGCATACTCCGTCCCATGTGAAGCGTTCCTATGGAGTCATCGCTTTTTACAGGCATTACCGCCTTACATATACTAGAAAATGCTTGCAGGTAGAAGTAGGATGTTAGAGTCCCTTGTACAACGCACAATATACACTGTACAGGCTTCCACATGAATAACTAAAGTAACTTCCACTTTATGAATAGTATTCAACAAAGTGCATGTCGGTAAATAACAAGTAACACATAATTTCTGTTATGTTTTATTTATTATTTGTGTGTTTGTAGGACCTGGGAACATCAGTTTATAGGGCTGTTCCAGCTGGACAACCGCCGTCATTATGACCTATTCAGGCATATGAGCATCATAGAGGAAGTCGCCCAACTAGGACCTCCCGCTCTAAGATGTCTTTTGAGCGAGAATCGTTGTGCCTAAACCAGGCATTAGAGGTGTCGTAGTTAACAATTCTGTTTGATTTACAAACTCAGTCATTTGCATATCTTTGATGTGATCTTAAGTTAATGACGCCTGCTAGTAAGATGAGGTTATCCAATCACTTGTCTTCAGGCAATCAGTAAGGTGCTTGAGTTTTGTCAATCCATAAAAGGTACAATAGCTTAGTGTGTACAGTAGCTTTATTCCAGGTTCCAGCAAATGCCAGTCCACTTACTTGATGTGTTGACTTGCTGCTCTGCATGGATTGAATCACAGCTCTTGCCAGCACCAGTCAGAAGTTATTACACAGTAAATACCGGCTCCGTGCAAACACAAGTCATATATTCCTAGGGATTAAACAGTACTTAGAGCACTACTTTATTTCAAATAAATATGTTGAAACTACAGAAGAGAAGCAAGGTCACGGTGATCAGCGCTCTGTATCTTCTCTACTAGGATGTTTTTGTTATTGTGCGATTATGTTTTGGCACGGCACACAGTAACCATTCATGTTACAATCTGGAATAAAACCGCAAATACTGAAAGACTGCTACACTGTGTAGGTATGTAATGTTCAAGGACGAGCAGAACTAGGATGGTGTGGAATTGACACATAGGGACAATAAAGGTATAATGGCACAAAAATATCCTGCAGGTATAATATTCCTACTTTACAAGAAAAAAGTGCAGATTTGTCTCTCATTATTAAAGGGGTTTTGACATTAAAACAAAACTCCGTACCCCAGTTGGACCCTGCCTATAATAATAAACAAGGGTATACTCGTCTACGCTGGGGTCCCGGGACGCACCTAACAGCTGGCACTGCCATCGGCAGTGACTCCCAGGTAAATGGGCTGGGTAGAAGCCAATCAGAGGCCACTTCATAATGTCCCCAAACTCCTAGCATCATGGCAGTCAAGATAGGAGTGCTGATGCCAGGAGTGCTGACAGCGACACTGCAGCCTCTGATTGGTTGTAGCAGTTACATGCTTCCACCCAGCTGTCTACCGGAAGTCACTGCTGATGCCAGCGTTGGCTGTCAACTGCGTCCAGTGGATCCAGGAGAGGTGAGAATACCCTCATTTGATATTTTAAACAGGGCCCAGCTGGGGAACAGGGTTTTGTTACTACTACAAACCTTTAAAGGGAATTCTGTTGAAAACTGGCATTTCTAATTGCATTCATTAGGCAGCATGACTTCGATGACAAATTTGATGCCATCTTTGATATCTTGAAAAGACATGAAGGAATATTGAGGAGTGATCATTACCTGGGGGAAGTGTTGCGGTAAGAAAATCTGTATCCGTCTTTTCGCAGTTTTCTCTGAGAGCTGCATAAGGTAGTGACAGGTACACTGATTACAGTGATAATGTCCGTATGTATCTGTGCAGTACATTTTATTAGTAGCAGCTACATATAGAGGACTACAGGAAATAGTCCTGGGTGTTCATGAGCTGCAGCCTTCCAGGCACAGCTTGACAGCTCTCTGCCCATTAAAGGGGTTGTCCCGCGAAAGCAAGTGGGTCTATACACTTCTGTATGGCCATATTAATGCACTTTGTAATGTACATTGTGCATTAATTATGAGCCATACAGAAGTTATTCACTTACCTGTTCCGTTGCTGGCGTCCTCGTCTCCATGGTTGCCGTCTAATTTTCGCCGTCTAATGGCCAAATTAGACGCGCTTGCGCAGTCCGGGTCTTCTTCTCTTCTCAATGGGGCTCCGTGTAGCTCCGCCCCGTCACGGGCCGATTCCAGCCAATCAGGAGGCTGGAATCGGCAATGGACTGCACAGAAGAGCTGCGGTCCACGGAGGGAGAAGATCCCGGCGGCCAGCTTCAACCGGTAAGTAAGAAGTCACCGGAGCGCGGGGATTCAGGTAAGCGCTGTGCGGTGTTCTTTTTTAACCCCTGCATCGGGGTTCTCTCGCGCCGAACGGGGGGGGGGGGGGGGGGTTGAAAAAAAAAAAAAACCGTTTCGGCGCGGGACAACCCCTTTAAGGCTAATGCCCACGGCTGGATTTCTGTCGCGTTTTACGTGGCGGAAATCCGCTGCGTTGTCCCACAGCTATTAGGTTCTATTGAGCCTAAAAGCTCAATGTTCACGCTGCGAAATTCCACCGTGGCATGCTTTATTTGCCGTGGGAAAACGCGCGGCCAGCTTCCATTGTAGTCAATGAAAGCCGTCCGTCACGCTATACTTCCGCTGTAGCACAGCAGAAGTATAGCGTGAATATGCGTGCCTGCCCACCATGGACTGCGTCATCCGGAACTGCCGATGCGTCACGCGCTGTACTGCGCATGCACGCCAGGCAAAATGCATACATCGGATCCGGAGTGGTGAGTATGGGGGTTTTGGGGATGCCGTCGTGGACTCCGTCAGGGCCATGAGCATGAGGCCTTACTGTGTGTAGAATGACAGCTGTCATCCAGTGCTCTTGAATATGGGGGACTCGTTTTCTGTGTGATTACTATAATCAAATCCAGGTTTCTCCCAAACTACTGCACAGATGTATACAGCAGACATATCACCATAATCAGTGTGCCTGTCACTACCACATACTGCCTTCCGGGTGGACTGCAGAAATATGATGATAGAATCCCTTTAATAATCCCAGGAAGGTCTTAGAGGGACAGACTTGTTCATAGCTATTCTCAGAAGGAAGTGCCATTGAGAACATGGTTAGACAGGCAACCATCGGTATGCTTAAAGGGGTTGTCTCGCGGCAGCAAGTGGGGTTATACACTTCTGTATGGCCATATTAATGCACTTTGTAATGTACAGCGTCCTCGTCTCCATGGCGCCGACTAAAGCTGCCTTCTCCTTCCATTAGACGCGCTTGCGCTGTCCAGTCTTCTGCTCTGTTGAATGGGGCCGCTCCGGCGTGCTCACGCCGGAGAGCTGGTCTGTGCATGCGCAGAAGACATGTGCCGCGTGAGCACGCCGGAGGGGCCCCATTCAACAGAGCAGAAGACTGGACAGCGCAAGCGCGTCTAATGGAAGGAGAAGGCAGCTTTAGTCGGCGCCATGGAGACGAGGACGCCAGCACCGGAGGGGGTAAGTATATAACTTCTGTATGGCTCATATTTAAAGGGGTTGTCCCGCGCCGAAACGGGGGTTTTTTTTTTTTCAACCCCCCCCCCCGTTCGGCGCGAGACAACCCCGATGCAGGGGTTAAAAAAGAACAGCGCTTACCTGAATCCCCGCGCTCCGGTGACTTCTTACTTACCGGTTGAAGATGGCCGCCGGGATCTTCTCCCTCCGTGGACCGCAGCTCTTCTGTGCGGTCCATTGCCGATTCCAGCCTCCTGATTGGCTGGAATCGGCACGTGACGGGGCGGAGCTACACGGAGCTACACGGAGCCCCATTGAGAAGAGAAGAAGACCCGGACTGCGCAAGCGCGTCTAATTTGGCCATTAGACAGCAACCATGGAGACGAGGACGCCAGCAACGGCACAGGTAAGTGAATAACTTTTGATAACTTCTGTATGGCTCATAATTAATGCACGATGTATATTACAAAGTGCATTAATATGGCCATACAGAAGTGTATAGACCCACTTGCTGCCGCGGGACAACCCCTTTAAGTTACACCTCTGCTTACAGGGAAGCATTTGTTAGTAGTGTTCATGGATTTTTGAGCTTCTCTATTTGTCCTATTTCTGATACAATTTGATAATCCGGTAGGGTCCATAGAACTGCGTATCTTGCAGTGTCCCTGTATTGCGTCGTTGGATGGTTTTATGCTATTTCTGTATTATGCTGCAGTGAGCATGATGCTACTGATCCTGGGGCGTCTGTCATACTGCTGGCTCATATTGCAACATTGTCATCATTTTCGGAAATGCAGAATGATTTTACAGTATTATTTGCTGCTTGATGTTATTAATGCATCCCGTCATCAGCCTGGTCTTTCACTATATAACCATCTATGGCTGCTGGTGAAGCTGCAGAAATCCTTCTACTATGGAAAGTGTTCAGAAAGAGTCATTATGCTCATGTGTTTGTACATCACCCTCCATGCATCATATTACTGTGCCGTGTTATAAAAGGCCTTGTATGTTGCAAAAACACAGGAGTGATCATGTATCACTTTCTGCTACCATGGTGTGTTATCAATGTTGCTTACTATTATGTAGGATGGTATTTTGCTCCGTGTTGTCCGTCACCTAATGTAAGAAAGGATTAACCCACAATCATATCAGTCTGTGTTACTATATACCTCATTGAATAGGAATAGTATCATTGTATTGAGTTAGTGATTAGCCAACCGCAGCGTGCTTTTCCTGGCACGCTGGGGTGTTGGTTGGCCAGCCGTGACCGCTCTGTCTCAGACAGGAGACATGAACTAACATCCCTACATAGTAACACATCTACTGGCATAGAGCAGAAAGCACTTACTGCATGAGCCTGAGGACCTGTGGTGGCAGCTTATTAGATGCACGGGTTATAGTCAATGGGGTCCGCCTGGCGCTGTTCCGTTGGCCATGGAATCCATGCATCATATGTGACACAAGGGGGCTGGAGAACAGGCTTACTGAAGAAATATTTGGCAGAGAAAGGGTGTAGCCTGCTCATTAACCAGGGGACACCTGTCTGGGTGTGGTAAGACAGGAGAAAAGCTCATGTCTTAGAAGCTCAGGGCCCCTTCTGCGAGAGTGGTTTGTTGTGGACCAAGCTTCTACCATGAGTCTGACAGGGGAGGACGCCCCCTCGATTGACATTCTGGTTGGGTAAAGCTGATGGGCTTTTGCTCTGTGTTTAAGGCAGTAGGCCTATGTTAGAGAGGGCAAAAGTGGTATGTTATTTAGTGGCCAGGCTCTCAGGGATGTGTTGAGAAGTATGTGAGTGCTGTGACGTATTACAACAGTGCACAGATTATGTTACTTTTGCTTTCTGTAATGTTACCATAATAAAGGCAGATTTAAGAACTTTTACCAAGCGTCTGACCTAGATGTGGGTTACTAAGGTCCAACCACCCATCTAGGTGGAGGAAAGATGGTGATTCCATGAGTTCAATTCCTACAAGTTGCCATAATCCTCATAACAGTGGAGCCTCAATATCCACATGACAGTGTTATAGCAGCCACTTAGTAGCTATGAACACAGGTTTTCAAAATATCATTTCTGAAGTTCTTCCATTTTTATATAACACAAGAACAAATTGCTTCGTGTATCTTCATTGATGAAGCAGGTCATAATTCCATAATGTGTTGATTATCTTTAGGATAATAATGTTTGGTCAGTTTCCTTTTTCATTAAACTACCTCTGAAGTGATGGATGCAAGCTGTGCAGTCACCCAGTCTAGTCTCCCACTTGAAAGAAACTCTTCTGAATATTACCACTAGGTGTCCCTGTTGTCCCAACTATCCCTTATCTCTGTCTACATCCTTAGGAAGCTGAATATACACATACAATTGAAATACAGTACATTTGGTTTATGGGATATTTGGTTAGACTGGTTTCACATCTGCGTTGGATCCTTCAGTCGGAGGTTCCACCGCAGATCCGGCTCAAAATACCGGAAGAAAAAGTGTTGCATGGCCTAGACCGCCATGACGCTTTTTCCAGCTCTGACATGTCTCCAGATATTGCCCTCAATTAACAATATTGTCCATATAATTCCCACAAAATAAATGTGTCACGGTGTGGCTGGCGATGGTCGGAGGTCTGTGGTGGCGTTGTGGCTCCAGCCCAATCTGCATTTGTCTTACTTCTTTCTCTGAGTGTTTGTACATCTTTTCCCCTGCACTAGGGGCTCTAAATATATTGAGTGTCATCTTACTACTGCCATCAGAAGTAAGTAAGTAAATCAGGGTTGCTCCAGGTTCTTCTCTTGGGGTCGCCCTTATCAGAGTGATCGCCATGCTTATAGGTAGGGTTTTCTCATATTTGGATTTAGGATTAGATTCCCTGTTTTTCCTTATGGTGTTTCCGTATTATATACTGTATTTGTGTTATCTGTGCTTATATTGTGTGTATTTATGTATCCACTTTGGACCTATACATCTGGGTCAAGTGTAATATATTATATATACCAGAGTACCTTGCAATCTTGAATAAAAGAAAAAAAACACATTAGCTGTGGCAAATGTTTTGAATTTAAATTTTGTTGAAGCACAACCTATAACTATGTGCCAATCCCTGCCCAGTCATCTGCAGCAAAGTGCCACCTTCATGAAATACAAGTGAACGCTCAACAAAACGCTGCAGGCAGGGATGGGAGCTGACCCCCCCCCCCCCACCCTGTCAATACAGACATGGTTATACAGACCAAACCCTCTATCACTTACAATAGACCGCTGACACCCTCTTCATGTAGACCCCCATCTTATTACAGACCACACTCTGCACTTAAAACAAATCCTCCATCCCTTGATACAGACCTCAGACACCCTTTATATAGACCCCAGCCCTACAAACCATATACCTCTTTTATATAGACCCCCAACTCCTTAATACATACAACTTTAATGGAGAGCGCCACAGAAAAGAAGAGTTTTCAAAGAAATAAAAACACGTAAGCACGGGGGTACGAGGTGGGGTGACAGCAGATCCTTCTAGGACCCCATACTGGCCAGTAACAGGGCAGCTCTAGCTCCCTGCCAAAGTATTTAACTTCATCTACGGCCTGAGGAAGTGGATGAAGCTGAAAGTGGCACTTGGGCCCGGATCTACCCGGCACTCTTAAACAGATGACTTGTTGATTGCGATCAATGGGTTGACAACCCTTTTTCTATATTCTAGAAATGGAAATTATAAAAAAAAATATATATATATATATATATGTTTTCTTTTAAATGTTGGTCAGAACAAAAGTCGACAGTAGTAAAGCTGCCCATAGACACAACAATAGGCAATGCAATATTTAAGGTAACGTTACCGTCCCGGTCGTTCCTTGCTGTAAGACTGTTTATAACAGTAGTAACTGGTTAATCCTTGAGATCCTGTATGTTCCGTGTTAGCATGAAATGTTACGCCTGCTGCCGTTCCTCAGTCTCCATAGCAAACTACTGTAGCTATATCTGCTATACAAGTGGGTTGGGCTGCAGATACTGCTGGGTGCCGGATATTCTGTACTCCGCTACATATGTTGCTGTGTCCCTGATTTATGGCACATGTGGTATTCAGTGATGTGTTGCTGGGAATGAAGTGCCCGATGCCTCCGGATGTAGTCCGCTGCCTAAAAACTGGAGCAGAGACTGAAGGCTACTAATAATAGTGTATATGTGGGGTCATTCTAGGTTATTTCACGCTTCATTGCCATTTGCGCACAATATGATTTCAGGAATTGATCGCTTGCACTGCAAACGGCAAATCTGAGGGTCAGTCTCCAATTTCTGCTGCACATTTTATTACAATGCAACATCTGAGAACGTCCTCGGATTAAAGAGACGCGAGCTACTTCATTGTGGTGAGCGAGGGGAAGCGGGAAACACTGTGCAAAACCACAGGGAAAAGAACCCATGTGGACCCCATTAGGCTAATCTGTTAATCCACAGAAAGGGGTGTGCACAAAAAGTATAGTAATAGGGGCAGACAAGCGCGCAAATGTACCTCATCCTTGTTCATGCGCAAATACTTTGCACATACGGTTGTCTGAATAAGCCCTTCGTAGATTGTGATTGGTAATGGATACATCACAGCAGAGTCACATTTATGTCCATCACAAGACGCTTGCTGCATGGGATTCATGTATATCGCAGGACAGTAGGAGAATACACGGCTGTACTAGACAGTCAATGATACCGAATTGTAAAGAAAGACTCATTTAGACAGACAAGTCCCCTGCTTTATTGCCCGCCCTTCACCTAGCTTATATATTTCTATCCGGTACTAGAGACCATTGATGGGTGAAGAAGCCATAGCAGACACACTGATACATATACACGTGTCTACTGTCCGAGTCACCCACTGGCCACAGGCTACAATACAGACTTCTTCAGGCTACCTCCAAACTGTGGAGCAAGGAGAACGATGGCAAGTTGTGCGGCTCTCAAGCACTCCCTCCCAGAACAAGTGTCCATTAATGACCCCTTCATGGTGATAGTGACCCCTCACAGTGGGGCTGGGCGATTAATTGAATTAATATCATTAATTCACCACTTCAGTGCTACACAATTCCGTTTCCTCTGAATCGTGAAACCAATATTAGCTCCGTGCCTGCTGGTGGCGCTGATATCGGGCCAGGTAACTGGCAGCGGGGACATAGGTCATGGATCCTGTAGCAGAGGCCAGCTGGGAAAGGGTAGCGTCTTGAATGGAGTTGCTCCTTGCAGGTCTTCCCTTTGATAACTCCACTCTTGACACTTCACGATTGAGCTAATTAGAATGGAGTTGAATCTACCAGGAGCACCTCCATACTAGTCATTTCAGTTGTGAATTGTCTATAGTGGATTTGGAAAAGGGAGGACCTGCCAGGAGCAACTCCATTCTAGACCCTACCTCAATTTCATGGATGACTTCAACGAAATAATGTTGGAAAGCCAAAAGCATCGGGGGGATGTGGGCACACACCAACTGCGGTTTAGGCACTTTCAGTAAAAGAAGAAAGACCATTGCTGCAGCCGCAGGGCCTGACGCGTGCTGACAAGTTTATTGATTACATTTGGAGGAGTAGTTACCGATTTTCTATTACTTAAAATGGCCTAAACACTGCTGGATCCCAGTCAGCATGTATATGTGTGTGTGTCCACGTTAAAGAGGTTTTTAGGGACATTAAAAAAAATTGTAGAGGCTTACAATTGTTTAAAATGAAGAAAAAAATGAATACTCAACTGTTTTGTCGGCTCCCTGTCCAGCGCCACAGCCCCGGTGTTCACCACACGGAACTCGGAAGAATGAAGGCGGACACCCGTTCCGGATTTTGCAATGAAAATCCGACCGTGTGTGTGAGGCCAAACTCGGCATGCATTTCCATCTCAGACAACTGAGTCCCTAAAAGTGGTTCTACCCTTGCCCTATTAAATGGTTTACAGAGGCTACTGTGTAACGGAGTTCTGTATTAGTATACCTTGACGCCACCAGGAATTCCTGGTGGAGTCAAGATTGACAAGGGGATGACGCCCCCTCAATGTGATTGGCTGCAATGGTACTTACTTCTCAGGTCCTGCAAGGCCACCTAAATTAATAACAGGCCCTGGTGCTACTTATTTCCCTGGCTGGTCGACTGAGCGGCTAGCACATGACAGAGGCGGCCGCCGTCTTTTTGATGTTTTGTTGATGGAGCGGCCGCCCTTACCCACCAGAGAGGCTGCCGCGTATTGTGAGGTGTCGCTGGGGGAGCTTCGGTCAGGCAACAGACAGCCAGCCGCCGCAATACACTGCAGTCAGTGGCCCCCCGCACATAGGTGTCCACCCTCACCCACCACTGAGGTGGCCACAGTATTGGGAGCTGCAACCGGTGGAGCGGGCGGCACCCAGCAGAGAGACGCCCGGTGCAAGACACTGCAGTCCGTCGGTCCCCTGCACGGAGCACGCAGCTGGCACCCCGTATGGAGGAGTCAGGGAATGGACGGCAGTGAGCCGACGGCCGCCCCACAGCACACACAGCCAGCAGCACACTGCATTGATTTGTGCGTGGCCTGCACACAGAAATCAATCCACACTGTGCTTCTAGGACCTTACTACGTTGATCTTATCGGGAGCTAGGGGTGTGAGAGGGGATTAACTCCTGTCAAACCCCTACCTTCCGGTGGTGTCAAGAAACACTAATATCGTGGAGTTCTTATCCCCTTGTGTAGAGCTTGTTGCCCACTAGACTCCTCTACAATTCAGAGAAGAGATTTTACCCAGTTAAGTTTTAGAGACGGCCCAGCAGGACACTAGAGCCGCCATGCCCATATGTATCACATCTTGTATCCATCTAGAGGCGGCCCAACAGGGTACTAGAGCCTCCATGCCTGCCCTGTATCACATCTTATATCCAAGATAGAGGAGGTACAACAGGGTACTAGAGCCGCCATGCCTCCTGTATCACATCTTGTATCCAAGCTAGAGGCGGTACAACACGTACTAGAGCTTCCATGCCCCCCGTATCACATCTTGTATCCAAGGTAGAGGCGGTACAACAGGGTACTAGAGCTTCCATGCCTGCCCTGTATCACATCTTATATCCAAGCTACAGGCAGTACAACAGGGTACTAGAGCCTCCATGCCTCCTGTATCACATCTTGTATCCAAGCTAGAGGCGGTACAACAGGGTACTAGAGCTTCCATGCCTGGCCGTATCACATTTTATATCCAAGCTAGAAGCGGTACAACAGGGTACTAGAGCCTCCCTGCAAGCGTTCAGTTTTCTACAATAAATTATCCTCTGATATTGTAATCACTTCCTTATATCAGCATTACAATCGCACATATAGAAAGTTTCATTTTAATTTCGACAACTTCTTTTAAGTGCTTTTTTTTACAATGAGTGTATATTTATCTACTGTTACTGGTTAAAAGGGTATTCCAGAGACTCAAAATTGTTTCACAACCTCTCTGTCCTTCCTGGTTGATGTTGACCAGAACATATGACTGCTGCAACCAATCATTGTCTACATAAGGTCATTACTGTGGCCAGTGATTGGCTGCAGCAGTCATATGTCCTGGTCAGCAGCAACCCGGACGGACAGAGTGGTTGTGAAGCAATTTTAAGTCTCTAGAATACCCCTTTAATGATTGTAGGGCTCATACTTCTGAAATGTGATTATTCTTTTCTCCCTTGGCATTTTGTATGCCTTCATGGGCTGGGATTACAATTTCCCCGCCCTGACACCTGTCCCATTGCATGCAGAATCAGTGACACAGGCACCCATCTCCCAGCTGGTGTCTGGGAATGGTGAGTCTGCCTGCGGCCTGGGAGACTCTCAGCACAACCGCAGGATGCGGGTGCAACTGCTGCCACAGCAGTAAGGATAGCTGATCTGAATTCTGGGTGCGCACTAGCACTGCATCAGCACAATACTTGTTAAAATAATGAAACTCAAGCGTGACACCTTTTATGAGACCTCTTCTTGCATTTCCTTCTTATCTACAGAAAAAAGACATTAATAAAATGTGTAACCAGTGTGGATTTCCTAGGAGAATGGTTGAGCTAACAAAATTTTTTAAGAATATGAGAGGAAACCGTAGTACAGGGAGAATATTGAAGCCTCATGCAGATAATCGCCTTTGGTTACACTGTTATGACTCTCCCCAGGTTTATGTATGTTGGCGAGTAATTGCTTAAAATTAGTTCCACCCAAACTCATTTACTGTGATTTTAGTATTCACCACTGAGATCGATCTATCTATCTATCTATCTATCTATCTATCTATATCTATCTATCTATCCATCTATCTCATATCTATCTATCTGTCTATCTATCTCTGTCTATCTATCTATCTATCTATCTATCTATCCATCTCTCTCATATATATTTATCTATCTATCCATCTCTCTCATATCTCTCTCTCTCTCTCTATCTCTTATCTATCTATCTATCTAGTATCTATCTATCTCATATATATATATATATATATATCACTTAAAAAAAACTATATGCGTCACTTAAAAAAATCCTAAGCTCCTGCATCTTTCATACTGACCACCCTTATAGGAGCCTAACATTTCCCATTCTGTAGAAATCACTATGCAGGATTCATCTCCTTATTACAGGCAGGAATACATTGAAAGGTAACATGTATATAGTCAACATAGGATCCAGCATTTACTATAGGTGATGATCACAGCTGACGTCCTCACCCTCTCTGCACAGGTTACAAATGCCTAAAACACTCCCATAGAAGTCAATGAACATCTCCAGGCTACACGTTCCTACAGTACATGTGGTTGCTGTAAAGCATACCTCTAAAGCCCAGTCAAGGTGGTCGCCATCATAATCATGCCCATAAAATTGAATAACTAAATCTACAATTAAAAAAAAGGTTCGAAAAAAAAATATGAATTTAATTACTAAAATATATAGGTAATACATTTTCTTTAAGTTTATTAAAAATGTCATTTTTACCATTTTATGCAGCTTGAAATTAATGGAGCGAAACACTCCTCCTTTAAAAGAGTAGACAGGCAGAACCAATGTAGCAAGTGGTGTCATGTTAAGGCCCTAGATACTGGCCATGGCGGTTCTACTACATGTTTCCTGCCTCTTAAACAAATGGAACCATTGCAATGAAATAAATGATAGATGTTCTTCATGCAGTCCTGTAAACCACTTTAATAGTCATTTTCTTTATACGGCACCAACATTCTCAGCAGCGCAATACAATAAATTACAGGGTTCAGAGACGTATAATTACGGTCGGGTACAATGCTACATTACAGACATAAGGAGATATGTACATACTGTAGGATATAAAGTCTCTATAAGCCTGGGCTCTAATGAATGAATATATGGTAAAACGTGAAAATACGTAACAATTGCAGCGTTTTACCAGCGCAGAGAACTACATATTCCTGCGTATTTGCGTGTTTTGGTTGGCGCATAAACAGAGTATTTTATGCCTGCTGTCATCGACTGCCTTCCTGGTTTCTTCTTTTTTTTTTACTTTCCTCTAAAGTTTCCTAGCAACATGTATAAAAAATGCCGTACATACGTAATGTAATCGCATATGCATTGCGTTTTGAACGTACTCAAAGAAAACAATAAAGCTGTACGTACAGAAAAAGCAGATTACAGACAAGCATCTGGATAATATCTGACCTAAGTTCTCGCGTACGGGGACAGAGCCACAAGCAATGTACCATATCTGCTTTTGATTCGCCACATTTCGGGCATTGCAATATGTGATTTAGAGCATTGGGATGCGGAATAATATTAAAACCATAAAAAGCTCTATGGATAAATTTAAAGTGGGTTTCCCGCCAGCTTTCACTGCTTATCTCCTTTTGGAATGCATTCCAACCCTCCATTACCTGAAGTGGTAAATTCGAATCTTGGAATCTATTAGCCCAAGCCCCAAAAGCTTTCTGTAACATCAATACTGTCAGGACCTCCACCAAATGTGCAAAGATCTTAGAAAGGGATGTTTTTGTTTTGGAAGGGCTAATCCAAAGGTCAAAGGCTGTATTCAATCTTTCCCATGTCCAATTAATCATCCATGATTTGACACACATTTCCAACTGCCAATAAGTCAGAAAGCATTGAGGGCCAAGGTCAAACATATTGCTACATTCGTCAGATATAAGGTATCTGTCATCCTGAGGACATTAGATTTGGTATGCTAATTATAATGCCTTTTGCCTTCACGCAAACAGTAATTTGGATAAACTTCTGGATGTCCCCAAAATGTGAAATATTTAGACATGAGATAAGGATGAGTAAATACTGTGTGTATAGCCTTCGATGCACCAATGGGGACCCGAGCAACAACAAAGACTTCTTCTGGGGTAATGCTGCATATCTAGTATGTAATAAAGCCGTAAGACTCCAGGGATGAGTGAGATGACTTTCTAGCCCATAGTTATTACACCCATTAGATTCATGAATCCAATCAATACAGTGATGAAAAATGCTTGCTAAATTAGATCATTGAATATCGGAGAAATTGGGCAATAAGAAGGCTGCAAAGGGCCCTCCTCATGTTTAGGGAGAACTTTAATATAGGTTGTATTTGTATCCTGTCACCTGGCAACAATCCATGATATAACGGTAACGGCACTGGATAGATTTGTTCTTTTCCAGTAGCACACTGCTGCAGATGTGGTTGATTTATCTGGCTGATGGTGTGGAGTTCTCCTGCCAATCACCATCAGTCTGTCTATATAAATATCAGCCCCTCTTGCTGGAAGGTGCTGGTCATTATTACTCAGAACACAGAACATGTTTGGAGTCATGCATGCTGTCTTCTTGTTTGAGTTGATCTTAGTTTGAGTAGTTCTCCCACACTCTCCCTGAAGATTCCCGGGCCATCTGATTCCCGTGTTCACATGTTATGCGGGTCCCTATTCCCTTACTCTACAGTCATGGTTCCAGATATCGGATGTCCTTTACGCTGTCAGATGGGTGATGTCTGACACCTTTTCCCTTCTCCATCAGCTGGGTGATGTCTGACGCTCTGCCACTTACGTGTGTAGGTGTGAACGTTAAACTTATGTTATGTCCTCGTCTGGTGTTCCTATCTAGGGCGTGACTGGTGTTGCCCATTTTCCAGTGTGGGACCGTCCTTATTGGGATGATCGCCCCACTTGTAGACAGGATCCTCTTAACAGGGGTTTAGTTATCTTGCTAGGAGTAGAAACTCACAAGATAGCGATGACCCTTGACGTAGGGTTGTGAGCTTATATACTTTGGCCAAAATACTGACTATTACCTCATGCTTAATGATATTTCCATCTGGCTTGTTGTGTTAGTACTATGGCCACCAGTTGTTGGAGTAGGATCTATGTCTCTGTCTTCCTTTGCTGCTTGCATGTTGGGTTTATGTTTGGTGTGAATGGTGTCCGATCGTGTGTGTATATCCTTCCATTTGTTTCCATTCAGCCATAAACATATTGCACTAGTGTAGGCAAGGTGAATAAGACCTGCACTGAACATAACACTGGTCTCTACTGAATTCTTGTTATATTTGTATAAGGATTATATGGTACAAAACAGTAATGATCCTTAACAGTGTTAATATTGAGAATGTGAAAAGTGCCCTGAAGGAATATAGTTTGTGGTTACAGCCAGGAAATGTATCCTATTATTAGGTTGCCTTCTGCTAAAATGCAGATATAGTACATTACTGCAACATATTGATAGGAAACTTAGGATAGACAGCAGTTTGATAATCGGGGTTAAATACACCTCGTCAAAAAATATCAAGCATCTAGAAGGAGTTTCTGCAGAACTCGGCATGCAATTATATCTCAGGCAGATATGCAAATGATTAGAGTTGTGGTGATTAGATGAAGGGTCTTGTCACCTGAGGCGCTAAAAGTGGTCGCACCCTTGGCCTATATAAAGGCTCTCAGAGGCTACTTGTGTGTAGTGACCTCTTCTTCCGCCTGTGTAAAGCTTTATGACCACTAGACGTGCTTCTACGATGCAATCAAAGAGATTTCGCCCAGTTAACAGAGTTTGAGGTGGTGGTGGTGGGGGGCATTATTGGAATGTGAGAAGCTGGATGGTCATATCAATAAATTGACCACCACCTGGGCCGTTCTGACCAGACTGTTAGCAGGTGTTCGAACCAGTAAATTTGTGAGGGCATACACACAAGCTGACCGGGCTCAGGACGCTCTCGATAGATTGAGTTCGACAGACGCCTTCAAACAGAGAGGCTTGGGTGACATGACCACTGAACTGTTTTTTCTTTAGTGACATCCAAGTTTAGTTTTGGCTCCGATGACGGCCATGTTCGTGTCTGGAGACCCAGGGGTGAGCCACTGAATCCTGCCCCCACTGCTGGTGTGATGGTCTGGAGGGCT
The DNA here is from genome assembly GCF_035609145.1 of Eleutherodactylus coqui. Lineage (NCBI taxonomy): Eukaryota > Metazoa > Chordata > Amphibia > Anura > Eleutherodactylidae > Eleutherodactylus > Eleutherodactylus coqui. Next base: position 176,263,471 of record NC_089837.1, on the reverse strand, counting down.
GTCGCATATGACAGTCAGTCAGTCCTAGTAGTGATATGAGGGACGATGACAGCTCAGTGATATGTTCAGGACATCCTGCAGCCACATGTGTTCCTCTCATGGCGGCTTCCAAGAGGCATTTTCCAGCAGGACAATGCTCAGCCACACACACAAGCGGTCACAGGAATGTCTCCACAACATTGTCACACTTCCGTGGCCTGCTCGGTTGCCAGACTTAGCACCAATAGAACATGTATAGGACCATCTGGGGTGCCAACTTCGCCAGCCTACGAGCTTGCACAATCTAGAGGTTCAGTTACAGCAAATGTGGAGCGATATACCGCAGGATACCATTCAGAACCTGTGTGCCTCCATGCCTGCCTGTATCACATCTTGTATCAAAGCCAGAGGCGGTAGAGCAGGGTACTACAGCCTCTATGCTCGCCCGTATCACATCTTGCTTCCAAGCCAGAGGCGGTAAAGCAGGGTACTAGAGCCTCCATGCATGCCCATATCACATCTTGTATGCAAGCTAGAGGCAGTACAGCAGGGTACTACAGCCTCTATGCCCGCCGATATAACATTTAGCATCCAAGCTAGAGGTGGTATAACAGGGTACTAGAGCCTCCATGCCCGCGCGTATCACATCTTGTATCCAAGCTAGAGGTGGTACAACAGGGTAATAGAGCCTTCATGCCCACCCGTATCATATCTTGCTTCCAACCTAGAGGTGATACAACAGGGTACTAGAGCCTCCCGTCAAATATTCAGTTTTCTGCAATAAATGATCCCTTTGCTCTGATATTGCAATCACTTACTTATCAACACTACAATCACACGATGAAATTTTCATTAAATTCTGGTAACTGCTTCTACCGTGTTTCCCCGAAAATAAGACACTGTCTTATATCAATTTTTGCCCCAAAAGAAGCACAGTGTCTTATTTTCGAGGGGGGGCGGTGTATACTCTCAATGATCTCCGGCGGCTCTGCGGCAAACTGCAGAGTCCTCCCCGTCTGCAATCTCAGCTTCTTCTGGTGACGCACAACACCTGCTTTGCTGGAGGCTTGGTATTCAAAGCCCCGTCACAAGAAGAAGCTGAGACCAGGTGAGTATTGATTTATATTTTTTGGACAGGTTAGCTAGGTCTTATTTTCGAGAGAGGCCTTATATTTTACATCTCCCCTCGAAAACTGGGGTAGGTCTTATTATCGGGGTAGGATCTACTTTCAGGGAAACACTATAGGTGCTTCACTTTTTTTTATAGTGAGTGTATAGAATATTACTTACCAAGAAACAAAGACGCCACATTCTTAAATTCATCAGCTTGCTCTAGGCAATATCTATAATTTCCAGAAGCCGGTCAGATCATAACTGTATCTCCATCTAGTAAATGTGTGCATACATATTATGCCTGTGGTTATGTATATTATGGCATCATAAACATTGCAGCACTGAGTAGCTGTAATGACCAGCGGTAATATACAGACAGCATGTATGATATACAGTGAAACAGGTTTACTTAAACTATCATTTTATATACCGGCCTAAGTAAACATTGTGCTGCTGTGGAGTGCGCCAAATGTACTGAGGTACACGCCGCTTATTACACGTGACGCACCTTCCGCCATCCAATGTGTCAGATAGGAATTCTCCACCACTTACCAGATGGCTTGGATCTCAGGTGTAATTTATGATAGTTTAATGAGTAAATTCTAGTAAATGTGATGGACTACTAGCGGCCATGACCCCTAAAGTTATGTTTGAGACACTTTTTTAATAATTAGTGGAACTGGTGTAGAATGCTAAAAAAGTAGCACATTTTGGCACACAATATGTTATATGCAGAAACATCATGATACTGGCATAATGAGTTCAGCAGGTCTGCCCCAATATGCTTGGTGGTTCTCAGCATATGACAAAATATGTGGTACCTGGACAGTAAAATGATGTCTATCCATCCATTCATTCATGCATCCATCCATCTATCCAGATACCTAATTTATTTCCCCTCATATTTGGATTGTATTTTTCCATAGTTTCAATAGTTCCTTCTTTACTCTCCTCTGTAAGTTATATATGACCCATTGGCACTGGAAGCTGATCAGTGTGGAGCCACGCTGGTCATTGTCGCGGTCACATCCAGAATGCTGTAGAACGGTAGTAGAGCATATGGAGAATGAAATCTGTTTATATGATGACAGAGGCCCAGCTGTGATGAGCTCATGTTCCTTGTCTGCAGCCAGTTGTCTTGTCTGCTTTGGTTCATCATTACAAATGTACTTAGAAATGTGTATGGAAAACTGTAGTTACAGGATGGGATGGGAATAATTCTGATAATTGCCAGGTGAAAAGCAAAATAGACATCCTGAAGCTATTAGTGTAAAATGGTATTTTTCTGTTAAATGCTCAGCACTTCTGTTTGTGCCTCCTTTTTGGGGGTATTTCACTCATTTATTGAAACATGCATAAAAACTGGCGGCTAGTAAAATATGCACTCTTTGTAAAAAATAAAAGATCAAGTACCTAGAAGGAGTTGTTATCTTGCTGCAAAACATGGCATGCAGTTACATCTCAGCCCGATGTGCCAATGATTACAGTTGTGGTGATTAGATGAAGGGTCTTGCCACCTGAGCCCCTAAAAGTGGTTCCCTGCATGGCCTACAAAAATGCTCTCAGAGGCTTCTTGTGTGCAGTGGACATCTTTTTCCACTTGTGTAGAGCTTGTTGACCACTAGACGCCTCCACGCCCCCTGTATCGCATCTTGTATCCAAGCTAGAGGGGGTATAACAGGATCTTAGAGCCTCCATGCCCGCTGGTATCACATCTTGTATCCAAGCTAGAGGTGGTACAATAGGTACTAGAGCCTCCTTGCCTGCCAGTATCACATCCTGTATCCAAGCTAGAGGTGGTACACCAGGGTACTAGAGCCTCCATGTCTGCCCGTATCACATCTTGTATCCAAGCTAGAGGTGGTACATTAGGTACAATAGGTACTAGAGCCTCCATGCCTGCCCGTATCACATCCTGTATCCAAGCTAGAGGTGGTACAACAGGTACTAGATCCTGCATGCCCGCCAGTATCACATCTTGTATCCAAGCTAGAGGGGGTATAACAGGGTCCTAGAGCCTCCATGCCCACCCGTATCACATCTTGTATCCAAGCAAGAGGGGGTATAACAGGGTCCTAGAGCCTCCATGCCCACCCGTATCACATCTTGTATCCAAGCTATAGGTGGTACAACAGGGTACTAAAGCTTTCCTTCAAGGGGTCAATTTCCCACAATAAATTCTCCTTTACTCTGATATTGTAATGGCTTACGTACATCAACGTTACAATCACACAGAGAAAGTTTCACTAAATTCCAATATGTCCTCCTAGGGAAGGGATTGTTTATTTAAAGAGAGTTGGTGTCACGCTAACTGAAAGCCCCAGGGCTGGCACTGCAGTTTGCCTATCAAGCCATGTCTGTGGCATGGCTAGCTAGATTGCTTGTCAGATTGTGGTATTATGTAATACTATGGTATTACATCATACTGCAGGAGTGATCAAACCATCGCAGGATCATGTCCCCTGTGGGGACTAAAAAAAAATGTAGCAATCAGTTTTAAAAAGTTTTATTATTGCTGTGTGTACACCGCAGAAACAACCCCCCCCCCCCCCCCCCAAAGATTGTGGAATTGTGCTTTTTTTCCCATCTCACTTCACTTAAAATTTTTTTGAAGTTCTTCAGTACATCAAATGGTACCATTAAAAAATACAACTTGATTTAAAAAATCCGCTATATATGAACCATTTTTTCCATAAGAACCGAAGACCATACAAATAGCAGTATGAGTGAACAGTCTGACAATGCAATTGGATGGGGTCTCAGTGTCACAGTTTGCTAGTTGCCTCTTTTGAAGAATTTGCATTGATTTTATGTTTTCTGGTCTGGAATTGCCATTTTAGAACACAACTTTCAGAAGATTTGTGTTTTTTGTTTTTGTTAATATGAATTAAATACATCGTTGTGGTGGTACATCCAATAGTGGTAGACACATCGCACTCACATTACACTTTTAACATAACTTTAACCTCAGCTATCTTGGTGTTACTTTAGGTAGCCACGTTTGTGATTCTTTAGTCCAGTATGAGCGTGCCAGACTAGAAGCACTGATATTTGATATGTGCCTTTTTATGTAATTTTTCCTAAATATTTGATGGTCCTTTGAAAACTCTAAATGCCCTGTGTTTCTGCTCCTCATTTACCAGTTAATAAAAGTGACAGATAGCCAGACTGTATTACAAAATGTTAGTTTTTCAGTCTGCTTTACAGCACCAACGTGTCACGTCCTAAATCCTTTTATAGTAAGTCCTACTTCCTAATATTAGACTGCCACCTAGTGGTTTCATGTCAGCAGAGTCCAGATTCACGACTTGATTTGCAACATTTGTGTGATGTTCTCCCTGCAGTCTTCAGAAGTTAAATGCAGTTTTTGTTTTATCTAAAGAAGTATCCATATTCTAATAATATCTAATTGCAATCATTAAGATAAACAACTTACCACTGTGTTTCCCTAAAAATAAGACCTTGTCTTATATTCATTTTTGCCCCCAAAGAGGCACTGGGTCTTATTTTCAGGGGAGGTCTTATTTTACTTAGCAGGCTTGGTCCGGGTCCTCCCGCTGCTCTCCGGATCTTCGCCGCACATTCTGCAGTCCTCGTTCGCCCACAGAAGATCACTTCATGATTATGGGATTCATAAATCCCACTCCCAGGAAGCGATCGCTCTGATTGGCTGAGCAGCGCTCGAGAACCAATCAATGCAGTGCCCTGTGAACCAAGCGATGTCTGTGATTGGTTCATCCAGCACTGCATTGATTGGTTCTTTGACCGCTGCTCAGCCAATCACAGCCATCACGTTGAGGAGGCGGGATTCATGAATTGGCCAATGACACAGCTCAGCCAATTCATAAATTCTGCCTCCACAATGTGATGGCTGTAAATTGTTCATTGAGTAACGTATTGATTTGTGATTCATGAATCCCACCTCCACAATGTGATGACTGTGATTGGTTTGTCCAGAGCTGCATTGATTGGCTGAGCAGCGTTTAAAAACCAATAAAAGCCATCACTTCCTGTAGCTGGGATTTATGTATCCTGTAACCAGGAAGTGATCTTCTCTGGGCGAACGAGGACTACAGGATGCGCTGTGGAGCTCCAGAAGCAGCGGTAGGACCCAGACCGACCTGCTAGATAATGTATTCTTCTTTTTTTTAATGTAATGCAGCTAAGGCTTATTTTCTGGGTAGGGTTTATATTTCAAGCCTCCCCAAAAATCTAAAAAAAAAAATCAGGGTATGGCTTATTTTCAGGGTAGGTCTTATTTTGGGGGCAACACGGTAATATAACATTTTCATAAAAGATAAAAAATTGGACAGTGAAAGAGCAATAAATAAAGGAGGGCCACAATCTTCATGTCTTTAACCCTTTTAGGACCGGGCACTGTAAATATATGACACTTGGTCCTGGGCTTAAAACCCAGTCGTATGTAAAATTACGTGGGGATTTAAGCCTCCTACTCTGCAATCAGTCAGAGGCAGGACGGGTTGTCAGCTGTTAGTAACAGCTGATAACCCGGAGGAGAAGGCAGGAGAGGTTTTCAACCCTTTCTGCCTTTCCTTCCCCAAGTACACAGCGCTCAATGAGCGCCGTGTACTGGAAAGTAAAAGTGGAAGTGTAACTTTCACTGTGGGAGTCACGTGACTGTCGGGATTCCCTGCTATAGCAGAGCTGCAGGGTCGTACTAGACCCTGACCAGCCTTGTCAGTGACTAATGTCACTACAGGGGTTGTTTTCCCTTTAACTGGGGATGCTATGGATGCCCCAGCTGCAGTGGGAAAGTGTCAAATAAAAACAAAAAACATGTGAATGTCCCCCAGAGGTCTTACATGACGTCATGGGGGACATAGATAGTAAAAACACAATTACATACATCAGTAAAACACAATTACAGTATAAAACAACAATATATACATAAGAAAGAAAATAACAGGAAGCCGACGCCAACCAAAACTACCGCTTTAAGCGTCCTGTAATCCAAAACCATACATATTATTTATCATAATGTCCGAAACAAAATGAGGAACCCATTCCTATACTTTATTTTAGTGTAAATATACCAATTTTAAAAAAAAAGTAGAAATCTTAAAAAAAATATTTTTTTTTTAGCTTTTTAACCCCCAAAAAACGGAAAAAAATGTCAGTGAAAAATATATTTTAAAAAATAGCCCTATATGTCACGGAGAAAAAAACGCAGGAAAAATAATTTTGGTGGCTGATGGAAAAAAAATAGGGTAGTAAAACTGCCACATGGGTAAAATCCCTAAAAAGTGTCTGGTCCTTAAGGTACAAAACAGCCTGGTCGTTAAGGGGTTAAAGGGGTATTCCAATCTCGGGAATCTGATTTCAATGTGATCGAAATCGCAAAACAATGCACTCATCCTTCAGATGTTTTCAAAGTGCTCCGTTCTCCAGATATTGATTCCTCTGTCCTCTGGTTTTTTCCTTTTTGTTGCCAGGGAAACTGACCGCCTCTTTTATAAAATAAAATAGAGCAGGTCGGCACTTGTGCGCTTCTTTTATGTTAGGGCTTAAACAGACGACCGTGATTTTGTCTGGTTTTGCAGGCGTGAAAATCATGCCCGCAAAATGGGACAAAAGTATTGATGTCAATGGCTTCATTCTCACAGTTGTGTTCCTGCACATAAAAAAAGACAGGACTTGCCCCATCTCTCCCGCTTTGTCGTCATGGCCATCAGCTACCGCTGCGCTCTACTATTTCTATCCATAGAGGAGGTATATCCCCCATGCCCAAAAAGGTGTATAAAAGTAATATACTCATTGTAGCGCCCCCACAGTATCTGACAGGTATGGAAGCCCGGAGGTAGGTTTATGGGATGTCACAGAAGATATCCTTTTCGGCCTCCCATTGACTGCAGTGGTCACTTCACTGCTGCAGTCGATGTAAATAGAAGACCGATGTGGCGACCAGCAATGTCGGGAGACCCTTGCGCTGCAGGAGGTCAGTATGTAATTTTTTTTCTTTTATTACATACTCTGTCTCCTTACTGCCACCAATGTTTGGTGGCGTTTGGTTGCCTTCTGAAAGCCCCCAACTCGGCCATGCCTGTAGTGAGGTAGAATGTCTTTCGGGTGATGGTATAATGTAATACTGCGGTATTACATTATACTGCAGGAGTGATCAAACAATCGCAAGTTCAAGTCCCCTGTGGAGACTAAATAAAAATGAGTTTAAAAATTTTTTTTTATTAACAATTAGAAAAAATGAAAGGAAGTAAAAGTTTATACCCGCCTCTTACCCCCATATTTTTAAAAAATAATTTAAACAATAAAAAACACAAGTATGTTTGGTATTGCTGCATTTGAAAAAGTCTGATCTATCAAAGCATTGCATTATTTGTCCAGCATAGTGAACGTCGTGAGAAAAAAAACACCATGCCAGAGTTGCGCCTTTTTTGGTCACCCCATCTCCAAGAAGAAAAAAAAATTATATAAAACAATTAAAAAGTCATATGTACTCCAAAATGGTATCAATAGAAACTACAGTCCCACAAAAAGCGAGCCCTCCCATAACAATGCTGACAGAAGAATAAAAAGTTATGAGGGTCAGAAGATAGTGGCAGAAAATATTTTTTTATTTTTTTCCCAAAGATATTCAGTTTTTTAAGAGTTGGACAGAAAAAAATATAAATTTGGTGTTGTTGTAATCGTGGTGAGCCATAGAACGAAGTTATCGTGCCATGTTTGCCGCAGAATGTAAAAACAAGACTCAAAAATGCGGTTTTTTTTTCTATTTCACTCCACTTAGAAATTTTTTAGTTTTACAATCCATAACATGGTGCATTAAATACTACCAGTGAAAAATTCAATCTGTCCTGCAAAAAATAAGGCCTCACACAGCTTAATGGATAAATAAAAAAAGTTATGATTTTTAGAAATTGAAAATGAAAACAAAAAAGTGGTCCTTAAGGGGTTAAGGTGCAAATGCATTCAATTGGCTCTTGGTAGGCCCAAAAATGACACTGCATCAGTTCTGGGTATTTTAGTTCCCTTTGGTGTATGCAGCAACCTAGGAAGAAAATGTGAAAAAGTTCTGCTGAATGAATGTTGACAGTGAGCAAACACTATCCCATTCTGCAGCAGCACATTCCTCCTAACTGGCTTTTGTGCTTTATCCTGGCACCAAGTATGTTTGCTTCCACCACACAGAGACTCTCAATACGCCACACAATAATCTGTTTGTGTCCAGATGCAACAGTAACAAAGCTCCTGAGTTTTTAATGCTTGCTAAAGCTCCTGCTCCCAATGTCGGTGGCAGTAGGGGACGTGTCCAGTTCTGCTTAATGATCGACTCCGAATAACAAAAATAATAGTAATTGAAAAATTCAGGGAAAGGTTTTCTAGGACGCAGTTTGTGATTCTGGGTATGCTGGCTGTATAGTACCCCGTTTCCCTGAACATAAGACATACCCTGAAAATAAGACATAGTATGATTTTCCAGAATTTTTGAGGATGCAAAATTATTTTTCAGGCTTTTTGAGGATGCTTGAAATATAAGCCCTACTACAAAATTAAGCCCTGCTAACAGTTAATTAAAAAGTCAATTTAAATAGTGTCCAGGCAACTATACATGTAAAAAAGTTAAACCTTTTTGAACAAAAATTAATATAAGACACTGTCTTTTTTTCGGGGAAACACGGTAGTACTGTGAACCATAGCCTTGCACTATGAGCATCGTGGGGCACAGGTAATAGATTGGCATTGTGCTCCAGTGGAGATTACAAGAGCATTAGCCCAGTGGGATTCAGACATACACATTCTAGCCATAGCAATCTCCATTGATCAGTGATGATTCTAACAGTTCAAGTCTGATTCTTAAGGCAGTTGGGAAGGGCGATCGGTTAAGCTTCTGGAGCTCATTTTTAAGCGCTTAAGTGATTTTTTTAAACCAAATATAGAGTTCTTCTTTCATTACAAGTACAGGAAACTTGAGCTACAATGATATATGTTTAAAAAAAAATGGAAACCCACCAAACAACCACCCTTCCCCACCACCACACACACAAATGTTTAGATACTAAACATGTTTAGGTGCCATTTCTTTCAGCTTAAAGGGGTATTCCAGTTACATAAAGTTTCTGTCAGTTGAATAATGATTGAATGTTATTAAATTATTAAAGTTTGCAGTGCGGTTCTGCTTTGGATTTTGTAGCTCTATCAGCCATCACCACCTCCAGGCACTTCAGAAGTGTTTATTCCCAGGTTGTCTCTGGATATGACCTGTAGGTATTCCAGCGCCACAGGTCAGGCTCGCTTAGTAGAAATAATCAGGAAAGGGTTTTTTTCCCTATTCAGCTCACAGGACTGAATTGCTGACCAATAGCAGAGCAGCACTTAGTGGGGGCGTGCACAGGAAGGAAGTACAGAGTAGGGAATTGTGGTAAATGTAGTTTCAACCTGCATTTTAGCAGAAATGAGGTGGCCATCTTGGAAAATAGTGATGTAGGAAAAATTCTGAAATGGGGACAAGGTTGGGAGGGAAATTATATTTTCTATGATTCAGTTTTGTATTCCAGTCTTAATTTGCTATGTCTGCAAGTGAAATGTTCTGCAGAGTAAATTCCTTACACTGATGAGATAGTGAGTCACCAAAAGATACATTCGATTTTCATTAGAACAATGGAGCCAGCAGAGAGAGATGAGTCAGCAGAACGTGATTATTCTTTACACTTCAAGGAAAAAACTGTTTGAACCAAATGAATGATGTAGCTGTGTTTGGCTTTGTAACACCCCTTTTTGTGTAAACTTGAACTATTTGTCTAAAAAAAGTTGTGTCTTAATTAGAGATGAGCGAGCGTACTCGGAAAAGCACTACTCGCTCGAGTAATTTGCTTTATCCGAGTATCGCTGTGCTCGTCCCTGAAGATTCGGGTGCCGCTGCGGCTGACAGGTGAGTCTCAGCGGGGAGCAGGGGAGAGCGGGCGGGAGAGAGGGAGAGAAAGATCTCCCCTCCGTTCCTCCCCGCTCTCCCCTGCAGCTCCCCGCTCCGTGCCGGCACCCGAATCTTCAGGGACGAGCACAGCGATACTCGGATAAAGCAAATTACTCAAGCGAGTAGTGCTTTTCCGAGTACGCTCGCTCATCTCTAGTGTTAATACAATAAATCAGAGAATCTCTTGGGTAAGGGCTAATGCTGACAGACAGATTTCTGCCGTATTTCACGTGACGGAAATCTGCAGCGTTATCCCGCAGCTATTAGGTGCTATTGAACTTAATAGCTCAATGTTCACGCTGCGGAATTCTGCAGTGTGACAAAAGGCGCGGCATGCTCTAATTGCTGCAGGAAAACACGCTTGTAGTCAATGGAAGCCATCCATCACGCAATGCTTCCGCTGTGAGCACAGCAGAGGTATTGCATGATTACGCGTCACCGCCTACCGCCGTCCATGTCATCGCCCACTGCCGACGCGTTATGCGCTGTACTGCGCATGCACGTTGGCTCGCCAGATGGCACTCATGCGGCGGATCCAGAGGGGTGAGTACGGGGTCTTTGGGGGGCACCTGATTCATCCCATTGCATTGTATGAGATGATTTTTTCCGAGCCCGTACCAACCATGCCTAATATGACACCCACAGTATATCTAATGGCTGCTCAATTTATACCCACAGCCATCTATGCAAAACACCTTTCATATAGAATACCTCTCTAAATGGAGGAACAGTATACATTAAAGTTTTAAGCGAAAAAGAAAGGTGCGTAAAATTTGCAATAAAATACATCGGTCTCAAGACTTAATATTAAATGGTTCAGGGATGACTATTATATGTGGACATTTTTTGCATTTTCAAACTATAACTATTTGGGAAACTGATAATTTGTTCTGAATCCTCCAAAATGTCCGCTACGGGCTCTCACGGAATCTGATCTGCCATTGGACATGAGGCCAAACACAGAGAGCTTCTGGAAGTTGTAAATCACTCTCTATGTGGAAGGCAGGACCATCTTTAGGGTTATGTACAGAATACACAGTGTACCAGAAAAATAAAATGTAGCCGCCCTCACCTGGTGTCCAAAGGATCCGCTCATTATGGTACAGGTAAAGGACAGTGCAGAACATGTAGTACTGCACTGCAGTGTAAAGAGGCGCTACTAGACAGCCAATTAGTTCATGCACTTCAGTAACACAGGGTTTTTCCGGTGAAATGCTTATGTTGATTGGCTTTACTTTCCAGCAAAATACATGGGCCGCAGATCCTACAGATGCATTAGAATCTGGTTTCAGGTTACAATGGTCCAGGCAAGACCATTGTATGTTGAAAATATTGTATCCTAAGGCCATTGTAACTGAAAGCAATTCTGTATATGATCAGTGGCGAAGTTAAAGGGATCGCAGCTGCAACCCGTCCCCTAGATGGCAGGAGAGTTGCTGCCATACTAGTAATAGAGGTAGAATAGGCATGGAGAAGAGCCCCAGTTAGTTCGTCCATGTCTTCGACCATTGTACTTCCCACCGTTACCATCTCTGGAGTGTGAAGGAGGTAGTCACCAGAGTCAGTCATGTTTTATTTCAACCAGTTTACATTGTGTTTGGGCTAGTCGCCATTGTTCTCATTAAGGTGACTATAGCCAGTATAATTTTATCTTCAAATTCTATCTGGCCAATGATTGCTGGCCATGTAGAGGACATATTGATTGCTTCTAATGAGCAGAAGTAAGGCTGGCTGCACACGGGCAGATTTGCATTGTGAAATCCAAAGCAGGTGTCCACCTTCGGATTCCGCAGCAAATACCGCCCATAGCATGCAGTGGAAAAACACTTTTTCCTGCACATGAGTGGAAACCAATTGCGATTTTCCACTCGTGGCGGAAAAAAAATCGCAGCATGCTCTATTTCTAAGTGAAATCTGCCCAAACTGCTTCCATTGAACTCAAAGGAAGCCATCCGACCCACGGCCCTTCCGCAATGACATTGCGAAAAGCTCATTGGTATCCATGTCATCACCTAGCGATACGGCGGGAAAAGCGGGGATTTAAGAAAAGAAAATCTGTACTATGCATGTCTGACGTTTCGCCGTGCGGACCATCCGCAGTACAGAAAAGATAGGTTGCGCGGATGCCAGCTGGGCACAGGGCTGGATTCTGCTGTGGGCTCCTACCAAGTTGTGTGCAGCCAGCCTTACAGTTATTGCTGAAAAGAGAATTGCAACCTGTAATTCCCAGTGATCCTCACCTTTTCTGACAAGGACGGGCTACTCTCTCAGTGATACTTGATTGTGACATTCAGTTCTTGTCCGCTCTGCTTCCACAGACTAATCCATGGCACTATATCATTATATTGGCTAATGCTTCTTAGCCTTTACTGTTACTTTGCTGCCATTATACATAATACCAGCTCACTTGATCTATTGTCAGATAAGCTCTTTCTCATAAAGGATAAGTTACTTAATTATTCTCTTCGGAGTCGTCCAACTGCTCACATTCTGGAGGATTTCTGAAGGCTCACTGCTGGTAACCCAAGCCTGGCAAACATGGGGATTTCTTATCTACTTTTTAAACTATATTTAACTTTGGGTTGAAAATTAACACCGTTTAATAGAGCGTCAAAACCTGAGCTGAGGGCCTGTGTGAGGGCTGAAGCCAGGAGCCGGACATGGAGGAAAGGGGGATCGCACAGATCAATCTCATAGGCATCACAGTGATCCAGACAGAAGATTGAGTGCATTTAACCATTGATGTACAGAGCTCGCACGGGGAAAGTCTGTTCATTTAAATGGGATAATTCACACAAGCGAGTTTCTCTCGGACCAATAATCTGAGTTGGAAAAATGTCCAATTTTTGTGCAATTCTTCTTCCAGAATCGCCCATTTTTTCCTATGGGAGTGTTAAAAAAAATTCATTACAGTCGCATGCCAAGTGCCCTGCATGCGATTTTCATGCGAGTGCAATGTATTTTTAATGTAGATTACTGTAGAAGCCACAAAAGAGTGCGGTGAATGGATCCAATGAAAGTACATTGCTCCATTCACACTTGCATGCATACGTATAATACATGCGTAAAAAAGAGCGCAGCATGTTCTGTCTTACAGCGTATTACATGCGATGGAGCCCTATTGTTCTCTTTGGGCGTGTAGCAAATGCTGTACATACACAATTACATTACATTACGTATGTGTGATGTTTATACAGGAAATTTTAAAAAAACAGCGTGCATGAAATACCGTTTGATGCGCAGTGAAAAATTGCTTCCATACGCAGCGATATGCCAGCTCATACTGCGGTAAAACACTGCATTATACGCACAGCGTTTTACCACATGCTCGTGTGAGCCCAGCCCGTTTCTCACGCACGTGAAAATCACAGGAAAATAGCGCAAAAATTACATGGAAAATGAACAGACCAAAATGGCACTTGCCCGTGTGAATACAGCACGAATACAGTGCCCAGCCACCCCCTGAATAAGAGGTCTGAACTTGTATAAGGCCGTAATCACATGAGTGTATATGCGCATGCAAATATTTGCGCGCACAATATGCAGTGAATTGAACCCATTGATTCACATGGGTCCTTTCAGATGTGTGTATTTTGCATAGGCTAATCCGTTACGCAAAAAGAAAAAAAAATACACCATGTTCTATTTTCCGGCGTATTTGCGTAAGGAAATAGAACATATGAAACTAATTAGGCTAATTAGCCATTTCAATGGATGGGACCTTGGCTGCAAGTTTTCTTTGCACACGCAAATGTGCAGTTTGTGTTTGCAAAAAGTACATAAAAAAAAAAAATAGTTACATGCGTAAATACGCAACGTCCGATGTGCAAAAGTACATACGTGTGTGTGAATCCATCCTTAGGCTCCACGGACGCAGCATTGTGGGAATGACCCCCTTTCTCCCAGCATTTGCTCCCTATGCTGTCCTGCAGAGTACAGAATACTGCAATATAAAGGTCCTCTCAGGCTCCTCTTACTAGTGTTACATTACAAGCACTGACTCAATCATCTTTTGGTGGATATTTTTGGAATTCCTGCTTTCTGCGTACCCCCCCCCCCCCCCCCATTGGCCGCACACAAACGCTCTGTTACCCCGGACTATGCTTGATATGATACATGAAGCTGTCGCTCGTGCCGGAGGGTTCTGTGGGTGTTGCTGGCAGGCGGAGTTTTTCTCGTCACTGAATTTTCCTTCCTGCACAGCAAAAGCTCCATCTAGTTGAATATGCCATGAAGAAGGGTAGAAGAATGATGTGGCATCTGCATAGTAGTGAGCAGGAGCTGAATGCAGTGCTGGTAACCCTCATGTGTTGTCTGGGTCAGTATGTGCCTCCTTAATGCTTAGCACCATATGTGTTAATGACAGTGTACCTACCGTAGGTACTGCATGACAGTGTGCCGTATGTACATGACAGTGTGCCGTATGTACATGACAGTGTGCCGTATGTACTACATGACAGTGTGCCGTATGTACATGACAGTGTGCCGTATGTACATGACAGTGTGCAGTATGTACTACATGACAGTGTGCCGTATGTACATGACAGTGTGCAGTATGTACTAAATGACAGTGTGCCGTATGTACATGACAGTGTGCAGTATGTACTACATGACAGTGTGCCGTATGTACATGACAGTGTGCAGTATGTACTACATGACAGTGTGCCGTATGTACATGACAGTGTGCCGTATGTACTACATGACAGTGTGCCGCATGTACATGACAGTGTGCCGTATGTACATGACAGTGTGCCGTATGTACTACATGACAGTGTGCCGTATGTACTACATGACAGTGTGCCGTATGTACTATATGACAGTGTGCCGTATGTACTATATGACAGTGTGCCGTATGTACTACATGACAGTGTGCCGTATGTACTACATGACAGTGTGCCGTATGTACTGCTGGATATTGTTTCATGTTTGTTTTGGTGAAATGTATCATTCTGATTTGTTTCTGAATGTTATTAAAAAACATTTTCCCCCCCCAAATCAACACAGTCACCATGAAAGCGACAGTATAAATCTATTGATACATTTATTTCTCTTTATTATCTTTCATATAACAACCAATATGGTTACAATTGCACCTCCCACTTGCACTGTCACCCAGCTTTCCCAGAGTCCTGATTTTCTCACATCTATCTGTCTGGTTGGATTTGCAGGACTTGGAGAAATGTAACTGTAAAAGTAGTCAGATTTGCCATTTGTGTGTCTGGGAAAGCTGGGTTACGACCCCAGTGGGTGTTTTGTGGTGGTCTTGTTAGCCACCCACATTTCCTAGAAACGCATACCGAAAGGAACAGCAGATAGAACTCAGCTACTTGTATTTTATGGTTATTAGTCAATATTGATTTATTTTGGGGGCGGGGGTTCTTTTAAAGGCCTATAATAGATGGCCACAGTAGACCGCCACTAGAAAAAGCGGCTCTCGCTGTAGGCTACAATGATGCGTTATACCAGAGATCTCTGAGGCTCACTATGTGGAAGTACTTTAGAACTTCTCCTGGCAAGAAGTGATGGCGGGATCTCATACAGCTAGACCCCTCGTGATCTGTTGGCTTTCTTAGATCTTGTTCACGCTTCCGGTAAGAACATCCATTGTTGGACTCCATTGTAAGAGCAGAACAATAGACGTAACATCGTCTCCACATCCATTATATGTCGGACACCAATGACACCTGGCGGATTGGATTGACTATAATGGGGCTTGCATGCTGTGCTACTTTTTTTTTGGTAATCTAGTGAATTCTGCAAACAGAAGCTGTAACGAAGGAATAAAGTAAATGTGCCATTAGCAAATTACTGTATAGAAATCAACTTTTTGTGTTCTTTAAAAATCAATGTTGTTGTTTTTTTTTTTTTATATCACAAACTATAATTAAACATGTAATGTCCCAGTTTTTATAGTGACAATTAAGTCTGACAATAGACTGCCATTTCCTGTTCTAGAACTTTTCAGCAATCATCCCATTATCATCACAGGCAGGATTCTAAATAAAGCTGACATGTATAACAAAGGATTCAACATTTACAACAGGTGATGGTCACAACCGACCTCTTCCCCCTCCCTGCACAATGACCTCTGCACAGGTCACAGATCATGCCTATAACACTCTCCCATAGAAGTCATTGGGCCCACTGCTGTTGATTTTGTCTGACCAGCTTTAAGGGTGTGCGACCTGTGGGGCTGCCAAATTGCTGGGGGCGCCACCTGAAATTAGGTCTTGCCAAACTTCGGTTGTTTCCTTTTCTTGAAGCACAGCCGCTCTTGGTTCCACGTGACTCCACACAGTTCTCGTGCCATACACAGTATATACCAATGTATGTGTGTATACTGTGTATATAATGTGGTACAGACTATACTGATGGGGAGATAGATATATACTATGGGGGATTTATACGGGGGGAGGGGTGAAATAGCTCAGGGGGAAGATATATACTGTTGTTAGTGAAGAGTGTATACAGTGAGGAACAAAGTACTAAGGGAGATATATATTACGCCAGTATACACTAAGGGGACATTCACATGTAGCAGAAATGGTGCAAACTTTCCATAGGAAAACATCTGTACTAAAATCTGCATCAAAACTGCATCAAAATCCCCCTCGTTGTTATAGAATTTCATTCAGATTTTGGCTTGGATCTGCGGCAGACTTATCCCCTTTAGTTGGAAGGGGGAACGTTGCTGTGGATCCAAAACAAAAACACTTTTTGTAGCAGTTTTGATGCAGATGTTGGTGTGGATTTCCTGCATCATCTCAACCACGTGTGACCGTACCCCCGCATCAACGGAAACCAGGTTTTCCATGTTGAAATTCTGCATGTGGATCTGCATATAAAACCGTGTAAAAAAAACAAAACTGCTCATTTTGTCGTGGATTTTAGCGGCAGAAATCGCATGGAATTTCTCCTCGGTGAATTCCACCATGTGATGAAGACAGTATGAGAGGGAGGTATATACCACGGGTGGCAGGGATAGTAAGGGGATCTATACTCTGGAGTGTGCTGGGTGTATCTTGTGCACTATAATTTGTGATTTTTATATGCTGGAAATCTAATGTACAAGTTAGAATACATCTGCCCTATTGTTTGCAACAGTCGCATAGTTTAGATTTTTTTTTCCCCATAAGGCTGGGTTCACACCGGGCAGGTTTCATCGCGGATTCCTGTGTGGAATGCACCCCCTCATTAAGAGGGGGTGAGTTCTGCAGCGGTGACGGCGATACACTTGACATGTCGTGGATTTAAATTCTGTGCGTTCAATTGGCGGTGAATAGAAGCCATTGATTTCATTAATAGGTCTGTTCGCATAAGTGTTTTTGCGCACACAAAACCAAACCACTGATTTCAATGGTTTCATTTTCACTATCGGGATTCTCACGCATTCATTGTACGGGCGAATACAGATAGGACTTTTTCTATCTTCTTGCTATTCTTTTCGCACTCCTGTGCTATGCTGTGGAGTTTGAACGCCCAGTGAGCAAAACAAAAAACCTTGTTCATGCGCGACTACTCTCCGTACCGGCGAGTGTAGTAACGCAACGCATACGGCCATGTGTGTTTGCCCTTAGTGTAAGGCCACATCTAGTGTTAACACTGAGGATTTTCAGCAGCGTCTTTGTTTATACGTTTGCCTGTACACATCATATATTCACATGAATTAATTTTTGACACGATCGAGTCCCGATTTTCATTGGCGCATTTAAAGCCATTCTCACCGGGCGCTGCTGCGTGAATGTTAAAAAAAAACACGCTGAAAGCGATGGCAAGCAACGATCGGAATAGAATGTTCGGAATGACAATTAATGCCTAATTGGGGCCAACTGTCTACTTTTCCCAGATTTGTACGCAGGGTAACATCCCCCCTCCCCCTTTTTCCAGCTGCCACAGAAGTTTATGGGAGCTTGTGGCGTATCACAGCCAAAGATATAGAACAAAACCTATCTTTTCACGCAATGTATAAAAAGATGGCCAAAAAAAGATTGAGTTGGTCCTGTTTTTTTTTTCACGTGTGGAAAAACACATTCGTCTAAATGAAACAATTGAAATCCAATGCATCACATGGTCGCGTTTTATGTGCGACTTTTTTATGCAAGGAGACACCTGTGCAAATTTCAAGAAGTGTCATCCATATGATGCATAAAACATGTGATGGGACCTGCGGTGTAGACGTAAATCTGCAGCACCTCCATTGGTGTTGCAGATTCTACTGTGGATTTCTTTTTTTTTAATCTGCAGCGAATTGATGGCGGAATCCAAAATATGCAGTGGATTGTCCTCGGCAGAAGTTCATGACTCCTCAACAATCACAAGGAAATCTAAAAATGAGCACATTTAGGCCGAATGCCCACGGACGGATTATCACTGCGGAAAGACACCCGCAGCAATGTCCGTCCATAGACATGCTGTGTAAAACGATTCTCCCCTGCCCACGAGTAGAAGTCAACTAAGTTTTTCCACTCGTGGGGGTAGAATTGCAGCCTGGTCTAATTTGTGCAGGAAAGTGCATGGATGGCTTCCATTACAGTCAATGGAAGCCATCCGTCCCGCGATACTCCGCGCTATGGGCATGGCGGAAGATAGTGGGAATCCACACCATACCACAGCGCCGGCGCATCATGCGTGTCAACCAGGTCGGATTCCACATACGGGAGCCCCCAGTGGAATCCATCTCTGACCCTGGCCAGTGACCGCACATACCTTCGCTTTCTGTATTGCAGATGAGTGCGGATGCTCACCGTCGGTCATGCGCAGTACAGATTTTTAAAACAGTTTATATATTTGTTTTTCTGGTGCCGTCGCTAGGTGAGGACGCGGATGGGCTGTGGGTCAGACGGCTTCCATTAACTTCAATAGAAGCCAGCTGTGCAGAGTCTGCACAAGAATAGAACATGCTGCGATTTTAAATCTGCTCACGGCAATCGCTATCCACTTATGTGAGCGGTCATGTGAATGTTCTGTTTTTTCAATAAGTGCGGAATACCGCGGATTGTCAGCGCAGCTGATGATCGCAGATTCTGCAATTGAAATCCAGTTGTGTGCAGCTGGCCATAGGCTTATATAATAAAATGACTGCTGTGTACAGATGATACTGGAAAATGCAGTAAGTGCCCCCTAGTGGTGGCTGAAAATAAAAAAAAAAATTAAATGTGACATACCAATTCGTCATCTACATTCATTTCAGTCTCTTTCTGACAATTCATTTGACTTGAAGATAATGGGATGGGGGAAGTAGGAAAGGTCACTGCGAACAATTCATGGTCACCTGCTGTGGGTAACAGGCTATGTTTTTGGATTACTAATGCATCCTGTCCTCCATAATGTATTAAACACGGAACATGCACATTGCTTTATTAAATGCAAGTCCATTGTGTGTAAAAAGGATGCTGCATTATGTCGTTACTATTACCCAGGCATCTCCAAGGTCTCGGCTGGACAGTATATGTAGAGGTCAGGCTTGGTCCTTGCGCAGTTTGTTTTATGGTGTACAATTAGTCAACCAGCTTTTATCACTTCTTCTTTATCATTTTAAGGAGAATTTTTTATTTCTTTTTTGTACTGTTGCCATCCTACTTTTCCTCACATTTTTAGTACAATATCACATTTTTCATCAAATAGTAAATTATTTTGCTTTGTATTTTCAGATGAAAGAGACAAAGTACAAAAGAAGACATTTACTAAATGGATTAACCAGCACCTCATGAAGGTGAGTAGTAAGAGAACTATGCTATAACTAGTATAAATACTGCTACAGACCACCTACCACCCAAGGTCAGATTGTCTCCATCTCCCCCTTGAAATAAACACTCACCCTTGGCCAAGTCTATTTTTACACTGATGATAATGTAAATCTCCACAAGACGTAAGTAAAGGCCCATTTAGACACAACGATTAGCACTCAAAAGACGTCTTTTGAGCAACTTTTGAGAGATAATCGTTGTGTGCCTTTAAGCGCAAGGTGTTCGCTCGAATGTTGAGTGATCACTTTGCACTCCGAGTGGGGAATGCAAAAGACAAGCAGGGCCGTTTGTCTTCTGCATCCAGCTGTTCTCTGCTCGGAGCGCCCGGCTGTTATAGAGCTGTGCGCTCCGTGCGGGGTATGCAGAATACAGCTGGACCGATGTGTTCTTCATACTCAGCCTGTCATCAGGGAGCGGGATACAGCTGAAACAATAGTATCAGCTGTATTCCGCTGTCAATTCCTGATAAGGCTCATCGTTGTCTATCAGCATGCTGAGCAGCAACGATCAGGGACTGCTTAGTGAAAACTGCACAATGTCAGTGCAGTTAGAAACAACGATTATCACTCAAAAGACGGCTTTTGAGCGATTTTTGAGCAATAGTCATTGTGTGTAAATCTGCCTTTAGGCCGGTTCACATCTGTGTTGGGACCTCTGGTTGGAGGTTCCGTTGCCGAGCACTTTTTCTCCCAGTAAAATACCGGGCAGTTGAGTGGGAACTGAACGGACTTGGATATAGTCAGTGGGGTTTGAGATAGAGGGGTCATAAGACAGACCCATTCAGCCAAGGCATTACCCTTTCCTGCAACCTGAATGGACCAGGAAACCAGAACCCCTCCCACAGATATGAAACCAGCTTAAAAAAGGTGATTAGCACCTTTGCTTGTTATCATATTTACAATTTGTCTTAAAGTGCTTAGGTTTTTTAATTAAGCGGCACCCTTATGCAATCGTATAGACGTAAATTGCATACATCTGTAAGATGCGTGTTTCAGTTTTTGGCAGTCTATACGCTGGGCATACTGTAGTTATCAAACTTGATGTGCACAAAGTCTTGGGATCCATTCACATGCACGGTCGAATCACAGTGTTTGACGCTCTTTTTTTAAGGCCTTTGTCACATAAACCTATTTGTGCAGCGGTTTGTGCACGCAGAATTGGTCCACGCAATATGCAGTGAATAGAACCCATTGATTTCAATTTGTTCGTTGACATGCACTTATTTTGCACAGGGAAAAAGCACATATTGAACTAATTACACTAATTGCTCATCCCAATGAATGGGAGCATGGTTGCTTGTTTTTTTACATATGCAAAAAATACAGTAAAACACACACATGCGCACACAAATACGCAACGCCTATTGCGCAAATGCACTTATCCTGGTTTGTTGCAGTTTCGGTGGGGATGATGAGGGCATGCACTAGCATTTTTGTTGACTGGGATTGAGAAAAAATGGTATCCAAGAGATGTTTTTGAGTTACAGGCAGCAGGAAGTGATGAGGGCTTATATGTATGGTTTGAAGGACATAGCAGTTACTTTGGATAGTAGACTTATGGGACTTGGGGAAAGCCATATAGAGCCATTAACCTTGATTAAAAGGTCTGGTGGGATAGTAGATTAAGATGGGGGAAAGAGGGTGAATTCCGTTTTCTCCATGCTAAATTCTAGAAAGTGGAAAGAGAAGAAGGAGGATATGGATGATAGACTGTCCGGAATTCTATATCGCAGAGAGGCAACGTCTGGGCCAGAGAGGTAGATACGAGCATCATCAGCATAATGGTTGTACTGAAAGCCATGGGAGTCTAGACCGAAGGTATAAATGCATTAGATTAGGTGTCCTAGGACAGAGTGTTAAGGGACACATGTCTACCTGTGTAGGTTCTACCTGTCTCCAAGGCTGGATGCACACACAGTATTTTACAGCATTCTTTACTGTGGTTTTGTTGCCATTTTTGGTTCAGATATGCTATGCTCAGATGTTACTTTGTAGCTTTGACATCTATAGTAAACTATTATTACTATTATTTCTACATACACAGCATTTTTGTGGCATTTTTGAGGTTTCTGGTGCTTTATCAAAGTGGCTCATGCTCTAGTTATTTGTTTTATTCTGCCATTTCTCTGTTGGGCTCGCCATGAGAATAGAGATACAGCAGAAAAAAATGCAGGTTACTAATTTAACAAAATTAAAAATGCCAGCAAATTGCTTGTAAAAACACAATGAAAACAACTTTCTATGTGTGTTTTGGTTTTTTTGACGTTTGAAAAGTGCTGAAAAAACAGTGGAAGAAATGACCCTTAGACCAGTTTTAGAAGAGGGTGGGTATTACATGTGCATTTTTATGCCCTTATTAAGGACTAGTGTCCTGGTCCAACCATGAGTTGGATGCTGCGAAGTCAAGTCAGTAGACCCGCGATCAGGGTGGGAAACTAGTCTGTAATACAGGTACAAAAATGTGGCTGTAATCCACTGTTCTGAAACTAACCTGATGGTACTGTTGTGTTTAGAGGGATGTTGGATCATGCCCTCCGTTCATTCATGGTAAATGCCGACTAAGACTTTGCATGCATTGCCAAGCTGGCTCTTTGCAAATATATGTTTTAAATTAGACAAAATCAAGCAGAGAAAAGTCAGACTGGAAAAAGAACATAAGATTTAATAGCACGGTAGGAAGGCAGTCATTTCTACTGCTGAGATGTGATGAAATAAGCTTTTATAGCTTGTTATGTGGGCAGCATTTGCCGATGGCAGGGGGTAACCCTGCTATGAAGGTAATCTAGTTTATACACATAAATAGAATAGGTGTCTCTTACTGGATATTAATGGGAACATAGCCATTTAATCAATCAGGACAAATAAAAAAGAATTGGTCAGCTTTGGTCTGAATCACTGCTGGCTAGATGTATTGGTCTTCCCTGAAATGATGACACCTATGTAAGGAAAGATAATTATCATATGACAGATACATTTCCCAGGGTAGTGGATCACTGGGATAACACCTATTTGGTTCTGTGATGTAGAAGTCATAATGTATAATTCTATACAGGGAGGACAAAGATACAGAAGAGCAGGGATCCTAGAACATAGCATTGCTCATTTTGATCGGCCAGGCAGAAAAATTGCCCTGATTTTGTGCCAAATTGAATCAGGTAAGCCCATCCCGATTTTTAACTGAAATTGCGGGAAAATCGAATTTCCCAAGTCACAGCGCAGCCAATAAGCAGTCACATTTGTCATCAAATGTGTCCTCAGTTTTGCATGTGGGCAGCGGTTTCATTGGATGTCGATGGGGCGGTCCAAACAACCAGACGGAAAAAGCCAAGACATTGAATGCACTGATGCCCAGACAGTTTTTTTCCTCCGAATAGGTAGATGAAGGTGAGTCAGTGTGCACAGTCAGCCCTCCGCAGGCATTGTAGAGTCAGCGCGATGTGGGAACAGAGTTGAAGGTGGAAGAGGATAAGGTACTTGATGTCAGGACTCGGGGTCCGGGAAACTGGAAGTCCCTGAAAATACCCGCAACCCCTTTCCCTACCTACTTGCCCCCCTGGGCTAAGCCCCAGGGCGACAACTGGGCGACGGACCCTACACTCACTAAGGAAGGGGGACACTGGGACTAACAAACAGACAGACCCTGGAACAAACAACAGCAAGGAGAGTCAGACAATCCGGGTCGGCAACGAGAGGGTACGCGGTACAAGAGGGTCAGGCAAAGGCAACGTCAGGTCAAAGGCAGAGAGTCAATATCAGGAGTGAAAACACGAAGTACGCTGGTGTAGCAGGAAGACCAAACTAGCACTGGCACTGGTCTGCAGACATAAGCAGGTTTAAATGCTGTCAGAGCTTCCCCCTCAGTAGCTGATTGGGGCGGGGAGTCTGACATCAGCTGAGTGCACCCAGCAGCACTGGGGAACCCGCCCCCAGCCCTGCAGGAAGCAGGGAAGGAGACACATGCCTGGTTGCCATAATACCGAGGACACGATGCGGGGCAACACTCACTGCGTCCCTAGGAACCCGGCGGCGAGGAGGAGCTCGGCGGCCAGGGGAGGTGACGAGGACCGGGGCTCCCCTGCGCCGCACAGCAGCCGCACGTGTGACAGGACTGGCGGTGAGGGCACGAGGGACCCACGAACTGCCAGTCCTTACACTTGATCTAACATAGAGAGGCAGGGAGAGTCATCATAGCAGATCACAGTGGGAGGAGGAAGAGGTGGACTTTGTGGGGCAACACTCTGCCAAGACAGGGAGTAGGGTGTCGCAGAAGAACATTAGTGCAATATTGCCACCATCCACTACTACTAGCAGCACCAACACCCGGCCCACAGGTAGGCCAGCTCACATGACTTGTGCAGCCTGGGAATTCTTTGTAACCGCAGCTGATGACAGCAGAGCGGTCATCTGTAAGATCTGCGGTAAGGTTTAAAACCCAGCAAGAATATAAACAACCTCAACACAACATGAACAGCCACATGAATTCTTACCACCCGCCTCCTTGGAGAGCCCACCTGGGCCAGAGGGCAAAGAATCAGCCTCATTCTGCTCTTTCTTCCTCTGCTGTAGCTGCCTCTTCCACCATCTCCCTCCCTGTTCATACAATAGTGTCTGAGCACAGAGAGGCAGTTTTGTGTAGGGGTAGTAGCATGACTACTTCAAGCCTCTTCTAACCAATTGATGATTGGGCTGCAGGCTTTAGAACCAGGAGTGGGAAACAGAGAGCAGAAGCTGAGCCACCTTCACCCTCATTAACATCTACCCCATATTCCAGCATGTCCCAAATCAACAACCAGCCCTCCTTCCCCTAGCTATGGAAATGTAAAAAAAAAATCCTCCCCAACCATCCATAAGCCTGAACTCAAGTATTGCACAGCTACTTGCGATGGAAATGCTGCTCTTCAGGCTAGTGGGCAGACATCTTCTGCAACGTGATGCCCCATGCCAATTCACAGTACCAGATGCGTAGCTGCCATTTCTTTGCCAAAACCATCCCTGTCCTGCACCACTATGTGAGTGATAATGTGTCCCTGGTGTTGCAGACCTCTCTCACTGGCAGGGTGCACCTGACCACGGACACATAGTACAGCAAGTATGGCCAGGGCCATTACATGTCCTTAGCAGCACACTGTATCAATGTCCTTCAGGTGAAGCCAAAAATGATGGTTGACATTTCATGGTAGCCCCAAGACTTGTGGGACATTCATCCCTGTTTGTGCCTTCCCCACCTTTCCTCTTTGCTCCTCTTCTTCTCTTCCTCTACCTTCTCATACCACCTTTTACCACCCTCCACATCGGCAACAATATCCATACGTAACAAAACCTGTCCTCCATACAGCGCTAGAGGTGGAAGAAAAAGAGGGGGTACTATGCGTCCAGAGGCAGGGGAGGGGGCTTTGCAACATTTCTTTTATTCATCACAAACCCTAGCTATTCTCTTTGGATGGTGGGACCAGCCGAAGGATACTCTTAGGCCTGACCCCGAGGAATGTGGACCATCACTTTTAGGTGCTTTGAGACATATGAGTGCTTTTATGCTGCAATACTTGCAGAAGGACCGTTGCATAGCCCAAAACATCAGATCATTACTGGGTGCCCACTCTCTTTGATCCCTGGTATGAGGCCATAATGACAAATCTTATTCTGGCAGTGGAGAGGGATCTATTAGGACAGACTGTTAAGCAGCTTTAGCACAGCATTTCCCCAAGGCCACAGCTCATGGCAGATGAGCATGAAGCCGCCACCACAGCACCACCACCACTGGCAGGGGGAGTCTAACACAGGTGTGGTATAGTTTTTTTCAGCCCGTCGCGGCCTACAGCAAAAGCATAGGGTTGGACCAAGAGTATGTCAGCTGCCACATGGATTTACTCAGACATGGCTTTGGCCCCTTTGTGCCAATCATTTCATCTCATGTGAAGTGACGAGCTAATAGATTAGTTTACACTATGATTGTACATATATAACATAATAACATAGTATATAAGGCCGAAAAAAGACATATGTCTATCTAATTTTTAAGATCCAGTAGGTTTCTATTCACGGGCTAAGAGTCACATACTGTGTCAGACTCACATGAGTGTAATTTTATTACATATTACGTGCGTAATTCGCAGTGCTAAAATGCCATTCATTTACATTATGCCATTCGGACTTGCAGTTTTACATGCGCATATAATGCACCTGAATGGAAAAAGTCATATATTGGTGTGTATTATGTGCATAATCCGCACTAGTATATTCTATGGATGCATAAAATACACAGTGAATACACGTTACATGCATATTTGCTGCATACTGCGTATTACGCATGTAAATGGTATAGTCGTAATATGCAGCCAGAATGCGCTCGTGTGAGTGAGCCCTAATAGCTATATAGGCATTGCAAAAATAAGTTTGTTTTTGTTTTTCTTTGACCATAGCAACATCCCGATCCATGATATCATCAAGTGTGAATCATGAGAGGAAAGTTTCCTTCTTTCCACATTACATGGCTGTTCTTGGCAGTTTCTCCATGTTGCTCGTAGTAGAAGAAATGTTTAGTTGTGAAGGTCTGACCACCTTTAGGGCGGATTCAAATCAGCGAGTATTTCTCCCCTTATGCTGTCTTCCTACGGTTATTTTCAAACTTCTGCGCTCCGGCACGGAGTTCGATAAGCCGGTGAAAGGGAAGGGATTCCCCTTCTTCAGGAGAAACTACGCTCCATACTGCTGAGCACAGTTGCACCTACGGACCCTGCATTCTGGAAGGGGTTTGATGGCATAGCCCGTTTATAGGGAGCCTATCATCATGTTTGAGCCCCATTAACTACATCAAGGGGCTCAGAGGTGATGGGATGGGGAGTGTGGGGATCTGTGTTTCATACTCAGCTGGTGCCCCGCTCCAGCAGCTTGACTCTTTCTGCGCACTCATCTACCATAGAGATGAACTGGAAATATACGTGCTTAGAAAGGATCAAGCTGCTGGTGCATGCAGATTTGCTGGAACGGGGCACCCGGTGAGTATGAAACACTGCTCCCCAAATTCCCCATTCCATCTCCTTTGAGTTCCATAACATAGTTTACTGTCTCAAATGTGAATTAGTTTAGCGTTACGGCTGGTTTCACACTCAGCTTTTTTCTGAAAAACTCCACGTATTATGTGACCTTTTAAACAATTTTTTTGCAGCAACACCTTACTTTAGAGTCTATTACGATCTACAGTGCACCGCATACAACGCTTATTACCTGGTGGGGTTCTTCTGTGCTGTGTTTTCAGTCAGTGGCATTTAAAAAAAAAAAAGTAACATGCTCTGGGTAGGGTGTTTTATCCTATAGACTTCTGTGTAGCTTGGTTACAATGGGAAGAAAAAAATGTATGTTCAAATGACACTAATTATGAAACGCCACTACAAACCCCATAAAAAACGCATGTTATACTTATAAAACTGGAATTTTAAAATTCCTTTTTTTTTGTGCATAAGAAGACTGTAAAGCTGCCCATAAAATGCTATTCGTCTCTGTCAATGTTAAGTATGAAAGAATGTTTTGTGCTAATATTACCATATCTGTTGTAAGAAAAACAAGCCACATACTCACATAGTTCTTAGAAATGTTGTTTTTGATAATTGTCCCATGCCAGACAAAAATCACAGTTTTGTAAATATGGGCCAAGGTTTAAAGGGGTGTTCTGGGACTACATAAATAGTTTCTATTGATGTCCAATGGGTCATCAATAGATGATCGGCAGAGATCCGCCACTTGAATTCCTGATTCTCAGGGCCGCTGGTACTGCCATCATCGTTACATGTGTATGCTTTAACTTCCTCTTCTTCCTACTGCAGGTACGGAAGCATGTAGGAGATCTATATGAGGATCTGCGAGATGGACATAACCTGATCTCCTTATTAGAAGTGCTCTCTGGAGACACCCTGGTAAGTGTTTTATTAGTTGCTTTATGCTGCAGGAGTACAATATCTTCATCTCTAGTGGAGGGATACTACCCAGTATGCTTCCGTGGATATCTTGGTTTTCTGTAATACCCCTTTAGTTGTTCAGTCTTTCAGAAAATACTGCTGCTGAATCACACATGCAATTTTTGTTACAGCTTTTTGACCCAAGCACAGGAGTGGATGCAAAGTAGAGGAGAACTAGCAGCCTTTTTTTCTTTATACTTTTTCTTCATTTTAGATGCAGTCATAATTTTAGCTAAAAAATCTATAGCAAAAATTGCCACGAAAATCACATGTGTGACACTGGCTTTAGGGTACGGTACACGTAGCGGAATTGCAGATTTTATGCGGCAGAAAATCCGCACAATTAGCGTGGATTTTGGCGCAGGACTGCTGCAGACATAACCCCTTCAATTGAGGGCTCAGTCATACTGCGTTCATCCAAAAAAAAAAAAACGCACCTACAAAAGATAGAACATATGGGTGGCAATGGACATGGTCACGCGGTTTTTGTACGCACGTAAAAACGCCCATGTGACTAAGCCCAAAGAGTGTAATCTGTTGCAGATCTGCACCTAAATCTGCTACAAATGAAAGCACCCCCTAGGGTATATTCTTATGCAGCCTATAGGTGCCAGAAAGTATAAGCCTGGATTCACACAATATTTGTGTTGGCCTTTTACGCTGTTTTTTTTTGCTGACAGATGTTATTTTAAATTCTGTAACAAAATATAAACCGCAGTACAAAGAAAGCGTTTTGCTTCCTGCATTTCTGTGGTGCCTTTTGGGTCAGTGGTGTTTTTTTAGTTTTTGAAAATGCAGAATGCTCTGTATTGGGTGGGTTTTGTGTTGGTTTTCCAAAAGTCTCCTTAATAGGACATAAAAACCTTGGAAGAAATGCATGTTACAAATGTAGCATAAAAACTGCACCAAATAATCCCTGTAAAAAAGCTGTGAAAAATGTTTGAAATTCAGGGTATTTTTACTAGCGTAAGGGCATGTTCACACAGGGCGCATTTGCTGTGGAATGTCCATTTGGTTCGGAAATTGACACAATTTGAATTTCCGCACCGCATGTCAATTTCCGCGGGAGTTTTGTGCAGATTTTTTTCTGTAGCATGTAGACGAGATTTTGAGAATCTCACCCATTTTGATGTTACTGTAAATGCAGTGGATTTTCCATGCCGAGAGTAGGCATGAAAAATTCACAGCAAATCTGCCCTATGTGAACATGCCCTAAAGGGCTCACACAATTTTCTCAATGTTTTTACGTGGCATCTGAAGGTCCTCGGGGCTGCCATGTATTTCTGCCTATTAATATAGGAAATTGGCCTGTACTGATAGAATGCAGGCAGAAATACCATATACCAAAGTATTGCAGTATACAGAATAAGTACGATTGCAAGTTCAAGGTCTCAATGGGGACTAAAAATTTGTGAAAAATAGTTTTTTTATTCTAAAAAATAAAGGATACAAAAATTTTGAAAAAAAAATCCTTTCTTACATTTGTAATAAAAAAAATCAAAACCGAAAGCCCCCGCAAACATATCTTGTGTAGCCGCGTCCAAAAAAGTCAGATCTATCAAAATAGCACATTATATATTCCATACGGTGAACGTCAGCAGAAAAAAATACAGGACGCCAGAATTGTGCTTTTTTTTTTTTGTTACCTTTCTCCAAGAAAATTTTTAATGAAAAAGGCCATAGGTACTTCAAAAAGGCTCCTATAGAAACCACAGGTTGTCCCACAAAAAACGAGCCCTCACACTGCCCCATCGATAGAAAGATAAATACGTTATAGTTGTAAGTAAATGGCAAAAGTAGTACAGCAAAAAAAAAGTGGTGGTATTATAAGCATTCTAAGGACTAGAGATAAGCGAGTATACTCGCTAAGGCACATTACTCGAGTGAGTAGTGCCTTAGCCGAGTATCTCCCCGCTCGTCTCTAAAAATTCGGGGGCCGGCAACTCACCTGTCACCCGTGCCGCCCCCCGAATCTTTAGAGACGAGCGGGGAGATACTCGGCTAAGGCACTACTCGCTCGAGTAATGTACCTTCGCGAGTATACTCGCTCATCTCTAGTAAGGACCCACAGAATATCATTTTTTCCACAGTGTGTATGCTGTAAAAAACAAGAACCACCTCCCCCAAAGATAGCAAAGCTGTTATTTTTTTTGGTACATTATATGCTGCATTAAGTAGTCGCACTGGAAAATACAACTCGCCCCACAAAATACAAGCCCTCAGACAGCTACGTCAATGGAGAAACAAAACGGTTATGATTTTTTTTAAACTAGGGAGGAGAAACCAGTTTTAAAAAAAGCACCACGCCCTTAAGGGGTTAAGTAACATCTGGCTACAGCATTTTTAAAAACTAAAATGTCAAAGAAAACATCATGAAAAATGCTACAAGACGTGTGTGATTTCAGCATACAAAAGGCGAAATAGTTTTGGCTGTAGTTTTGTCAAAATTGGGGTCAGAAACTGTGAATAGAAAAAGTTCACAAATTCAGATAAAGGTGGTAGATAGAATCTTTGCGTCAATAATCCATCGTATGCATGCGGTTTGTAAAAGTCCATGCACATGCTGCAGAACAATCCCATTTCTATATATTTGATGACTTTCGGATTCTTTTACAAACCTGCCATGTGCACCCATAGCTGTATGTCCCATGCAGAAGGTAGAGCCCGTGAGGTGGCGCCCCAGTCTGCCACCTTATGATGCCTTCATCATCACAATATTAGTGATAGTCCCTCCTAGAAGAATATCCATGTAATTTGGTCTCTGATGGAGCTTGCCATGGGTTTTTACTTTCGGGTTTATAAGGAATAGGACAAAAAAATAACCCTGAACGCCTCTGTTATCAGAGACACATGGACACATGTATAGGTCTTACCTTTATCACTCCTATTTATGATGTTAGTTGTATAATTAACTAGATTTGTTACATTACTTGTATCATAAACGTTTTTGGTTCTGTCCCCTTCTAGTTCCTATTGCTTTTAACCCTTTCCTTGGTCCGCCCACTCTCATTATTGTCTTCTGTTGTGATCATAACTTCCTTTGCCTTGTATGCCCCCTCTTCATTATGTTCTTTTCATACTCTTCTCTTCATTTGTGGTCTGTCTTGTGTCTTTGCTGTGCCTTCTTTTTCTATCTGTTGTGTTCATTAGCCAAGGGAACGAGATTTTTTGAAGACCTTACGGTTGGTGAGTTCCTCAGAAGCATGCGAGTTTGATGAGCATGAGGAGGTGGATGATGAGGATAAGGGGGTAGGTGTGACCCCCCATAACAATACTAATTCCTGTTTAGGTTTGCAGTGTCATTGTTTTGCACACAAATAGGTTCACCTGTTACTAAAAATTGGAGAGCTAACCATGCCTAGTGATTTCTGTTCTCTAGAGAGGACCTGTTAGCTCAACATGGCTTTTTTTTTAGTAAGTACTGCATTTGTATTCCCAATGACATAACAATGCTGGAGCATTTAGTCTTAGAACCCTGCCGTTGCTCTGTTATTCCTCTTGGAGACTTATGAATAAATTGACAGCTGGGTGTTACCATTGTAGTTGTCAACAAGGGGTACCCTACATAGTCTGACACTGTACAGCCAGGGCTGACAGTATCAGATTATGAAGGGGAACTCCCAGTTGACAAGGGGAATGTTATTCATACCCAGGAGTATCAAAGGAAAGGCACAAGGTGGAGTTCTAAGAAAACATGCTCCAGCTTTGGTATTTAACGGGAAACGGTATTTACTAATAGAGACATGCCTATTTGTGTGACCAATGTTTATCAAAAATGTCTATGTAGCTTCGGTTGCTGAGACTAGGCTCAAGTAGATAGTAACTGGGGTGCGCAACCTTTTCTGGTCCAAGGGCCACAATGTCATACGGAACTAGTCTCAAGGGCCGCAATAAAACTTAAAGTGACATTCCCATCTGAAATGTCATATTAAAAGTATACGCCATAAGTGTCTGATAGGTGGGAATCCTGGAAGTGGAGCTTGTAGCTACTGGGAGACTAGAGGTCCCATTCTTCCCCTAATCAGCACCCCAGAGAGGAGGCAACCATGCATGTGGCTTCCTCCACTATGTGTTGTGATTACAGCCTGGTATTTTACAACCTTCATAATCTATATATATAAAATTCATAAAGGGAAAATTCTCCTAAAGTTGGAATCTCTCTCCTCAGATTAGCCTACCAGCTCAGGGGCATTAGAATATCTTTTTCTTCTGGGGCCTCTTTTCGGCAGCCATATAAGGTTACTTTAAGAGAATGTGATATGTTTTCAACGCACTCCCAGTCACTTTCTAAGCAGTTAGCAGCCACAATAGAGTACAACATACTGCAACCCGAGGAGACATTTCATGTGTAGTCAGTGGCAGGATGCAATTCATCAGCAGATCAAAGCAACTACCTGACACTTTGGGGAGGCTGATTTGAGTCCCAAAGAGAGCCATTTGAGGGATAAGTCACTTGCCATTTTCAGTGGCTAGAGGTTAGACTCTGGATATGCTGTCTATTCCTGTCTTAAAGGGCTTTTCCCAGAGAGAATACTATTGATGACCTAGCAGGTGCATGATGTCAGTGCCGCAAATACACAGAGGTCGGAGCAGAGACTTTCACTGCTTCCGCTCCGACCCCTGTGTAAGTGTGGTGTTGTGAGTGGGCGCACAATCAGCTAATCTGTCAGGGTCCCAAGCGACAGACCCCAGCCAATCAACTATTGATGACCTATCTTGTGTTTCGGGCAGCATGAACTTAAAGGAGTTCTGTCATTAAAAAAAAAAACAAATTCTATACTTACCTATTCCTTCCTCGTCGGTCTTCTTACTGCATCTTCTCTGTGCCGATCTTCTCCTATCTCCTGCAGTCCCCCTGAGTCACCTCAACGCAAGCCAGTTCTTCTTCTTCTGGTGACGAAGCGCCCATTCTCTGCAGTGTCCTTCTTGTAGGGTAATGTATGCTAAGTCACTAGTATGCTAATGCCGAGACTGTGCATGTGCGCTGTCTCTCTGCAATAGTATATGAACTCGCGCTGTGAGACAGCACGCATGCGCAGTCTCTGCAATAGACCGGCATTCCTTCCTAGGCAGTGAATGTTACATCACTAGTAATGTAACCTACACTGACCTGTCGGAGGAAGAATACAGAGAATGGACACATAATAACAAAAAGAGGATCTGGCGGCTTGCGGTGAGGTGACCCGGGGGACTGGGGAAGATCAGCCAGGAGAAGATGCTGTAAGAGGACTGACTGGGAAGGAATAGGACAGAATGACAGAATCTCTGTAAATGGGTATTCCCATCTCATGAAGTGATTATACAATAAACAATCAGTGGGGGTCTAACCCCTAAGAACTCCGATCCCGCTGATCTTGGGAATGGGATGTTAGTCAAGAGTTTTTTTATTTTACCTGATTCTATCATATACATTAGAGATGAGCGAGCATACTCGTTAAGGACAAATACTCGAGCGAGTATTGTCCTTTTCGAGTACCTGCCCGCTTGTGAGAAAAGATTCAGGTGCCGGCAGGGGTGAGCGCTGTGTTACGGGAGCGAAGAGGGGGGGGGGGAGATCCCCCTCCCCCCCTGTTCCTCCCTGACGGCACCTGAATCTCAGTCGGGACACATGTTTATTTTAATGGGGAGGAGAGCAAACTGCTGCCAGTCCCATCTGTAGGAACAAAGGACCAGGCATATTGAAATCTAGTATGTCTTATCCTTCTTTTTTCTGCCTTTTTTTCGATATGTGTGTAAGTTGTGAGCCCTCATACACATTAGGTCAAGTTAGAATGTTATCTGATGTGTATGACCAGCTTAATACTTCATTTTGTTATATTGTAGGACCCCTTTAACTTAAAGGGGTTTTCTGAAAATTTGCCCAGGATAGGTCATCAATAGTAGATCTGCAGGGGTTCCCTGCTCAGGATCCATACTTATCAGCTGTTTGGCCAACCTGCTGTCACTGTGGACAGAGCTGTGCCTGCAATGCCAATGAGGGACTATTATGACTAGGAGGAAGGACAGTACATGAGGGACTGTGATGACTGGGAGGGAAGACAGTACATGAGGGACTGTGATGACTGGGAGGGAAGACAGTACATGAGGGACTGTGATGACTGAGAGGGAGGACAGTACGTGAGGGACTTTGATAACTGGGAGGGAAGACAGTATGTGGGGGATCGGGATGACTGGGAGGGAGGACAGTACATGAGGGACTGTGATAACTGGGAGGGAGGACAGTATGTGGGGGACCGTGATGACTGGGAGAGAGGACAGTACATGAGGGACTGTGATGACTGGGAGGGAGGACAGAACATGAGGGACTGTGATGACTGGGAGGGAGGACAGAACATGAGGGACTGTGATGACTGGGAGGGAGGACAGTACATGAGGGACTGTGATGACTGGGAGGGAGGACAGAACATGAGGGACTGTGATGACTGGGAGGGAGGACAGTACATGAGGGACTGTGATGACTGGGAGGGAGGACAGTACATGAGGGACTGTGATGACTGGGAGGGAGGACAGTACATGAGGGACTGTGATGACTGGGAGGGAGGACAGTACATGAGGGACTGTGATAACTGAGAGGAAGGACAGTACATGAGGGACTGTGATGACTGGGAGGGAGGACAGTACATGAGGGACTGTGATGACTGGGAGGGAGGACAGTACATGAGGGACTGTGATGACTGGGAGGGAGGACAGTACATGAGGGACTGTGATGACTGGGAGGGAGGACAGTACATGAGGGACTGTGATAACTGAGAGGAAGGACAGTACATGAGGGACTGTGATGACTGGGAGGGAGGACAGTACATGAGGGACTGTGATAACTGAGAGGAAGGACAGTACCTGAGGGACTGTGATGACTGGGAGGGAGAACAGAACATGAGGGACTGTGATGACTGGGAGGGAGGACAGTACGTGAGGGACTATTATTGCAGGTGGGTTGACTAGTACTTAGGGAGCTGTGATGACTGCACGGGGCATGGATAGTACATGGGTTGCTGCGACAACTGGGGGCTGCAAATACTGAGGGGTATATAAGTTATATAAAGTTTGTACTCTATACTTTGTTAAGCAGCCTATATTAAGGAATTACTGTGCGTACAATTTTCTTATGCAAAACAGGTGTTTTGCTATTCTTTTAGGCTGTTTAGCAAACAGAAAATCAATATTAAAATAGAGAATTGAGAAAAGTTTTTTGTTTTTTTTAAAATCGAGATTCTAATAATTTTGGCCACATCACTCAACCCTAAGTAAAAATGGAAGATAAAAAAGGGAAACGATACGTAATAATATCATAAATGTTATTTGTTCTACTGATTTAAATGAAGTCTGTTGACGCTGTAATCGTTTCTGTATAAACCCTGTGCTGGTGTAGGGTATATAGGATATATGTATAGTATGCTAGTGATACAGCGGGCATACAGATCTGTGCTAGAGATCCTATGGCTGTGGGCACTGGCGCATTTTTGTCCTGTGACTGTGAGATAATCTGGGCAATGCTAATCTTGTA
This sequence comes from Eleutherodactylus coqui, assembly GCF_035609145.1. NCBI lineage: Eukaryota > Metazoa > Chordata > Amphibia > Anura > Eleutherodactylidae > Eleutherodactylus > Eleutherodactylus coqui. The sequence continues at coordinate 176,228,231 of NC_089837.1, read as the reverse complement.
GAAGTAATGGAAGGCATATTTGCTGGTTTATGTTATTTGGAGAGTATATCACTGCCACTCCATCAAGCAAGTCAGATTATTCACAGTCAATAGCTTGTCTCTCTCTGCATCCCAACCCCATGTCTCTGTGTTATACTGCCAATGTGCTGTCATTTTCTTTTCTTTCCCTCCCTCTCTGGCTCTATAAATTATATATATATATATATATATATATGTATGTGTATATATATATATATATATATATATATCTACACATATATATATATATATATGTATGTGTATATATATATATATATATATATATATCTACACACATACACAGTATATTTGTGATTGGCATGTGATAGGTTTGTGGAAAGAACAGTCACCTGCTCATGGTACTGCCTCCCAATAGAGGTTGTATTACACTGCTTATGTGCTGGATGTGAACACGTCACTTTCATAGATCACACAAGAGGAATTCATTGCATATTTGGCCGAATATTTCAGATGTTTGGCCTCCATAGGCTTCCAAGGTTGTAGGTCTTTAGTGTAACTCTGCCACCTTGTGGTAGATTCAATGAAGTGCAATTTTACCATATAAATGAATATTACAAAATTGCTTTAAAGGAAGTATATTGCTTTAAAAATAATCTTAAATGGTGTAATTTCTAGCTAAACTCTCTTATATGATATTTTAGCCTTGAGTAAAGTTCACTATAAGTAAGTTTATTTTTTGCAGCTTTGCACCTCTTTTCCTAACTTTACACTTTACAATGATCTTCTACTGTAATGCATATAATACACACTGTATAGATTTTTTCCCAATATATACATTGGTTTCTCGGACTTTCATGCGTGAAAACTGTAAAGGCATATTTCAGATTTCAGTAAATGACTTTTGATATAACAGAAGATAATGTCACGAAATATATTTTTCCCTGAGCAATGTCACTTTAACATTAGTAATGACCTGAGCATTATAGATTGCTGTCATATGTGTTCATGTATCTACTGTTAATGTATCATGATCTAGTTGTCAGCATCACAACCCTCATCATGTAACCTTGTGCCAAGTCATCACCCTCTGACTTGCATTCTCCTACTTTCACTATAGACACATTCCTACTGACAGGATTTCACTGCAGACCCCACATTCAGACTCTTAGGTCTGTGTCACACGATCGTATGTGTGCAGCATTATGCAATACGCAGAGAATAGAACCCATTGATTTCAATGAGTTTGTTCCCATGTGCACACTTTGCACGCACATTTAGTTTGCATAAAAAAATATGCAGCATGCCGTATTTTCCTGTACATTTGCGCACAAAAATAGCACATATTGAACTTTTTTACTTAATTGCCCATTTCAATGAATGGGCGCATTTTTGCAAATGCGCACAATATCCACACTAAAAAAGTACAGTAATACACACATGTGCTTAAGCCCGTGTGACACCAGTCTTAACCTACAATCACCCACTATAGACATCCCTTAAAGGGAGTTGTCCAGCTTAGAAAAGCCATTTTCATGTACCCTGTTAAGGAATTGTGAGTTCACCAAGGATGGGAAAGGGGTCCTCTGTTAAGGATCCTCATCATTTTTGGCCAGAGTGGGCAGTGGCTACAGAGAGCGTCTCTCTCTCCGGAGGATCTATCCTGCCCTGCAGTTGTTTGATCCGCCACTAGGATTGGCGCTAGCTATGACACTGGACCTAGACAAGTATGACATGTTTCCTACATTAAGTACAACAAAGCACAGGCAAATACAACGCGTTTTGTATGTCATCCCGATCTTTCGTCAGGTTGAGATCTCACAAGTGTCTCTCATGCTGTCTTGACCTGCATTAATTGAGAATTATCCAATTGATGTTGGTATTTTGTAAATGACGCCTTTTACCCACGCCCTGTAGATTTTAGCGGCATTTACCTTTTCAGTATTGCCTAATTGAGTTGTAGAAGTGCAACACCTTACCTGACGTAGGATCAAGTTCTCATTCAAAACATTTGCTGAACTTAATATAAGAAAAATTGCATACTTATCTAAGTCCAGTGCCGCTGCAAACTACAGTTCTTGTGGTGGATCAAACAGGTCTACACAGAGCTAAGCAGTATCCTAACAGTAGGCTGTCCATCGTGGCAGCATCTTGACTTCACTGTTACTAAGCTAGCCAAGTGTTGTGTAGTCACATCCATTACAAGTGAGTGTAACTATCACTGCTTGGCACCACTTTTCCGCTGTGCAGTCCTACACATCAAGCGCTCATCCCTCATCCTATAGTCCTACAAAGTAAATATCATGCTCCAACACTCTTCCTATAGTCCTACAAAGTAGACCTCACACTCCATCCCTCATCCTATAGTCCTACAAAGTAGATATCATGCTCCAAGATTCATCCTATAGTCCTACAAAGTAGACATCATACTCCATCCCTCATTCTATAGTCCTACAAAGTAGATATCATGCTCCAACACTCATTATATAGTCCTACAAAGTACACATAACACTCCATCCCTCATCCTATAGTCCTACAAAGTAGACATCATGCTCCAACACTCACCCTGTAGACCTACAAAGTAGACATCACACTCCATCCCACATTCTATAGTCCTACAATGTAGATATCACACTCCATCCCTCATTCTATAGTCCTACAATGTAGACATCATGCTCTAACACTCATCCTTTAGTCCTACAAAGTAGACATCACACTCCATCCCTCATCCTATAGTCCTACAAAGTAGACCTCACACTCCATCCCTCATCCTATAGTCCTACAAAGTAGATATCATGCTCCAAGATTCATCCTATAGTCCTACAAAGTAGACATCATACTCCATCCCTCATTCTATAGTCCTACGAAGTAGATATCATGCTCCAACACTCATTATATAGTCCTACAAAGTACACATCACACTCCATCCCTCATCCTATAGTCCTACAAAGTAGACATCATGCTCCAACACTCACCCTGTAGACCTACAAAGTAGACATCACACTCCATCCCACATTCTATAGTCCTACAATGTAGATATCACACTCCATCCCTCATTCTATAGTCCTACAATGTAGACATCATGCTCTAACACTCATCCTTTAGTCCTACAAAGTAGACATCACACTCCATCCCTCATCCTATAGTCCTACAAAGTAGACGACATGTTCCAAGACTCATCCCATAGTCCTTCAAAGTAGACATCACGCTCCAACACTCACCCTGTAGACCTACAAAGTAGGCATCACACTCCATCCCACATTCTATAGTCCTACAATGTAGATATCACACTCCATCCCTCATCCTATAGTCCTACAAAGTAGACATCACATTCCATCCATCATCCTATAATCCTACAAGGTAGACATCACACTCTATACTTCATCCTATAGTCCTACAAAGTAGACATCACGCTCCAACACTCATCCTATAGTCCTACGAAGTAGACATCATACTTATCCCTCATCCTATAGTCCTACAAAGTAGATATCATGCTCCAACACTCATCCAAAATCCTACAAAGTAGACATCACATTCCATCCATCATCCTATAATCCTACAAGGTAGACATCACACTCTATCCTTCATCCTACAGCCTACAGCCTCACAGCGTTGCCATGACTGTCCAACTCCCAACTGCTCTCTTCAATATAACCATCACGCTCAGACCTCATCCTACAATCTTTCTGTGTTCAGATTGCTGTGAGCCATGCATGATGACTCCATTATAGTAACATGAAAGAAAGCCAGTGTCTGGTCTCTTTACTGCAGTGGCCATATAACTGTGAATCTGGGCCCCATACAAAGTTGTACCTCTTGCAGTTAACAGAGCTCACTGGTTTACCGTCATGTTAGTAGATACACATATGATGTATGTGCTTTGGCTTTTCAGTGTTTGTTGTAGTAGTTTATGCCTGAAATGTTACACTCGCAACTCTAAATATTATGTTAATGCTGAACATGCCGGTGGCACGTGTATGTCACAAAAATGCTTCTAGTACCACGCCTTCTGGAGAAAGTATCCTATCCCAAATTGGTCAAAAAGTTGAGATATAGGGGTTTTGTTGGGTCCTCCCCAGGAAAGCTGATATCCGTAGAATAAAAAAATGTCTTGACTTTTATTTGTTGTTGACTTGAAGGGTTTTTTGGTCATGAAGAATAGGCTCCTACAGCTGGCAATACTAAAGTATACTGTATGAAGTGATTATAAGGCAATGAGGAGGGTCCCAGATCAGTTACTACTAGATGTTGTTACCCCACAGTACTACAGGAGCCAACACAGGGCCAACTGACACGTCACTGTGCGGGCAATGACATCAAGGGTGGTGGGGGATCTGGTGACCATTGGAGGGGAAATAAAGCTCAAAGTCATAAAGTTTCATTATTTAATATTGTGAGTTGTGGGAATCTGTTCTTGAAACCCTTTTAAATCAAGTGACAATGTTGGGATGTAGTTTTTATCAGTGTATATTACAATCTTTTCTTCTGTTTTCTATTTCTAGCCCCGAGAAAAAGGCCGAATGCGCTTTCACAGACTACAGAATGTACAAATAGCACTTGATTATTTAAAAAAGCGCCAGGTAATGCCGGTCACTTTTTTCTCCGTTTAAATAATTCATTTTCGTAACTGCAGTAACTTTGTAATTTTGTATTCTCTCTGTGTTTTATGTCATTGAGTTTAATTATATTAAAATGAATATATTATTATAACATTTGGTATTATTTAGATCAGGTTTTTATTATAAATATAGATTTATTTATTATCCTCATAAAAAACATCTTCAAATATTCCATCTTCCACAATGGCAATTACAGGAGTCACAATAGACTGACACCTTCTACTGTCTGTAGCTTACTTGTCAGCTTTGCTATGCAGGCTGGACAGTATCCAGAGTCATCTCATTAGAGGAAGGGCAAATTAGCACTTATTGTATTACCAGGCGCTTAGATAAGGCAGGATAGTAACACTTCATACTATATACACATGGGGCTTATATTCAATAATTTCCTGGAGACTGTAGTAGTCTGTGATATTTTTCTGTCAGAGGTTTTCTGGTACTACAGCTACTAAGGATAGGCCACCCCATACTACGTTAACTCACTTCTTGAAAGGACCACGGCACTTTAGCATGCGGCACGCCCTCTTATGGCTTATCAGGCAGAACTCTGTACTTCTGGCAGTGGCTGTATCTGATATAGCAGTATAGCAGCTCACTGCAGTTAAGTTCTATTCAAGTGAATGGGACTGAGCTGCAATACCAGGTGCAGCCACTACCAAAAAGTAGTGCCAGTGAACATGTAAATAGTAGTGCCAACACAATAATGACATCACTGTGGAGTTGAGTATAACTTTCAGCCTGCCACACAGAATTACCCCCAATATTGTGCCATGCACATAGCAATGTGCACAGAAACGTTGGTGGTATAGCAGTGTTTATACAAGTGTGCCAGCCATATTAGTGCCCTACAGTACAGCACAGTTAGTTCCTCCATGATCTTGCTCTGCTGTCTACTTCTCTAAAGAACACATATATATATATATAGCCAACCAGCGGCCTATTTAGTGTTGCTATGTTGTCCTTTGTCAGTCTCTGTTATAGCCAGTCTAGGCGCATTTGATGTAGGATGTTGTAACTTTTATGTTTAACCCAATGGGAAACTTTGATCTCTGTAAATCAGGGGTGTCCAGTCAGGATGGCTGTGAATGTGGCCCAAAGGGAAGGGAGACCCGTGCAAGCTGAATCTGGAGGAAGCAAGGCCGCAGGTGGTACATGGCAGCGGCAGGCCATAAGCTTCTGCTCACAGAGAGGCTCACATAGATGACAAGGCAGTGGGCAGCACTTGCAGCTCTGTTACTATCTGACTCACTCGGTCTCTCTGGGTCCCGCGGGTGCCTTGCAGTGGTGCCATTCTACCTCCTACCTTCTCGAGTCCTGACCGCTCCTATTCAGTATCGAGGTGAGGGCAAGAGACGCCGGTTTTATCTTCGCCATCTGATGCTGTGTCATCCCCCATGGTCTCAGAAACGGGTCCATAGCCACAAACTGCATATGAGCCCAGACAGGTTTCTGTATCCAGGCTTTTATGCAGAAGTTTGCACTGACCGCAGTCTGGAGTCCATATGGCCTGGCGGCAGAGTTATTTGCAGGGTAATAGTGGCTGTTTGGCGGCACTGTGGAGCTTGATGGGGTTGTTTGAAAGACTGTGGAGGACAATGGGGTTGAGAGAAGACCATGCCCTAAATCTTTAATGTTGGTGTATTTAATGTGTCCCCCAAGTCAACTCTTCTTCTTCCAATGTGGCCAGGAGACGCCAAAAAATTGGACGCCCCTGTTGTAAATGAAAATGAGTACATTCATACTGCATCTCTCTCATCTATGGTTGTATTTCATTGCAGGTGAAGCTAGTGAATATAAGAAATGATGATATAACAGATGGGAATCCCAAATTGACTTTGGGTTTAATATGGACCATCATTCTGCACTTTCAGGTAAGACTTTATCATTATAGTTGTGCTCCGTTATGGAATATTGTATTCGCTCCATGAAACAAGTGCTGCTTGTTTGTTACAGAATCACAGCATTGGAAAAAGGATTAATTGTGGATTTTGATCTTTTTTTGTACCTGAGTCATATCTATGTAAAAAGGGAACCTGTCCGGTCCCCTGTGCTGTTAGGGAACGTGACAGAGAGACGGGTGATGTATTCTTCATACTCACCTGCTCTCTGGATCCAGCATTGTCTTCCTCTGATGATTGCTCCGGCAGTGCAAATGTGACTCTTTTCCCAGAGCTGTGTGCGCACTCTCCTGTATAAGTCTATGGCAGGCCGCACACGGCTCTGTGAAGTCCGATTTGCAGTGTCGGCAGGATTTTCAGACAGAGACACCAATCGCTAGATCCAGGGAGCGAGTATAAAGAATCCATCACCCTGCTCCCTGTCATGTACCCTAACAGCACCATAACTTAGTTTATAGTGCCGTAGGGACGTGACCGGTTCCCTTTAAGCGGTGGCTGAAATATTACTCATTCAGCCTGCTAATTTAGTGGTCATTCTTTTAAGTTTATATTTTGATCGTTCGCTATTTCTTAGTCATGCATTTTTGTAGTGCAGCTAGATAAAGGCAATGTGTTCCTTCCTGTGTGGTGAGCACTTACCCTGACTGACAGCTGGACACAAGTTGGGGTTTTATCTTTTTTCCTTGATATTGTATTCTGACCAGGAATGATGATGGAAATTTTCTTAGAAGTATAAGTGGCTTCCTGGCTTTTATGTGGCATTTAAAATTACAGTGCATAATACACTGTTTGTAAAAAAAAATAAATCCTGCATCTAGAAGAAGTTGTCGTTTTCAGTCAGATATACAAATGATCCACCAGGCTTTTCCAGGCCTATGATATATTTACATTCATAAATTTAATTGCTGATTTAAAAAATACATGATGCTGAAAAGATGAAGGGTAAAGATGAAAAATGACTTTGGCTGTAAGGACTTTATTAAATACCAGGGACCTGTGAAGGATTATGTGAAGACATGTTTGGTGTGAAATATTTTTATTAATGTTTGATTAATGAGTGACATATTAGCTGTTGACAACTCCTGCCACTCCTAATCATTACTTCCTGCAATTCATAGAACAACCACTAGATGTCGCCACCAACTACATTTTCACATATCTCGTTCTGCATTTGATCTGTAATGTGCAGTACGGTAATCTAAAACAAGAAAACACAGAGGTGCCGTTTACATCTGCATTGTGCCGTCCATTTGTAGAAGAAGCCAATAAAGCACTATGATGGACCTGCGCACAACAAGACCCCGTTGACTTTAGTATCCGCCATTTATCTTCAATGGAGGCTTCAGAACATATGTGAACAGAACCAAATGAAATGACTGGCAGCATCTAGAGTCTGCTGCAAGGATATTTAATGAGTAATGACGTAAAAGGGGTATAAATATACATGATCCAGACATTCATTAATCCAACTATATTTGAAATCTGAATAGGGAAGAAAGTTAAAGTGATCATGTTCTCTCTTTTTGTTGTACTTTATTACTTAAAGGGTTTCCCTAATGTAGACAACACCTATCTGTATATCCTAATAGGGTATACGGATATCATTGTGGGGGTCCTGCATGAAACCCCTTCGTATGTGAGAAGCTTGTGCTGTTTGGTGTACAGGAGAATGCCAGGACTGATCTCCCAAACCCTGCACAGAGATGTACCATTTAATGCAGAATTAACCCAGAATGTGATAGACTTTCATAGAACGCCATTTTACACTTGTTAGTCCCTGTTCATATGTCATTTCGTGCTCCCATTGGAGATATACATCTGGAGTATTCCCCAACATATACTCTGATGTATACTACTGTATGGGCATTTACCCGTAGCAATTGGCTGGGTGCTAGGAGCTCTCAGAACCAGACAATACGGGAAAGTACAAGCGAGCACGCTGACTAGATTCTGCAGCTCCCAAGTATTTCAGTGTAAAGTGACTCTTGGATGTCTAGTGACTGGAACACTTTATGGCATCTCTAGTTGGCATACCATGAATATGATTGTGCCGAGTTACTCTTCCAGATGACGAGCACTTAGAAATGGCTGAGTAAAGAACTTCCACTTTGGCTTATGTTATACTGATGAGGAAATCTACGTATATCTGCAAAGCTTATATTCATGCCCACCGAGATTATGTAGGATGCCACACCTTTAGAACAGACCCAGAAAGCTGCAAGAAACCTAGAATGAGTATGCTATGAATGTGAGTTAATAGCTGCAGCATGTATGTGCGATGAGATCACCCCTGGAGCCGGGCTTGGTCTGCAAGATCATACATGCTGCTTGGCATCACTACGTTATTTCCAGAATGGCGCACAATTAGAAGGAAATTCCTCCCGGCAGGCATTGGTGCCATATTAGTGCAGTTATTGTTATTAGTAGTTCTTACTGCATCTGTACTGTATCGTGCAGGAAGGTCACTAAGTATGAAAATAGGATTTTACCTTTTGTGACATCTAATTGTAGGGGAGAGATCTTATGATGTCCATGCTGTACTGTAAGCATAGTTAAAAGAATCATCAGGAATATCTGGAATTCAGGCTAAATTTACCTTTGACTTTGCCAAACCTCACAGTCAGCAGGTGTACCACCAAACGCTTGGCACTCACAACATAGACATTTAACCCCCTGAAGACCAGGGTGTTTTGAGCAGACACTTTTTAGGGATTGTACCCATGAGGTGGTTTTACTGCCCTATTTTTTTTTCTTCAGCTACCAAAATTATTTATGCTGCGTTTTTTTTTTTTCATATATTTTTTTTCACTGACTTTTTTTTCGCTTTTTTAATTTTATTATGAGTAAAGAGTTATTTTTTTAATTATAGCTGTTTATTTTTAAAATTAATATATTTACATTAAAATAAAGTATGGGAATGGGTTCCTCATTTTGACATATAATTTGTATAGTCTTGGATTACAGGGCGCATATGGTGACTGTTTTTGTTGGCGCCGGCGGTGGGTCATTTTCTTTATGTATATATTTTTATTTTATTTTGTCATTTTTTTAAACTTTTTTTTTGCCATTTTTTCCATCTTAATCTTGACCTATGATTTCATATACGAACTCTGGGGGTCATTCACATTGTATTTCTTTTTTTTTTTATTTCACACTTTTCCACTGTAGCTAGGGCATCCATAGGAGCCCCAATTACAGGGAAAAACATTCCCAGTAGTGACATTAGTCACTGACAGAGCTGATCAGGGTATTTTAGGACCCTGCAGCACTGCTCTGACAGGGGGCACCTGGCGGTCAAGTGATCACCGGGTCGCATAGTGGAAGTAATACTTCCACTTTTACTTTTTAGTACATAGCGCTCATTGAGTACTATGTAGCCTGGGAAGGAGATGGCAGAAGCGGTTAAAAACTGCTTCTCCCTTCTCCTCCAGGCCCTTAGCTGTGTCTGACAGCCCAGGACCCAACTTGCTCCTGCTTGATTGCAGGAGTAGAGGCTTTAATTCCACACTATACTTCTGCTATCGGACGAAGCACCATATATTTTTACCGCACTTGTTCCTTAAGGGGTTAATGGGCAAAAGTATGCCAAAAGAGCCATGGCAGCTCCAACTCCTTAGAAAGGTGCTGCCGTCTGTACATTATAGTATAACTGTATACAAAAAGTTAACTTTGTGGTATATATTAATAGCAGCCTATGGCACATGGATACAACTCTACAGACATATCTATATATATATATATAAAGACGAAAGCCCTCACTGACTCATTCACTGACTGACTCACTCACTGACTGACTGACTGACTCACTGACTGACTCGCCAAAAGTTCTCCAACTTCCCGATGTCGTAGAAACATGAATTTTGGCACGAGCATAGAATATCTCCAAAATAGGAAAAGAAATTGGGTCCCAACTCGATTATTCAATTATAGCGCAAAAGAATTGGCTTCAAAATTTAACGTACATAATCTAAATCTCTCACTTCCCAATGTCATAGAAACTTAAAATTTGGCACAAGCATTAATTATGTCATAAATGGGAAAAGTTAATAGGTCCCAACTCGATTATTCAATTCTATGCGCAAAAGAATTAGCGTCCAAATTTTACGTACGGAATGTAATTCTCTCACTTCCCAGTGTCATAGAAACTCGAAATCTGGCAGGAGCATTGATTATGTCAAAAATAGGAAAACCTAATGGGTCCCAACTCGATTATTCAATTCTATGCGCAAAAGAATTAGCGTCCAAATTTTACATACGGAATCAAATTTTCTCACTTTCCGGTGTCATAGAAACGTGAAATTTGGCATGAGCATTGATTATGTCATAAATAGGAAAAGTTCATAGGTCCCAACTCGAATATTCAATTCTAGCGCAAAAGAATTGGCGTAGAAATTTTACGTGCGGAATGTAATTTTCTCACTTTCCGGTGTCATAGAAACGTGAAATTTGGCATGAGCATTGATTATGTCATAAATAGGAAAAGTTCATAGGTCCCAACTCGAATATTCAATTCTAGCGCAAAAGAATTGGCGTAGAAATTTTACGTGCGGAATGTAATTTTCTCACTTTCCGGTGTCATAGAAACGTGAAATTTGGCACGAGCATTGATTATGTCATAAATAGGAAAAGCTAATGGGTCCCAACTCGATTATTCAATTCTATGCGCAAAAGAATTAGCGTCCAAATTTTACATACGGAATCTAATTTTCTCACTTTCCGGTGTCATAGAAACGTGAAATTTGGCATGAGCATTGATTATGTCATAAATAGGAAAAGTTCGTAGGTCCCAACTCGAATATTCAATTCTAGCGCAAAAGAATTGGCGTCGAAATTTTACGTGCGGAATGTAATTTTCTCACTTTCCGGTGTCATAGAAACGTGAAATTTGCCACGAGCATTGATTATGTCATAAATAGGAAAAGCTAATGGGTCCCAACTCCATTATTCAATTCTATGCGCAAAAGAATTAGCGTCCAAATTTTACGTGCAGAATGTAATTTTCTCACTTTCCGGTGTCATAGAAACGGGAAATTTGGCACAAGCATTGATTATGTCATAAATAGGAAAAGCTAATGGGTCCCAACTCCATTATTCAATTCTTTGCGCAAAGGAAATAGCGTCCAAATTTTACGTACATAATCTAATTCTCTCACTTCCCAATGTGATATAAACGTGAAATTTGGCAGGAGCATTGATTGTGTCATAAATATGAAAAGTTAATGGGTCCCAACTCGATTATTCAATTCTATGCGCAAAAGAATTAGCGTCCAAATTTTACGTACGCAATCTAATTTTCTCACTTTCCGGTGTCATAGAAACGTGAAATTTGGCGCGAGCATTGATTATGTCATAAATAGGAAAAGCTAATGGGTCCCAACTCGATTATTCAATTGTAGCGCAAAAGAATTGGCGTCGAAATTTTACGTGCAGAATGTAATTTTTTCACTTTCCGGTGTCATAGAAACGGGAAATTTGGCACGAGCATTGATTATGTCATAAATAGGAAACGCTAATGGGTCCCAACTCCATTATTCAATTCTATGCGCAAAAGAATTAGCGTCCAAATTTTACGTGCGGAATGTAATTTTCTCACTTTCCGGTGTCATAGAAACGGGAAATTTGGCACGAGCATTGATTATGTCATAAATAGGAAAAGCTAATGGGTCCCAACTCCATTATTCAATTCTATGCGCAAAAGAATTAGCGTCCAAATTTTACGTGCGGAATGTAATTTTCTCACTTTCCGGTGTCATAGAAACGTGAAATTTGGCACGAGCATTGATTATGTCATAAATAAGAAAAGCTAATGGGTCCCAACTCCATTATTCAATTCTATGCGCAAAAGAATTAGCGTCCAAGTTTTACATACGGAATCTAATTTTCTCACTTTCCGGTGTCATAGAAACGTGAAATTTGGCATGAGCATTGATTATGTCATAAATAGGAAAAGTTCATAGGTCCCAACTCGAATATTCAATTCTAGCGCAAAAGAATTGGCGTCGAAATTTTACGTGCGGAATGTAATTTTCTCACTTTCCGGTGTCATAGAAACGTGAAATTTGGCACGAGCATTGATTATGTCATAAATAGGAAAAGCTAATGGGTCCCAACTCCATTATTCAATTCTATGCGCAAAAGAATTAGCGTCCAAATTTTACGTGCAGAATGTAATTTTCTCACTTTCCGGTGTCATAGAAACGAGAAATTTGGCACGAGCATTGATTATGTCATAAATAGGAAAAGCTAATGGGTCCCAACTCCATTATTCAATTCTATGCGCAAAAGAATTAGCGTCCAAATTTTACGTACATAATCTAATTCTCTCACTTCCCAATGTGATATAAACGTGAAATTTGGCACGAGCATTGATTGTGTCATAAATATGAAAAGTTAATGGGTCCCAACTCGATTATTCAATTCTATGCGCAAAAGAATTAGCGTCCAAATTTTACATACGGAATCTAATTTTCTCACTTTCCGGTGTCATAGAAACGTGAAATTTGGCGCGAGCATTGATTATGTCATAAATAGGAAAAGCTAATGGGTCTCAACTCGATTATTCAATTCTAGCGCAAAAGAATTGGCGTCGAAATTTTACGTGCAGAATGTAATTTTTTCACTTTCCGGTGTCATAGAAACGGGAAATTTGGCACGAGCATTGATTATGTCATAAATAGGAAAAGCTAATGGGTCCCAACTCCATTATTCAATTCTATGCGCAAAAGAATTAGCGTCCAAACTTTACGTGCGGAATGTAATTTTCTCACTTTCCGGTGTCATAGAAACGTGAAATTTGGCACGAGCATTGATTATGTCATAAATAGGAAAAGCTAATGGGTCCCAACTCCATTATTCAATTCTATGCGTAAAAGAATTAGCGTCCAAATTTTACGTGTGGAATGTAATTTTCTCACTTTCCGGTGTCATAGAAACAGGAAATTTGGCATGAGCATTGATTATGTCATAAATAGGAAAAGCTAATGGGTCCCAACTCCATTATTCAATTCTATGCGCAAAAGAATTAGCGTCCAAATTTTACGTACATAATCTAATTCTCTCACTTCCCAATGTGATAGAACCGTGAAATTTGGTACGAGCATTGATTGTGTCATAAATATGAAAAGTTAATGGGTCCCAACTCGATTATTCAATTCTATGCGCAAAAGAATTAGCGTCCAAATTTTACGTGCGGAATGTAATTTTCTCATTTTCCGGTGTCATAGAAACAGGAAATTTGGCACGAGCATTGATTATGTCATAAATAGGAAAAGCTAATGGGTCCCAACTCGATTATTCAATTCTAAGCGCAAAAGAATTAGTGTCCAAATTTTATGTATTTTATGAATCTAATTCTCTCACTTCCTGAAGTCATTTTATACAAAGGAAACGTCGCATGGTTACCTCCACGTGATGTTTCCTGGGTAGCGCAGAGAACTATCCAAAATGGTGAGCATATGTTTTTCCTCAGTATCTCTAAAGTAACCACGACTTCATAAGATTTTCCGTGTGAACACCAGATAAACACCAGTACCAAATTAACTCGGGCGATGCCGAGTATATCAGCTAGTAGTTCTATACGTCTGTCTATGCATTGGACATAACTGATTCATAGGGTCTCACTAGACATGAATGCCGCATGCAGTGTTTTGGCCTAACTGGACCTCATAGGAAAGCTCGTTCCCAGTTATTTTGATAGCAGTCATTTTACGCACATGAAGAGGGAACTGGAAATGGGACGAATCATGGCAGCAACATTGAAAAGGAAGCGCCAGTTATGTTATACATTCTGTATGTATAATGAAATTTTAACAGTGAACTGGAGGGTTACTTTAAATAGATCCCGTGGACACAATGATGGGGATTTATCAAAACTGATGCAAAGCAAAAGCATTCAGCTTTCCAGATGGGCCACAATGAGAAGTGCAGTAAGGTTACTGTAAGCACCTTCTGCAACTGCATGAATGTTAATACGTTGCACTAGACCGCTCGTCCATGGTAACACTTCGCATTCAGTTCCCTACAGATGGTCCTGGTGATAATCGATGTTCCAATGGTCTGTGAGACCTCCTGAGCGAATGTTTTGGCAGCCAATACCATTACAGCTCGTACAAGTCTTTGTTGTCCACATTCTGTCGGTTTGCAAGGTCTTCCTGATCGTGTCTGTGCAACGGCCAAGCTGAGCGCGCAAAAGTGGTAGAGACCACGGGAATGATAAGATGGTTGTCACAGGTAGCTCTGTAATCCCTCCAGACAGTGGTGATAACGATGCTCTGCTCAGCTGTCACACAGTGGCATAATTAGCGTATAAAAATACGTCTTAAATAAATAGTTGTTTTGTCACGGGTGATGCCAGTAATCCAATCTAAATTCACAAGTCTAATGATGGTGGAATAACTTGAGACAAATCCAGTAGCTTGTATTAGTAAACTGGGAGCACACAGTTTTACTGAAGCTTTTTGTGATAACAGTTGAACTTGCAGCGTTACACGGGTGTAGCAGAGTCAACAATGATGCAGTTAACCGACACGATACAAACAGTAGATTTACAATTTGATTCGCACTTATCTTTCAACGCTTTCTCTCTGGTTCTAGAGGTTACTCAGTAATAATCTTCCCCCAGTTGTTACTAGCTAGATGGCTTAGTGTAGTATGCAGTGTAGTATGCAGGCGCGGAATGAGAGTTGTAATGGCCGCTGAACTAATCCTGGCTTTAAATTCACCAGGTAGTTTAACTCACTGTTAGGTGGAACAATGACCTCCAACTCTTTTCTCCTCACTGCTGGAAAGACAAGGGAGCGGAAAGGGACCTCGCTACCCTTACTGGACTGCAGAATCACTGCACACACTGCTAAACTGCTAACACACCTCCTTCTCCGACCATGACTTGATGCAGACTCTTCTCGTCCGGCTCCTCTCTCCTCCTTCTTCACTTCCTCTCTCTTCCTGCACTTTTTCCAAACTCCTCCCCGTCTGCATGGAGATTCATGCCAGTCCTGCTCTGAACTCTCCCACCAATCAGCGGAGGCGTGATATGTAGCCAATAGGCAACCAGCTATTGCCAGCACTAAGATCTCGGCTTAGGAAAGGGAGAAACATGGTTTCTTCCGTGCACGGCAACTTCTGTGCCTATTGGAAGCTTCCGGGCCACTACAGCTGCATAACACACCAGATGGTTTCCATTTCAAAGTAACATTGTGAATTTTTGGATTTTGAAAAGTCCAAGAGTACTGCGATGTCCCGTTATGATTGGTTGGTGACATCCCACCACCAGACCCCGTTGTCAGCTCTACACCCGGTGGCATCTGATGGTTTTACTGTACTGGAATACGTCTATGGAATAATCTCCCTTATACCTAATGCTCAAACATCTGATTTACATATCCCCTGTGTCTGACAGCACAAGACTGGTGGAGTCCCAATACTTTTGTCAACATAGTGTATATTAAATTGCATGAGCACATGTAGGGTTTGCTTTTAAATTACACGTATTCTTAGTAACATGGAGAATCTCTTTGTTTCTCCATAGAAAATCAAGTTAAACTTGAAGCTACTGAGATTAACCTTTGCAAGTGCTAAATTCTCTACATTTCTTGGTTGAGGTCAGGAACTTTGTTGAATGTGTTAATCTGCTGAGTCTGCTACAATTCACTGACAGCTTGCCTACCTTTTTTCAAAAATTGCACCTGCCTCCTATAAAATATTGACTTGTGAAGATCCTACCAGCATGCTCCAAGCTATTTCTAGTCACTTCTTGATCCGCTATTTTAGATATAATGAATCACTATTTAAATAGATTTCTTCGTCAAGAGTTTGTGTTCTCTCCAAGCTAACCTGCCTTTTCTACAGCACCATTTAAAAAAGACTTGCATGTGCATTAGTACTATGTATTTGGGACCAGCCCCTATATGGAGAATCGTAACTCCGTATATAGAAGCTCCAAGATCATGGGCAGTAAGAAGGAGGCAATGAGAAGCAGTGAGAAGCCTCAGATACCCTCATGTCCATGCGAGGGCATATATATCATATAAGCAGACCATGCTACTGCTATGGGTTTTTAGGAGAGAGGCGGCCACAGCCTTCATTGCACAATCCTTTTTGCTACAAGATTGTATGCAGCACCACCTTTACAGAGGAATTGCATTGCTAGCAAATAAGGAGGTGGAAAATGGACTCCAGAGTCATTTTAAAGGGCATGGGATGGTTAACAAGCATCAGGCCCTCTTGCCTGGGTGGCAAAAGTGAGCATTATAATGATAGAGTCAAGTTTTTGTTGCGGTGCATGTTTCCACAGTGTGCATATAGTATTGCGGTACTTAAAAAGTTATATGGAATTTTTTGGGAGTTTTTGGTTGCTTTTTAAGGTTTTTTAGCTTTTTCTTTTCTTGTGTATGAGATGCTACAAAACCCAAGCAACGGCACCAACAGGTTTATTGAGAATATCACAGAAGTTCTAGTTTTTTTTAAAGAAGATTTCATGGAAAAGTAAAGAGAAAAGATCTCTTGTACCATATTGTGCAGTGAAAATTGTCATTTGAGACTATGTCTAATCTAATTCCTTTCTCCAACTGTCTTTACATCCCTTTTTCCTAGAATTGCATGGAGCCTGTACACTTTTCTATAGCAGAACCACACGGTCCCTTATGCTAACACACACCCTTGGGTGCCCAGTATACATGACATGCAGTGGAGCATACCACAATGTTTTCTGCCACATTCATACAGAATATGACACACACACAAAAAAAACTCCATATGCCTCTATATGATGTCAGAGGCATACAGAGGTACCCTGGCCATTGGACCATTACTCTTCAACTGAGGGGGGTCATTGCTACGACCTTGACAGATGGTATTGACAGCAAATTGATACTTGGGAGACTTAGGCAAAATCACATGAGAGGTTCAGCAGAGATCCTATTTCATAGACGTAAGTACATCTCCTCAACAAGGACAAATGTACAGAAGGCAAGGAGAATGATAACA
Source organism: Eleutherodactylus coqui (assembly GCF_035609145.1). Lineage (NCBI taxonomy): Eukaryota > Metazoa > Chordata > Amphibia > Anura > Eleutherodactylidae > Eleutherodactylus > Eleutherodactylus coqui. The sequence goes on along the minus strand of NC_089837.1, from coordinate 176,210,755 downwards.
AAAACACAATCCGAGCGCACAGTGCTATTTCTAGAGGTAGATTGCTACATTAGAGCACTTACCTGTATTTGTCTGATTAGAGAAATGACTGTTAAAGAAATTGTCTCAATTGTGGAAATAGGCTTGTGTAAACAAGCCCTTACTGTTCAGTCTTACAATTACAATCAGCCTTTGGTGTGGCCCTCAGTGAGAATGAGTTTGGCACCCATGCCCCCCTTTTAGGTCATAAGGACATCATAGATGGGACAAAATGGTTCTAGCCCATCCCTGCATTATATGGACGGTCGTTCATTTGACCTCTTTGCAAGTGGAAGCCTATATGATTTCTCTAATCCCTATTGATTAGAGTTGAGCGAACATACTCTGCTAAGCTTGATGCTCGTTCGAGTATTAGCGTACTTGATGGTGCTTGTTACTCAAATGAGCATCACGCCGTGTTCGACCCCGCCCCAGTTTTTGGCTTCTCGCCACTGTGACAGCACGTTTTGGCCCCTCCCCGCCGCAGTGCGCGTCAATGGCAAATTTTTTGTCTGGCGGGGGACAGGGGGAGAGGGAGAGAGGGGGAGAGAGAGGGAGAGGGAGAAAGAGACAGACAGAGAGGCAGACAGAGAGGCACCCGGCGTCCCACATACAAAAATACTCAAGTCTCCCATTGTAGTCAATGGGGTTCGTTACTCGAGTATAGCTCTCGAATTTTACGAAAAGCTCGTCTTAAATAACGCAGACCTGAGCATTTGGGTGCTCGCTCATCTGTACTAGTGATCAGTTATCACCAGAGGATGCTGCATCCGGCTACACATTTCTCCTGTAGCAGCCATATTGGTTTTCATTTGGAAAGGTGCTGTTTTTAGAGACATCACTTGTAAAGGGGTTGTCTGAGTTAAGTTTTTTTTAAATAGGTCTTCCCCATGGCAAAACATAATGAAACAGCTTATACTCGGCTAACTCGATTCACTGCATGTCCTGCACCACAGCTCTGTTCTCCAGGTTGCAGTCAAAATATGGATGGGTCACAGGCTGCTGTAGCCAATCACAGAGCTTGGTGTTCGAGCACTGAGGTTTGGGATTCGCTGCAGCAGCCTGTGGTGTCCCATAAACAGGCTGCTGCAGCCTGTAAACATGGCGTCATTTGGGAGATCCTATGCTGCCGGTGGGGGACATACGATGAGCCGGGAGAGGCATGTATAATGTGTTTTATTATGCTTTGCCATGGGGAAGACAGCTTTTTTAAAAATTGAATTCAGACAGCCCTTTTAAGCAGGTGAATATAGATAGCCGAATGCCTTTCCATAGTGTAACCTGCATCCAGAAGTCAGTGTTTGTTCCAATTGAGCTGTATAGAAATCTATTCTGAGAGTAGTCTGCAATAATGCAATCATTTAAGAAGGTTGGATTAGAGGTTGACTGGCAAATTTTAGCCTGAAAGTAAGCTCACAGCACGAGAGGTGACCGGCTTACTTCGATCTGCCGTATAAAGATGGTAGAGGTAACTGGGCTTTAAATCCATGAACAATTACATTAGCCTCCTTAAAGGGGTTGTCCCGCGAAAGCAAGTTGGGGTTCAGCACTTCTGTATGGCCATATTAATGCACTTTGTAATGTACATCGTGCATTAATTATGAGCCATACAGAAGTTATTCACTTACCTGCTCCGTTGCTAGCGTCCTCGTCTCCATGGTGCCGTCTAATTTCAGCGTCTAATCTCCCGATTAGACGCGCTTGCGCAGTCCGGTCTTCTCCCTTCTGAATGGGGCCGCTCGTGCCGGAGAGCTGCTCCTCGTAGCTCCGCCCCGTCACGTGTGCCGATTCCAGCCAATCAGGAGGCTGGAATCGGCAATGGACCGCACAGAGCCCACGGTGCACCATGGGAGAAGACCTGCAGTCCACCGTGGGTGAAGATCCCGGCGGCCATCTTCGCAAGGTAAGTAAGAAGTCACCGGAGCGCGGGGATTCGGGTAAGTACTATCCGGTTTTTTTTTTAAACCCCTGCATCTGGTTTGTCTCGCGCCGAACGGGGGGGCTATTGAAAAAAAAACAAAAACGTTTCGGCGCGGGACAACCCCTTTAAGGGGTAAGTCAGAACAGATCCAAGTGAGCAGCCTATCACTGGGTTCTGTCGAAAAAATCATATTTAAATTTAAAAAAAAGTCTTGCAGTTGCTTTTCCTATGATGAAAATGTTCTGCATAAGATATGCACTAAAATGTTACATAATGGACACACTGTGCTATATGAAGCAGGTTCCCATCTAATGTGTCCATATTTTGATGTCCAGTCATTGCATTTGTCATATCTCTTGATCATCAAATCCACTGAGAGAAGCAATTATAGAAAGCAACAGCAACAGTAACTCATACATTCTTGTATCTTCTAAGAGTAGTCATTCACATTAAATGAACATTAGACAAACCTACCGATTTTGACTGGGCTGACCGACCATCTAACATGCATGGAGGCGTCACAACTCTCCCTTGACGTCAGCTGTTGGAGGAAAGAAGGATGGGCATGTTGGCTTTAAATATGCCTGATCCTTTGTACTCAAAAAGAAAAAGCTGTCAGGAGGTGTCTGGCAGCGCCTTATTCCTCTCTTCCTATTGAGAACACATGCGTGCTCAGGGAAGTCAAGAGTAAACGTGTATGTGGAGGGCAGGAGAAAAATTTGGAAAACATGTATGGGTAACTTTTTTTTTTTAACAGTAACTTTTTATTAATGTTTTTTTTGTTAACATTACAAAGAGAGGCTGACTCCCAAGCTCTTTTCTCACTCCCCATCCCCCAACCATACCCAACAAGTTACACATGGCCAAGTTTAGTGTTTTTTTTTAATTAAATTACCTCTCACTATGTATATTCTCTGTGTTGGCTGACCAGAATAACCTCTTTATGTTTCAGTTTTTATTGTGTTTGTAGTAAGTTTAGATTTTTTATAAGATATATTAACATGTACAAACATATGCAACAGAAGCTGTGTATTACCCACATATCTCAAGCCCGTAGATAAGTGTTACCGTGTACTCCCCTGAAGCTAAGGAATTCATACAGGAGCTGGCAAGAAGCACGGTTATCAGAAACTTTACTTCAATTTTTATACACATATCCTGGATGGGTTTTTTTTGCATTTCAGTTTCAAATGTTTTGTTAATTATGCAATTGCACAATAATGGGAAACTTGTATTACTATGCTATAGCAGCAATACAGCATAAAAGGAAATTAATAGTAATGTGACTTGCAGTGGTCCGGTAAATCTGGTTTAACATTGGATAGATCCCAAACTGCATTTTGAGACTTTTCATTGATTGTCTATTGCGAGGATAGGCCATCAATGTTTAATAGAGTGGGAGTCCAACACCCGGGACCCCCACTGATCACTGTTCTCTTGATAGGGCTGAACTGCTGTATCTCATACAGCTACACCTATGGATGTACAGAGCTGTGCTTGGATAAAAAGTGAAGGCCCTTCTTCACTGGTCATACATTAATGGCCCATCCTAAAGGGCCATTTATACCGGAAGACTATTGCTCAAAATTCATTCAAACAAACAAATTTGAGCGATAATTGTCAAGTTGAAAGGCAAAAAAATCATTTACTATTCGTTATCGCTGACTTTCAGTCAGCAAAAAAGCCATTGCTGGATTGCGCGCTGCTTGTTCCGTCTAAACGCTCCCAGCTCAGTGCTTCACATAGGATGTGAACTGCTAAGCGAGGAGCCAGCAAGAATGCAGCAATAAAGTCTGAGCCCATGATACAACGGTGAAGTCTCCCTGTCGAAACCCTCTGCATGTTTGCTGACGACCTTAGCTGTGACGTCAGTGCCCGCGCGGTCGTTTAGATTGGAACTTCACAGATGCAGTACAAGCTGTTTTTGCCTGAAAAACACTTTGCATCCACGGGTAAATCAGTCGTTCACAAGCGAAATATTGGCTGAGTTTCACGCTCGCCCGTGTGAAGGTAGCCTAAAAGATCTAAAAACACTGAAGCACCAAACTTTGTGAAAACCAAAATTTGTGTCAGTCGCAAAACTATTGGCAACGACTGCAGAGATGTTCATGTCAGAAATATCCATAAAGGGATTTTCTGCAGTCTACATTTTCGTGATGTGTCCTCAACACACTGCAGACAATCAATATCCGCTTGGTGAGCTGAATGCCATTTTCCTGAACTTGCCGTTACTGGCCTGAGAAGATACGCCCAAGTACAGTGTCTTCTTGAAACAGTTGATTGGCTGGGTCCCGAGCGGTGGACCCTCACTGATCGGATGTCAGGTCATTAGTATCCCATTCCTGGAAAACCCCTTCAATATCAGATATCCCCTAAGGGTGTTCTTATACTAGCGTTAGCAGGCATAGATAATGCTTGTGTTTTACCAGTAATTGCCAGACTGCACAGGGACTTGCAATACCCTCAGGACTTATTCACATAAACCCATTTGCACTGCGTATTACACATGCCAAATTTGCGTGTCCGATCCGCAGTGAATAGAACCCATTGATTTTAATGGGTTCAATCACATGTGCTGCATGATCTATTTTTGTGCGTGTTACGTAAAATATGTACATGCATTCGAAAACACAACACCCATCGTGCACATGAGTGTGTCAATATGCTTATGCCCGTGTGCAGCTGGACTTAGAGTATGTTTGCAAGCAGCAGATTTGTTACAGATATTTCTGCCACTGAAAATCAGTTCCATTCATGTGAACGGGGTTATTTCTGTGACAGGTATATGGATTTCTGCAAGCTCCATTTAGATCAATGCACAGAAATTTCTGCAACAAACCAGCAATGTGTGTACTTGCAAATGGGAAATGGAACAATACCTCTGCAGCGCCACCTATTGGAATGCAGCCAAGTCAGACTTTTTAACTAAGCCTTATAACAGTGACTGGGAATTAAGAGCGGAAGCCAGAATAATCATGCACAGACAGCTGTTATGGGTGATTGCCCCTCATCAGTGTGCAGTAGGTTTCTGGCTTGGCTAGTGAGAGGCCTGTAAACGTGAGTCAGGAAGGGTATTGCTTTTCCTTGGGGTGCATTCACACGATCGTATATCGGCTGGGTTTTCACGCGCAGCCGATATATGGCGTCCCTCTGTGCAGGGGGAGGAAGCTGGAAGAGCCGGGAGCAGTGCTCTGAGCTCCCGCCTCCTCTTTACCCCCTCTCCTCCCCTCGCCACAATTTACAATGGGAGAGCGGGGCGGGGGTGGAGCTACGTCCCGGAACTTCGCTCCGCTCCCTCCCCGCCCCCTCCCGTTGCAAGTAGTGCAGGGGGGCGGAGAGGAGGCAGAGAGGGGCGGGAGCTCAGGGCACTGCTCCCAGCTCTTCCAACCTCCTCCTCACCCTGCAGAGAGAGACGCCGTATATCGGCCGTCTGAATGCATCCTTCGGGTGGATTCAGACGGCCGTATATCGGCTCGGTGTTCACACCGAGCCGATATACGGTGTCCTTGTCTGCAGGGGGGGGGGGATGGAAGAGCCAGGAGCAGGGGCACTGAGCTCCCGCCCCTTCTCCGCTCCTCGCCACTATTTGCAATGGGAGGGGCCGGGCGGGGCTAAGCGCTGAGACTTAGCTCTGCCCCGTCTCACCCCCTCCTATTGCAAATAGTGGCAAGGGGCGGAGAAGGGGCGGGAGCTCAGTTCCTGCTCCTGGCTCTTCCCCCCCTCCTTGCAGGCAAGGACACAGTATATCGGAACGGCGTGAAAACCGAGCTGATATACGGTCGTCTGAATCCACCCTTAAGCAGAGCACCTGTGCATGGTATTCTGGCTTTGGCTCACAATTCACAGTCATTGTTCTGAGGTTTGTTCAAAAGTCTGACAATGACTTGCAGGAATGCTGCCTTCCAATAGGTGGCGCTGTAAAGACATTGTTCCATCTCTCTATTTGCATATTTCCCAGTGGAGCATGGATGGTCTTATTAGTCTCCTCACACCTCCTAGGTGCTCCCCCTAAGGAGAAACCATACCCTTGTGCTTATGTATACACGTAGCATTTTGAATTGCTTTAGATACCTGTCTTTTAGGCCTCATTCACACAAGTGTTTTTCCGCACCTATTTAGCTGCGATAAAACGTCGGCTGAAAATCGCGACCATGCGAGGAATTGGATTCCAATGCATTAATTCACATGACCGATTTTCGGTCACGTGAAAAAATTGAGCTGGCAAAATAAAGATATTCTTGACTTGGCGAAAAACTCTGGAAGCTCCCTATAACTCCTTTTCCGCTTGGAAAAGAAGACCGCTGCCGCTATTTAAGCTATTAAAAGTCATTCCGAGGATTTCTGCTGACTGATGGAATTCTGTGCTGCAGCGTATTTTTCCCGCGATACGCCCATGTGAATGGACCAGAAAGTGCTACTAAAGCTCGGGACACGATCGCGGCTATACTTCCTTAACACATTTTTACCGCATGGGCGGATAGCCAGAAAAACATGTGAAAGAGGCCTTAGCTTGTAGCCATGTATTTTCATTGAGATTTCCAGTAGAATGCCATAATGACCCTTGTCAATTACCGTAATACTACTATTATCACATGTAGACTATACAGGACTGTGCGGTCATTTTATGTATATTACAGTCCCATCATTGGGCGATGGTTCTCCCCTCCCCCTGGCACAATCTGTGCGTTTACCTCATTTTCCTTTCTATTTGTCCCTAGTAATTGAAGGTAATGGTTCCAAAGGTTAATATGAGTCAGGCTTTGTGACGGGTGCAATAAGTGGATGAAGTCAAAGTAAAAAGTATCTGGCACTTCTCAGTCACATGCTGCTGAGCCCTGCCTGCCGAGCTTATCTGTCGTACTTCATACTTTAGCACAAAGGCAATTATTTGTTTGTCTAAGAGGATTGGTGGCCAGAAATAAGTCAGAGTCTAATCAGACGCAGGCCCGCACTGGGCACCCTGCCATGACATTTATTACGTGAGCATTATCCAGCTACCAACATGGCTGCTCACTGCCGAGCTGAGGAATGATCTCTGAGAGGAATCAGGATGCCCGTCTGACTCTGCGGCTCTGCCGACGGGATTGGGGATACATTTATCTGGGCCATCTGGTACACTGAGATGTGACTAGTCTCCCTACAAATGGGCAATGTCTGCGGATGTGTGCGAGCTGAGAAGGAGGAATGCTACATTGATGCTAACAAGACTCCTTACACTCCTGCTAAGAACTATTCTTCCGGGAGGAAGTTTTTCAGAAGAAGAAAATCAGACAGAAGGAAGGAGACAGAGAATTGTGATGGGGCTGAAGCAACACAAGCGCTTACAGATGGATATAACCCTGGGGAATTTCTTGTGTCAGTTAGTTGTACTTACTCCAAAAGTCCCAGTAATGTACAGAAGTCCCCCGGTCTTGGCGCGAGCATCGGACCCTCAGTCAAGGACAGCCCCGTGCCGACTCACCGGGATTCGTACAATTTAAACACTAAGCCGAACGCACAAAAGGAAGTTCTTCTACCAGAAAACTTTGCTGCTTCCAGACAACTTTCTTTCCCAAACATTCCAAATAAATTAACATTCCTCCCTCGTGTGGATGTCTGCTATAAGAGAAGGGCTTCTAGCTTGTCCTCCGTTGACCGAGTTACAGAACAGTGGAAAAGTCACTTAAGGAACTTTTCGGAAGAACGATGCAATAGTGATGTGAAGGGGGTGAAAAAAGCAAAGAGCAGTGGTTGTGTTGTGCAAGCCAGATACCTTCCAGCTGGGGATATAGCCAGGCCCTCTTATATATCATCTAGACCTCATGGGCCAAAAGATGAACAGGTGCGCCGCGCTCCTTCACCAGCTTGTCAGGTAACTAGTGACTCACCCAGTATTACTGCTGCGCCTCTGTCACCTCTTTTATTTGCCTCAAGTGCGTTCCAAGTAATGGTTAATGCAAGCTGCCGAAGAGCATAATAAAGCCACTACCAGCTAGTAAATCCTAAGACGTAAGACCTTCACACAGGAAAAGTTCCCAGCGGCTGAACTTTGTCCTGGTATTTAAGACACCTCTGAAGTAGCTGTGTGGTCAATGAGTGAAGTCGCTACTGAAATGTACAGAATGTCCCAGCTGGCACAGTGGCATTGTGACTGAGCACTGGCCTTGTGCCTATCAAAAAGTCATTGTGTGTGCAGTTGGTAGTAATTGGGTGCGGGATATGACAGCGCTGCTTGCCTATACTTATATGGCTGCACTTGGGATAGTTCATATTTTTTTCTTCTGCGTAAAAAAAGAAATCCCTCAGATTCTGACCTGTTCCAGTACCGGTTAGAGTTACAATTATTACAGGTGTGTTGGGTTTGGGACAGAATATTGTGTTTCAGTGCTGCCGCCGAACCTAAGATAGTCTATATAAAGTTAAAGTGAAGTAGGACAGTTTCACGAATTACACCTGCATTTATGTGCCTGTAATATAGACGACTGGCTCTGCTTGACCCCAACTCAGAGTATCATAGATTCCTATAAGGCTGAATAGATGGACACAACTCGCACTGGAAAAGAATAATCTATTCATTTGAATGGGCTAATTCACACAAGCGATATTTACAGTCCCACTGATAGTCCGAGTTTCAAAAATCGCTGTATGTCGTAGTTTTGGGCAATTCGTGGTCAAGAATTAGCTATTGTATTCTATTAGAGTGTGAAAAATGGAATTGCACTCGCATGCCACCCAATTTGCATGTGAGCGAGATCCGCTTTTAAAGTATTTTACTGTTAGAACCACGTGCAATTTTTTTTTTATAAATGCATGTGAAAAACAGATGCAAATCTGAAGCAAATTGTGTGTTTGTATCACAAAAACGCATCATACATGCATGAAAATGGCAGTGAAATCGCAGGTAGGACTCTCAGTTTTTTACTGACCTGTACACTCGCTCATGTGAATACAGCCTGATGCCCTGAGTTTAGGTCCAGAGACCCGCAGTCAGGCCGCTACACCCGTCCATATTATTATGAATGTAGCTGTATACATCTGTGTGAAGCCTAGGTTCATGCATGGTAACAGACAGTTTTAGCATTCTTCTTAGAAATCTCCACACTAAAATTGTTTTATTATGGAGCTTTGCTGATTTATTAATTAGCTTGAATTTGTTGTGAAATTGCATTGAAGTAGCATTACACCTGGAACAATAAGGGCTTTTTCATATGGCTTGGTTTTAGCACAATATAGGCGCCCAAAAAAATAGCGGCTAAACCGCACTAAAAATCGCATGGACAGGCAATTTTTCATGCGCAGAAGACCCGAGTTTTATGCACGTGAAAATCGCCCATTCGCTGGAGCAGCATGTTGCTTAAAAAAAGCACAGCTTCTCCAGGAGGAGAGAAAGATGGAGCCACACAGAGCTTTGGGATTTCCCCATAGCAGGGAGAGAGAGAGAGCAGGGCTATGGGGATCCCTAAAGGATATCACCATAGTGCAGAGACAGAGGGAGCAGGGCTATAGAGAAAGGGCTAGCCAGATGACTTCTCCTGGGGATTCTCGCATAGCAAAAAAAGGGGGTGGGCTAGAGGGCAGATCCCTCTAACCCCGCACCCCCCTCTCTCTTCCTTGGGGAACTCGCTGCTGGGGGGAGGTGGAGGGAGTTCCCTACTGCCCCCCGCTGCTGGGGAATTGCCCAGCAGCTGGCCTGGAGGAATTCCCTGCTGCTTACAGCAGGACATTTAAAACGTGCTGCCCAGAAGCACATTTTAAATGTCCTGCTGTGAACTCCTGTTAGTCTCCTGTTAGATTAAGGGAACCCCCGGGGAGATGAACAAAACCCGTGGGGCTTCTCCTCATCCCCACAGGGACTGACGGGAGTTTATAGTGGAGCATTTAAATGTGCTTCTAGGTTTAGCAGGGCCGCTGCAGTTTGGAATTCCCTTGGTCGACAGAAATCCTCCTAATGACTTGTAATTTTCTTTTCCAAGCATCCTGCACAGCTAAATTCCAGCCCCCATAGGAGTCTATGGAGACTCCTGCACATCACGTGCCAAAGATAGGTCAGGTTATCTTTTCACAAAGCACGGACCTTGCAGTCACACGTCCTATCTTTTTAAGGTGCAAGTTTTTTGCGCGTCTAAAATTTTTTCATCTAAACGTTTCTATAGGAAACCATTGCTTCTAATAAATGCTATTTTTTCATGCGCCTATCCTGCGTGAAAACACCTGTGTGAAAGAGCCTTAAATCACATATACATAGCCACTGGATACAATGCTAAATGTTTGATTGTTGGGGTCCAGCCACTGGAACCCACACAAATTCTAGAACAGGGTCCCCTGCTCCCCTCTGCCCCCCAAACCTCATGATAGCAGCAAGCATGTACTTTTATGGATCAGTGGTTGAGCTTGCAGTCAGTCCATACACTCTCTATGGAAGACCCCTACTTATGTAACATTTAGCAAGAGCTATCTCTGTATGCAGTAGGGATGGCCACATGCAGCCCATGATGCCCTTCTCTGTGGGTCCCAACTGTCTTCTAATAGACATGCTTGTCTGAGTCTGATGGCTGTTCATATGTATGTTCCATGTCAGAGAGAAGTGATATGTAGCAACAGAGCATGGCTAAATAAGTATTAATGGTGCATTGTGTCGCCATCTTTGAGACCCCATATATTGGCAGAAAACAAGTCTCACGACCCCTTTGTGGCACTCCAGAGAGGATAGATGAGGTGGCAGTGCATGAGTGTGGCCATCTTAATTGTAGTTTTATGGGAGCAGTGAGCCAATATTTTAGCAAATCTCATAGACTACAATGGAGAGAGCCGCATGCACGCATGGTCTTCTGCTTTCTGGAGTGTCAACAGAGGAGAAAAGGGACCATTCCCCCAATAGTTGTGAGTCCTAAAATTGATTCTGCATCTATCAGACATTCGTGATATTACCCCTTTAAATATTCCTGTAGCCCTTGGGAGTGGTTTAATCTGACAATGTGGCCCTCAGATCAGAAAGGTTATGTATCCCTACTGTAAGCTCTTGTCACAAATTACACCAAATTCTGGCCAGAGCCTGTAAATATATTAGAAGTCCGGTATTCATAGTGGTTTTGATTTTGATCTTCAGAGATGCGAAGACGTTTATATGGTGGCAGTAGGTATCTAAGGGCAGTGGAAGTCAGTTGAGCCAGATACAAGCAGAGCCTTTGGATCAGCCTCCTGTCTGGTCTATTGATACTCTTTGGTTTGGATTTCATTTTTTCTTTATCGCATGCATTATCTACATAGTGGGGTGTATATAGCGTATGTAAGCAAATACTATATTATTGGCATCATTTCTAAACATCCTTATTATTGAACTGAGAAAATGGTGCTTATTACTGACCTCTTTAAATTAGTATATATCAATGTAATGCCCTGATAGAGTTATACTAGCCAGTATGAGTGCATCCAATTAACTGGCCCACAATGTGCCAAATGGGTTTGGAAGAGAAATGCTCTGTAATTGACGCCACAGAAGGAAGAAGAGCTTTTTGAAAAACTGATATCATAATGACATGAAAAATCTACGCCAATATATCAATGATTAATGGCTGCAAAATAGCCCTAAAATATTTCCATTACAGCCATCAATAGTAGATCGGCGGGAGTCCATCATTTGGAATCCCCACAAATCAGCTGTTCACCAGGCTGGTGCGCTCGTGCACCAAGCTAATTTTTGAAAGTAGCAGACAGCTTTGTTCTTACTGCAGTGTCCAGGCTTGGTATTTCAGGCCAAGTTCCTATTAAAATAAATAAGAACTTTGCCTGCAATACTAACCCTGGCCACTTCAGTACGAATAGCGCTGTCTGCTTTCTGCAGAAATAAGGTCAATGCACAGGTGCGTTGGCCAAGCGAACAGCTGATCAGATGGGTTCCCAGATGGTGGACCCCTGCTTATCAACTTTTGATGGCCTATAGGCCCTATCCTGAGGATAGGCCATCAGTAGTTTAAGCCTGGGTTCACACAGGGCGGATTTGCCGCGGTTTTGCCGCGGCAAATCCGCCCGCGCCCGCTAATCTCGAGATTAACCAGCCATGTGGACGAGATTTCTCCGAAATCTCGTCCACACGGGACGGCCAATCCGCTGAGGTAAGTCCGGCTGAAACCGCGGCTGCAGCCGCGGTTTCAAAAGATGCAGCATGTCTATTTATTGTTTACTTTCGTCGCGGCCGCTCTCTCCTCTATGGGTGCGCCGGCCGCAACGGAAAAGCGAGCGGCCGGGCCGCTTCAAAGCCGCCGCGGGTTTTTCCGCGGCGGTTCTCCCGGCGGAAATCTCGCGGTTTTTGCTGCGGCCAAACCGCGGGATTTCCAGCAGGAATACGCCCTGTGTGAACCCAGCCTATAACTGGACAACCCTTTTAATGACTATAATGACAGGTGGATAAAATGCTGCGGGACACCCGCAGCGTTCTACCCATACGCCCTTACTTCCAGCATTGACAGAACAGATGCAGGCAGGTGCAGTGACCAAGTTAATCTAGGCATTAAAGCCCGCATTGCCCCAAGTATATAGTAACTGGTGATGACCACCGAACAAGGTAATAATAGTTGTTCTTTACTCTTTTTCAGATTTCTGACATCCATGTTACGGGAGAGTCAGAGGATATGTCAGCCAAAGAGAAGCTCCTTCTTTGGACACAGCAAGCTGCTGAAGGCTACGGTGGAATTCGGTGTGAAAATTTTACCACATGCTGGCGAGATGGGCGACTCTTTAATGCCATCATTCATAGATACAGGTGAGTGCAATTAGTGTTGGTGCTCTGTTTAGCTGTGTACATATAGTTTACTGTATTGCAGCATTGTTTAGAAGTAATGTGCTTTGGTTGTCCCAGTACAGTGGTGCGAACCTACATCACGGGTTCCAGAGGTGGCACGCAGAGCCCTCCCTGCTGGCACACACCGCCGTCGACCGCTCACCATATTAGTGAATACTGGCAGGTGCCGCTAGCTGGCACACACTGTGACTTCACTGTGCACATGGGATCCTCCTACCCATTCCCATGACGTCTACTCTTAGGTTCTACGAGAGCAGGGGTGGAGGCGTCCGGCAGCACACTGACGTCACAGTGTGGACCTGGGATCAGTGCCAGCAGCAGCGCCGAGCGGAGGAGCAGCGACGCTTCCACAAGAAGGGGGAAGTATATGGGTCTAAGGGGGGCACTATTACTACTAGGGGCCGCTGTGGGATGTCAGTATTACTACTGGGGCCACTGTGGGGTGTCATGATTATTACTGGGACCGCTGTGGGATGTCACTATTACTACTGGGGGCCACTGTGGGGTGTCACTATTACTACTGGGGCCACTGTGGGGTGTCACTATTACTACTGGGGCCACTGTGGGGTGTCACTATTACTACTAGCGCCACTGTGCGATGTGACTACTACTACTGGGGCTGCTGTGGGATGTCACTATTACTACTGGGGACAGCTGTGGGATGTCACTATTACTACTGGGGACAGCTGTGGGATGTCACTATTACTACTGGGGGCCCGCTGTGGGATGTCACTATTACTACTGGGGCCGCTGTGGGATGTCACTATTACTACTGGAGGCTGCTGTGGGATGTCACTATTACTACTGGGGACAGCTGTGGGATGTCACTATTACTACTGGGGACAGCTGTGGGATGTCAGTATTACTACTTGGACAGCTGTGGGATGTCACTATTACCGCTGGGGCCGCTGTGGGATGCTACTATTACTACTGGGGCCACTGTGGATGGCACTACTACTGTTGGGGCCGCTGTACGGAGTCACTATTACCATTGGGGTCGCTGTGGGGGGTCAATATCAGAGCTGGAGCCACTGTGGGGTGTCACTATTACTACTAGGACCACTGTGGGATGTCACTATTACTACTGGGGACCACTGTGGGATGTCACTATTACTACTGGGGCCAATGTGGGGTGTCACTATTACTACTAGCGCCACTGTGTGATGTGACTACTACTACTGGGGCCGCTGTGGGATGTCACTATTACTACTGGGGGCCGCTGTGGGATGTCACTGTTACTACTGGGGCCATTGTGGGATGTCACTATTACTACTGGGGACGTTGTGGGATGTCACTATTACTACTGGGGCCGCTGTGGAATATCACTATTACTACTGGGGGCTGCTGTGGGATGTCACTATTACTATTGGGGCTGCTGTGGGGTGTCACTATTACTACTGGGACCGCTGTGAGATGTCATTATTACTACTGGGGGCCACTGTGGGATGTCACTATTACTACTGGGGACAGCTGTGGGATGTCACTATTACTACTGGGGACGTTGTGGGATGTCACTATTACTACTGGGCGCCTCTGTAGGATGTCACTATTACTACTGGGGGCTGCTGTGTGATGTCACTATTACTACTGGGGGGCCACTGTGGGATGTCACTATTATTACTGGGAGTTCCTGTGGGATTTCACTATTACTACTGGGGGCCACTGTGGGATGCCACTATTACTAGTGAGGGCCACTGTGGGAAGGCACTATTACAGCTGGGGCCGCTGTGAGATGCCACTATTACTACTGGGGGCCACTGTGGATGGCACTATTACTGTTGGTGCTACTGCGTGGAGTCACTATTACCACTGGGGTCGCTGTAGGGGGTCAATATTACAGCTGGCGCCACTGTCGGGGTCACTATTACAGCTGGGGCCGCTGTACGGGCTCACTGTTACCGTTGGGGCCGCTGTGCAGAGTCACTATTACCGCTGGGACCGCTGTGGGGGGGTCACTATTACCGCCTGGGCCGCTCTGTGCGGTGTAACTGTTAATGCTGGGGCCGCTGTGGGGGAGTCACTATTACCTCTGGCGTATGTTTACACGTGGTGGAAATCCTCAGCGGAAATTTCTGTGGCAAATTCTGCAGCATTTTCGCATCCAAAAAGCAGTCAAAATCTGCACGCTGTCTATTTTGAAACAGCTCTTTCCTTTTTAGAACGACGGAGATAAAATCATACGTTGTGATAAGCCCCGCCCCCTGACGTGTTGGCACTTTGCGATAAAGAAGTGGGATTCTGGATGCAGTTTGGGCACTTGGTCTCTAAAAGGTTTGCCATCACTGTCCTAGTATTACACTCAGCCAGACAACTGTTCGGCACTCCATGATCACTCCATTTAGGTGATCTGGGGGCAGAGGGAGCCCCCTCCCTCTAACTCCTTAGATGTTGCAGCAGTAAAGGGGTTGAATGACCAAGATCGGAGCTAGCCCTGATCCTGACCAATGATAGTGAATGTCAGCTATACAGCATTGCCAGCACCCGCCATGTATGTAGCTCGTGACCCCACTACACTTTCCCTTACAAGTTTTGCTGTACAGGAAGGAGGTACAATAGTCTGTTGGCAGTCTAGGTCTACCAATGTATAGATGGAGGCCAATAAGACACACCATAATCAATACTATACTGTGCAAACAAAAGTAGGAACCATGATTGGTGGCTTAAAAAATAGGCAGTCCAGAGTCCATTGAAGCACCCCAAGCACCCCATGCTGGCAAAGCATAATCTCTTGCTAGGGCATAATTACAGCAGGTATGTGCTAAAACACTTGGTAAGTGCTAGTACATTGCTTCTAGAGCTGTCATTACCTAATGAATAATTACCATGTTGTTCGGTAGTGTGTTAAGTGGCTTGTAGAACATAACTATGTATAAACATGTCATGACATAAAGGGCACATTGTGAGGAGGTACATTTCTTTTTGTGTTGTTTACTCCTTGTACAGTGCCCTGTAGCAATGGTTTGCAGGTCTGTTTGCTTTTGTGTGCTTTGTGATTAATAAGATAAAGGCTGCGATTATTTTGTGGTAATGAAATAAGTGTCTATAGGCTTCTGACTGCGCACCACTGCCTTATAGTTGACACTGTTTAAACTTGTTCCCAGCGTTCAGGCCCGTGCACGACTCACATTCCTTCTGACAGGCATAAAAGGCCAAAACATGCACCGACTCTGCCGAGGACCTAAAGGGAGCGCAGGGAGAAACGCTCAACTGTATCCAGAAGTTAAATATATATTGAGAAATTAGTCCCTTTCCCAGTATGTTTGGGAGATCCGCTCTCCTGCACGTCCTTTTACATCAGAAGTAACAGTTAGTCGCCCCACAAGGAAGATGAAATTAATCGTTTGCCTCCTTGTGATCTTAAGAGACCTACAGTACAGGAGAGTAGATCTCCCAATATGATGTACAAGGTGCGTTACAGAACATACTTTTCTATTGAGTCTTTAGTAAGGCTGACTCGTTTGGTATTAGTTCACATTTGGCAGCAGAGATATGTAAGAGAATGGAATAAAAAAAAAACAGAAAACACACAATAAGGTCTATAAACCTTATAGTTTTACACAAATCGTAAGTAAGGCCGGTTTCACATCTGCGTTCGAACCTCCGGCTGGAGGTTCCATCACAGATGCAGCTAAAAATATTGGAAGAAAAAGCGCTGCATGCTTCCGTCCAAAAGTTGGCCAGCTGGGCGGACCCCATTATAGTTCCAGAGAGCAAACCGTTCGGCCGCTAGGATTTCCCTTTCCGAATGGAGCAGGACAGCGGAAGCCCCAGCACAGACATGAAACTACCCTTAGGGTTTCTTAAATCTACTTTTAAAAAGCATACCTTTGGAAAAAGGAATTTTTTAATTTTCCGCATGCGAATGCCTGTCCGGTCTAGTGGGCAGGCCCAGGCCGTCTCTTCTGGCTGGAGTTCTTAGCATACACCTGCCTACCTCAGCTGCTGTGCTTCATGTCATCCACAAAGTACTTTGATCTCTCACACATGTGCCGGTGGTTTACAGGACCGGCACAGATGGGAGCAATGCATCTGCCCACAAAAGGGATACATGATCTGAGCGTGCATAGGCCCAAATACGTCCGGCGCATGCGTGAGAGATCAAAGCACTCTGTGGATTCCAAGAAACTCAGTGGCTGAAGTGGGCGAGTTTATGCTAAAACATGGGCCAGAAGACACAGTCTTGGCCCATCTATTGGACCAGACCACGGACATTAACATACGGCATGGGAGGTTTTTAAAGGTATTTTCCATGAATATGCTTTCAAATGGAAAAGTAACAACGTTATCTTTGGATATTGCTATAATTCAGTAGTCTGCTTCTCTAATCAGTTTAGTAGGGTTGAAACCACTGGCAGGTTCCCATTAAGGCTCTGTTTACATTATATTTGTGAGCTACCATTACTTGTGCTGGGAAAGCCCCCAACTATACACTAATTGTGTCCGTTGGGCACCATTCACCCAAAGTATGCCAAGAGTGTACTACTGGCATACACAATGCATTGCCATACCTATGTATTTGTTTTATAGAATAGTGTAATAGAGTATGCTATTCAATACAAATCCAGTTTTTTTTTCTGAGGGGGACTTTAGCTATAGCAAGGTCTAACATCAGTCTTGGACAAAGAGGCCCGCATTCCTATTGAATGTAAACAAATGTAAAGAGAACAGTCAACACTGGTGTTATACATCAGGTTCATCATATCTATAAGATACCTTTAATTGTATGACTGGCTTGGACACAGTGGATCATCTCTATGTATGTAGTATAGGCCTAAGTAATACAATAACCAAATAATGGATATCAGTTGTACAGTGTAACAGTGATTACAGTCTAGTTACCTCCAGGGATCAGAGGTGACAGCTTTTCTGATCGGCAACTTTCACATTCTGTTTTCTTCACCATTTGGCTCAGACCACCAATTAGATGTCTCCTCCTTCCGACTTTGACTTCTCTTCACTGTTTCCTGATTGAATGCTATGGCTGTCAGTCATATCTGTGGAAGAGCTTGTTGGAAAGAGATGGAGAGCACATGAGGAAGACGTTGCACTGCAGCGGCTTGCTGGGAATAAAAGTTGGATTTATCACTGATAGCAGCACTCACAGAAGTACATGATGTGTATGATGACACCCTGCTTCCCTGCTGTTACACAGTGTTGTCAGCAATTTTGCATTGGCAAAACTGCTGACAGAGTCCCATTAGGGACCTTTCACATTGGCAGAAAAGGCTTCATGATTGTCACTTTGTGCTCCTGCGGCCTGTAGTACTATGGGTTTCCAGCAGCACACTGCTGGTGCTTGGAGTCATGCATGTTCTGTTTCAGTGTAAGTTGCATGCATGAGGTTCTAGGTTGGATACCCCTGTGTATGTTGGTGAGCAGATTCTTGTAGTGTTATTTCCCCTGTTTTGTGTTCCTGCCTGTTACAATCTATGGTAAACAAGACCTCTATATTCCAGCGTGGGGCCGTCCCTATTGAGACGATTGCCCTGCTTTTAGGTAGGGTCCCTTTTTGTGTTTTTATTTGGCTTGTTACACTAGGGATTCACCCTAGGGCTTGTGAGCTTACGTATTCTGGCCAAAATACAAACCAATACCTCGTATTTTCTTATTGGCAATTTCATCTTCCTATATGTATACTGTTCATTGGTAAATATTTTGGTGTCTGTTGTCTTTATGGTTGTTATTTATGTTGTTGGTGTCCCAACGTGTATGCTTGTCCTTACTCCACTTTTTACTTCCCAGCCTTCTATTTAGGTTGCGTTCATTGTTCCGCAACATAATCTGCAAGCTACTTGTGGATTTTGATGCGCAAATAAAAGTAGCTCAAAATCTGCCTGCAATTCTGCATCATAACCCGCAGTCAGGCTGGATTCACACAAGTATATGTGCATTTGTGCACACACGAGTTCAGAGTTTTTGCAGGAAACAAAATTTTGGTTTTTGCGCACACATCGGTGTAAAAAGATACATACCCAGCCATAATTAGTCTAATGAGTTCAAGATGTGAATGTGAATGAAGCCATTGAAATTAATGTACTCTATTCACTGCGTATTGCGCGCACAAATTTTGCGTGGTCATGTGAATCCCGCCAAAGACCTGCATATTATGGTGTGGAATTCCACAGCTGTGAATTTGGTTGCGTCTTAAGGCGTTATTCCGTTCTGTGTTAAAGGTCCATTAACAGAAAATGCCTACTAATAGTAGAAAATGTGACTTTTTTGCACTTTTTGCTTAAGGTACATTCTGAGCATGCCTTCTTCAAATTCACAACCAAATTTGGTAGTAGTGTAAAGCTTTCAGTGATGTTTCACTTGTGGCTGAGCATGTTTCCAGAGACTCAATCATACATTGTCTTAGAGTCTACAGTAAAATAGCTATTGTAATTGAAGTTAACATGTTGGTATGATTGTCATTACAGTACTGCAAATAGTAGTGTAAAGAAAACAACTTGTCAGTCATTAAAAGAATGAAGAACAGCAACACGTGTTAATTTTAGATAATATAGTTATTAGGATAAGACCGGGCTCACATGACTGTATTTGAATTGTGGATTGTGTGATCGGCGTTCGAGCGTATGATACGCAATAATACGCAGACAAGCAAATGCATTGACGTACACAATTTTGCTCACATTGCGTGTAGGAATTACATATTACGCAAAGGGAAGAAAGAACGGAGCATGCTCTATTTGACTACGGATTCCACATGTATGAGCCCCATTGATCTCTATGACATAACTCACTGAAAAACTGCTATGAATCTGATAAACTGCAGGGCAGGTTCAATCACCATAGACCCTGGTAGTATGTAGAGAGCCAGATTGCAGTATGAGCAAGCTAAATGTTGATGTGCCGACTAATGTATAGTCACCCAGCTCAACCCAGCCCGGAATGGGGAGGAGTGACTGCTAACAAACATAGTCTGCACATATGAACTGATACCAAGGATGCCAGCCATAAATAAATGCGCCACACCATACAGGAATGCAACCCCAACTAGCAAAGCAGTGGATTGCCCTGTATTACCACAGTGCGCCACACTGGCAGGATATCCCGGGCTCGCCCAGCATCTATAGCAAACTGCAAGAATAAAACACACTGGTAAATGTGGTTGTTAGTTTTACATTTTGGCCAAAACGCATAAGCTGACGGGCCACGGCAAGGCCGCCCTGTGTACGCCAGAACCTATGCTAGCTCACTATTAACTAAATTAAAACCACAGAGGTAAGAGAAAAAATGTACAAAGACATAACTTACAGAAAAGGGAGCCAAAAATGCACCATCTAATAGACTGTAAGACAGGTTTAATCACCCTAGACCCTGGTAGTATGCAGAGAGCCAAATTGCAATATGAGCGAGCTAAATGTTCATGTGCCGACTAATATACAGCCACCCAGTTCAGATTGGGGGGGGGGGGGGTCTAACAAACATAGTCTGCACATTGATCTCTTTGGTTGCGTTCTAAACGTAGTGTATACCCAATTACCCTTGCGGATGGACACTGGTTCTTACCCACATTGCTAGAAGACCAGATAAATTGTATAAAGAAAGCATGAATTTGCAGACAAACAATGCAGGTCAGAGTCTGGGGAGCAACACACCCATCCAGACTGCTGCCTGCAACATCCGCTTATTCTTCTGAGCTCTTCCGCCACAAGAAAGTGGGTTTTTTTTAAAGGTGGTTTATACTACTTTTAAAAAAAGTAGTATAAAACCAGCCAAGCCTAGAGAATGTGTGGCTCTCAAAACAGCTCTTACCATGACAGCACAAGAGAATATTGCCCGTGCGGTCGCCTGAGCGATAGCAGGTACGATGATCCATCCACACGCTGTACATTTGTGCGAAAACTGTACGCATATGCAATTCGCTTCTGTATGATTCTGCTCACAGAAATCTGGTGGACAACGAACTAGACTCAAAATCCTGTGTTGATTAGTTTATTTATATATCAGAACTCAGTTTTTCGGATACAGAGCCCTAAATCCTCTGCATAGAGATAGATAGACATCACACTAGAGGGTGCATGGCAGTGTACTGCATACGGTTCTATTATTGAGTTTACTGTATAACCATGTGCAGTTATCCCCGTAGGTGACCCCTTTTTAACCATCTTAAATGTTGGGAGGTGTACTGTAAGCCCAGGGGCCGTCTGGCAAACTTTAGCCTGAGGGTCAAGCACACAAAACTGACCCATAATTAGTAGACCTCCTAAGGGTGGAGACACAGTGCAGCTAGCCACACTCAGCCAAACCATAGCCACACAAATTACTGGCAAAATTTTACCATTGCCTGCTGCTGGTGGGTGTGGTCTCACTGTGTGCATGTCCTCCCATCCTTATCTTGTTTAGCTTTTTAACATAGACTGAGAAGCAGAACCAAGTTCAGTACATTAATGCTGCACCAGAACCAAGCCTAGTACATAAACACAGTACCACAACTTGCTTTAGTACATAAATACAGTACCAGAGCAAAGCTCATAAAGTAAATACAGAACCAAAACCAAGCTCATATCATAAAGCCCCCAAACTAAACTCTGACAATAATACAGTACCAGAACCAAGGCAATAACATAAATACAGAACTAGAACCAAGAACTGTATTTGTTCTCTATGCCCAGATTCAGACGCATACATTAAGAGCACAATTAAGTGTATATTTTTATCCTCAGGTGAGGTCATCAATAGTTGATCAGCTGCGGTCCATCGCTCGGTACCCCGACTGATCACCTGATATTGCGCCTGCTGACCGCCGCAATAACACAGGGGTCAAAGTGGAAGCCTCTGCTCTGGCCTCTATGTGGTGGACGGCACTTGTAACTGCAAGCACGGTTCTCATTGAAATCAACACGAGCTGTGCCTGCAGTTACAAGCATCGGCCACTACAGAGAGGTTGGAACGGAAACTTCCGCTCCAACCCCTGTGTTATTGCGGCACTGTTAGCCGGTGCACAGTCAGCTGATCGGTCAGTGTCCGGAGTGATGAACCCCAGCTGATCAACTGTTGATGACCTATCCTGAGGATTGGCCATCAGTAGTATTCTCCCTGGAAAACCCCTTTAAACAAGCCAGAATATGTTTTATATGTCAGATTCTTCAATGTAGCCTTTTGCTTTGATGACAGCTTTGTACACTCTTGATTCTCTCAATGTCTTTATAAGGTAGTCACCTGTAATGAGTTTTAGTTTATAGAGTTATAAAGAGTTCATTTGTGGAATTTCTTGTCTTAACCCCTTCGTGACCACCGTTAGACCGTTTGATGGCCTCCCGAGCTGGGCCTTATTCCACATGGCCGTCAAAAAGCGGCCTCATTTCCCCGCCGCTTTCTGCCTTTCCCAAGTCCGGTCTCCTTGCGCTGTGCCTGCACCCACCAGCCAAGATGGCAGGCACAAGCACAGTAGCAGGGAGAAACCCAGGAAATTTGAAATTTCTCTGCTTTCCACTACCAAAGAGAACAGAGAGGAGACACCGGAGGGCTGCAGTTTGCAGTTCCCAGGCATGAGATGGCCATTATCAGCGATAATAGCGACCTTGTGCAAAGTTTAAAAGAAAGTTTAAAAAAGTTAAATGAAAGTTAAAGTTTCAGCTTCCATCAAGAATTGGACCCGTTGGGGGGGGGGGGGGGAGTACATGTCCCCCACCTTTGCGATGTCCTGTGGCATTCTGGTCTTCCAGGACCTGACGCCGCCTTCTGTGCATGTGTGCCTGATGTCAAGCGTTTGCACAGAAGGCTGGGGAGCCCGGGAGAGTTAAAAACTCCCTATTTCTGGTTAGCATGAGTAGCCAAGAGCAGAGAGATGTCACCAGGCACCGTGGAATGCAGTTGCCGGTCACATGATCGACGCTTTTTGAAATTTACGTTTTATCTCCCCCAAAATGCCGGTCACTTACGCAGGTCCCGGGAAGCCCGTGAAATTACAAATCTCTTTGCTCCCAGCTACCAAAGGAGGCCGAGAGCCTGGAGAACTGACCGGTGGCCTCGTCAAGCGGTCCCCAGTCACGTAATAAAAAGGTAGCGATCTACCTTAGGCTGGTCTCTTACGACCTTATAGGAATTGTGGATTCTGCATGCATTTGATCCACGATAAAAGACGGATCAATCAAATGCATTGGATTACACAATTCTGCTCACATTAGTGAGTCGGAATTACATAATACACTCACAGAGAAAAGACCGCAGCATGTTCTGTTTTACCACAGATATCAGCAACGTAGAGCCCATTGTGTTACATAGTCGTGGATATACTCGCAGCCCATACGCAACTACATTGTGTCCGGCCTGCGGTTACCAGGGTCATCGCTAAGCTACGGCATGGAAAATATCAACAAAAAAAGGTGTACTGCGCATGTTTGCCTACGTGAGTACGCACTTCTATGCAGTACGTTACACGTTCATACACAGGGCCACGGCCGGGCTCACAGCTGGTATCTGCTGCAGGTCTCCGCAAGCAGTTTCCACATACGGCCACGTGAGCCGAGCATTATTCAGATCACTACTTGTAATATGTACCAGGAGCAGCTTGTTGAGCGCCTTCTGTTTGAGACCGCCGCACCTCAGCAAGATTACAAAGCCTCACAGAGCACCGCTTTTTACATCCCAACCCTGCCACAGAGGTCAAGAAATACCCCTCCAAAAAGCATGGGAGGATTTTATTGCCGTATGTGCCCATCCCAACTGGACCTCTGTAATTACCCCTATTTTCAGACATACCACACAGTTTACATTATTACTTTTATCTAAGATTTGGGGAAGGCCAAAAAGGGCACGCAGGGGGTAATTATTTTCCTAAAATCCAATGGGTGTTCCCTCCATTATAGGTCTAGCCATGTGTCCTATAAGTAGGTTGGGACCACAATGGGTATGTTTCTGAACACGGGGCAAACGGGATCCATTTTGGGGTGAAAGTTTTTATTCATATGTGTGCTGTATAAAAAAAAATTTTAAATGACACAATTGCCAAAAAAGTGAAAATCATAATTTTTACCTTCTGCTTTACTTAGATTCATTCACAAACTCTGGGGTCAAAATACACAGTACACCCATAGATGAATTCGGTAAGGGGTATAGTTTTCAAAATTGGGTCATTTGTGGGGTTCTCCATCATTTTGGCCGCTCAAGGGCTCTACAAGTGGGCAATGAGGCATAAAACACCTTCAAGCAAAATGTCTGTTCTGAAAGCCACCGGCTGCTCAATTAGGTTTGGGTCCTGTTGTGCATACGGACATAAGATTAGGGCCACAACGGGTATGTTTCTGAACACAGGACAAACAGGGGGATCCATTTTGTGGTGCAAATACTGATTTTCATGTGCACTATAGAAAAAAAAACTGTCTTTAAAATGACATATTTGCAAAAATATGACATTTTATTTTTTCTACTCTAAATTGCATTAACTCCTGAAAAAAACTGTGCGGTCAAAATACTCATGACCCCCCTCAGTGAATATATTAAGATGTGTATTTTTAAAAATGTGATCATTTGAGGGGGTATCTATAATTCTGACACCTATGAGCCTTTGCAATCTTGGCTTGCTGTAGGAAAACAAAGTGTTCCTCAGAATGTTGAGAATTAATGATAAATTTGTATGTCTCCTAAATGATTTAAAAAAATAAAGTTTTTCACATGTGCATCCAGAATAAAGTAAACAGATGGAAATATATATCTTATCAATAATTTGGGCACTTTTAATAAATATACAGAAATTCTATTGGCCTATTTTTACCACCTGAAAGAAGTACTACATGTGGCGAAAAAAACATGTCAGAATAACTTGTATATGCAAAGCCTTTACGGAGTTATTCTATGTTAAAGTGACACAAGTCAGATTTCCAAAATTTGGCCTTGCCATTAAGGCACAAAGAGGCTTCGTCACAAAGGGGTTAATGTATTTGAGACCATCAGTTGTGTTGTGCAGAGGTAGTTTTGGCACACAGTTCCATACAATGTTTAGCCCTATTCAATTACTGTTCAAATCCACATTATGAAAAGAACCATCTAACTAAGTAAACAACAGTTCATCATTACTGTAAAACATGAAGGTCAATCAGGCTAGAAAATGTCAAGAACTTTGAAGGTATCGTCAAGTGTAGTAATGCAAACCATCATATGCTATGATAAAACTGGTTCTCATGAGGACTGCCCTAGGTAAGGAAGACCAAGGCCTCCTTCACTTGTACCGTATCTACTGTGGGATTTCTGCTAGAGGAATCTGATCCCTCAGCTTGTCTATTTATGCTGAGGAATCATGCTGCAGAATTCAGCCCTTGAAATACAAGGGTTAAATTCTGCAGCTTTTCCGCAAGTGAAAACGTGGCCTAATCTGCACCATTTTGTTGTGGATTTGGCCACTGCAGAATTATTGCCGAATTGCTGCCGCTATTCCGTTGCTGAATGCTCTCAGCTCTTCTGCCATGTAGGGGCCATGTGTGAGACTTCTGCCATGCGTGACACTCAAAAAAGGTGAGCGGATGTGTGGTTTCCACCATGAAGCACGGAGGAGATATGACGGTGTGGTAGTGTTTTGCTGGTGACACTGTTGGTGATTTGTTTAAACTTCAAGGCACAGTTAACCAGCACGGCTACCCTAGGATTCTGCGGCGACATGCAATCCCATCTGGTTTGCTCTTAATGGGACCATCATTTGTTTATAACAGGACACGGACTCCAAACTCACCTCCAGGCTATGCAAGGGCTATTTGACCAAGAAAGTGATGGAGTGCAGATTTTCACTTTGGATTTCACCCTTTCTAGTGCATAAAGGGAAATCTGCAGTAAAATATACATGGAAAATATGGATTTTACTGCAGATTCATCATAGAATTTGCGGCAAAATCCTCAACAGACGTTCATTCGTCCCATGTAGAGCCTTTCAGTGGACTACAATCTGCACATTTGTATGACGTATTACTAATTTCTTGCCTCCCCCTTCTGCAGAGTGCTTTGAGCACCCACAGACAGGTAGTTGCACCTAAACACTTGTTTGTAGAGTTTTGTTTGATGTATCGTACAAAGGACTAGAGAAAATAGAGATGAACTAATTGTGGGTGTGGAACCTTAACAAAGAGCTCATGTATTCTAAGAGAATCGACTGAACTGATAAAATGACTGCGGTTGACTTATGATGTTACGAATCCCTGTGGCATGGGATCAGATCCATGTAGAATACTGGCACAGAACACTGATTGTGGGGATGAATACTGCTCACTGGATTGTGTACCCATAAGAACACACCTCATATATACATTGTCTTTTGAAGTGTCTCTAAAGCTAGGAGTGAATGACCGGAAAGAAAACCCAAAGTAAAACATGTTTGTAAGTACTTCACAGAGAATGTGGGGTCCTTCACAAACTTCTTTTTCTCTGTAGTGCACATTTGCTGTACAGTGTACTCCAAATATGCCCATATGGTATAAGTATCCTTTAGTGATACATCCATTTTTCACTGTATTGAAGGGTGCCTTTCAATTTTTCTGCAAAAGAGGTGTACATGTTACTCATCAGCATATACAACTGTATGACAGACAGCTGCATATGTTGGGGCTATATAATTGGCATGGGTAGTTCTGAAGTAGGGAGAGGTTCCTGACCTACATAACAAATTTAAGTCAAACATGAGTTGTACATAAGGTCCAAGGCATTAGAAATTCTTGTTGTTGGATCTACAATATAGACAGACCAGAGTGAGCAGTTTATTGCCAGAGGCAGCCTTTTTGCTGCGGTAAACTGCTTCGCCATCGCAATCAAAGAGGATCTTTCCCATTTTCCAGTCTTGTTATTCACTGTGCAGTGTCATTGAGAGTACAGAGGAAGGAAGCAAAGTGGGAATGTAAGTGATGGCAACCTGTGTATAGCATAAACACCCAGCAGCCATCACACGGACTACCACCCGATTATCACTTCTGTGTTTTTTGCACAGAAGTGAAAGTCACTTAAGATTCGCTGAAGCATTGAGCGGCTCATGTTTACACAGCCCAACAGTCGATTGGTTTTTAGTTCTGCTAAAAACCAATTGACTCCAACAAGTGAGCAATTTTTCACTCTGTGCCCTCTTGGCATTTGCCAACCGAATTTGCAGTTTGTAGGTAGAATTTGGGTGATAATCGCCCCATGTAAAGGTACCTTGAGGGCTACATCTCACAACCGTGTTTGCGTGGGTATTTGATTTCAATGGGTTTGTTCTAATGAGCATGTTTTGAAAAAAGTATGACCTGTTCAACTTTCCTGTGTTTTGCGCAGCAAAGGCCCCCATAGAAGTCTATGGAACGTGCGCAAATCTGCAAGGGGAAGCGTGAAACACTACGCAAATGTGGGTTAAAAAATCGATCTGGACCTCATTAAATAGCTTTTTATTCCACATAAAGGGTGTGTTGCATGTGTGAACAGGCCCTGTGTGCTCAAAAAGTACAGTATCACTGTATGTACAGACAGGTGTGCAAATGTACCTCATCCAATTTTGTACATGCGCAAATACGTTGCACTGCGGCAAGTGTATTCGCGTATACGGTCGTCTGAAGAAGCCCTATGTGTCCCTTAAGCACCTATAATACAATACTGTATCATTAATATGTATATTTTTTGCCTTCATAAAACACAATATGTATAATCCATTGCACGCTGTACTAAATAATATGTAAAAACGGGATGTTCTCATAAAAAGTACTTCTCTAAGTCTAACCCATAAGGTTACAATTAAGTAAGTCTTTTCACTTCCGAAAAGACTGAAGCTTACTGCTCACAGATACAGCGATAAACCACAATGGTTCTGTTTAAAAGAAAAAATAAAACAAAATACACTTTTTATTGTTAAAATAAGTTCACCCATCGAGGAGTAAATCCACTTCAAAGTTCACTTGTGGATGTTCAGCACAGAATACGCTCACCGCAGTGATTGCATTTCACGAGTGCAGCAAGCATTCTGCAGATTGGAGAATTCCCTGCAGATTTTTTTCCACACCTCATTCATTTATGGTGAGTTTAGACAAAACGATCATCTTTCAAAAAATCGTTCCATCGAGAGAAATTGAACAATAATCATTCAGTCTTAGGCTTCCTTCACACAGGCGTTTGCAGAAACGCAATGCTCTTCAATGCTGCGTTTACTGCAAATTCCGCTCAGTTTCAGCAGCTCTGGCATGCGTTATGCCAGCGTTTTGGCTATGTTTTCAGCACGACTGAAAGCTCAGCCAAGGCTGCTCATAAAAGAAAAAGAATCTGGTGAAGTCGCTGTCCCCGGCGCCGCTGTCGGGACCTTGTGAAGCCGTCCGATTGCTCTGATTGGCTAAGCGCCGCTGAGTGACAGCTGGCTAAACCAATCAGAGCCAGCACTGGATGTGTCCAATCACAGCCATTCAATAAATGAATGGCTGTGTTTCAAAATATGTTTATTCGTTTAACTTTACATGTAACAGGTTACGTGCTTGTATCTCCATTGTTGGCAGGTTTACGTACAATAATGTTGGATGTTTATCTTGCAATGATACAAAGACACATTGTTTGCTATTTTCCATCAGATAACTAAACGGTCAATAAAACCTTCAACTATGAAACCAGCTACCTTTAGGGCTCATGTCCACGGGCAAAATATGATTTAAGATCCGCAGCGGATCTCCCGCATGCGGATCCGCATCCCATAGGGATGCATTGACCACCCGCGGGTAGATAAATACCCGCGGATCGTCAATAAAAGGGATTTTAAAAAAAATGGAGCATGGAAAAATCCGGACCATGCTCCATTTTCGTGCGGGTCTCCCGCGGGGACGGCTCCCGCGGGCTTCTATTGAAGCCTATGGAAGCCGTCCGGATCCGCGGGAGACCTAAAATAGGAATTTAAAGTATTTACCATCCGGCGCGGGCGGGGAAGGTCAGCTGTTCCTCACGGCCGCATCTTCCTTGCTTCGGCTCGGCGGATGTGCCCGGCGCATGCGCGCGGCACGTCGGCGACGTGCCGGCGACGTGCCGCCGGCGTCAGGAATTCATCCGCCGGCCGAAAATGAAGATCCGGCCGTGAGGAACAGCTGATCTTCTCCGCCCGCGCCGGATGGTAAATACTTTTAAATTCTTATTTTCGGCGCTCATGTCCGCGGGGCAGGAGGGACCCGCTGCAGATTCTACATGTAGAATCTGCAGCGGATCTGATTTTCCCCGTGGACATGAGGCCTTAAGCGTACCCCTCCAGAAGATCAGGCGCGAGGAGACCCGTCAGGCGGGTGGGCGATCCGCCCTGCATCCCCATCGGCTGGGCCTCCCGAGGGGAGGAATATAGAGCCCTCTTTAGTTTAAACCAGAATCAAAATAAATTTTAGCTGTTGTATTGGGCTATCCTAGCACGCGTGGAAATAAAAAACTGTGTAAAGAAGAATATAGAATAGAATGTGAAAGTGGATTAGAGCAGGTTGAGAAGGAGGCTTAAAGGAAGCCAGGGGATGGGGGGGGGGGAGGGATGTTAGGGATGTTGGGTAGTGGGTAGGGGGTAGGGTGTTGGGTTCCCACATCTCTCTCGTGTAGATGTTGTGGTTAAGGTGTCGTTATGGTAAGTGCTTAGCACTATGTTAAGGTTAACCCCAGTACCAGGCCTGGCTTAAGGTCAAGGTTGAGGCTACGTTCCGTCCATCAGTCCACTGAGGGGTTTCCGTCCCCGTCTCCTAAGTCGCCCCCTCTTCGAGCCACCTGGAGAACGCGGGCGAACCCTTGAAGTCTATCCATGCGTTCCATGCGCTATGTGTGTCATCTGTTGTCTGGCTCGGATCTCGGTCCGATCTCACAAGTTCCTCCATGTATTTAATAGATTCCAGGGCATTCACCCAGGTCACCCTCGGCATCGCCCCCTCTTGTCTCCAGTGTTGGGCTATGGAATGCCTCATAGCCATGATGAAGTGTCTCAGTAACCCTTTTTTGGTGTGAGATAAAGAGCCTGGTAACATAGAGAGGAGGGCGATCTTGGGGGACAGGTCCAGGGGGGATCTACTTACCGCTCCGTACAGTCTGGCAACATCACCCCACAAGGGAGTAACCATCTGGCAGCTCCACCATATGTGATGCATAGTGCCTACCTCTGAATGGCACCTCCAGCACTCGTTTGGTATTTCCGGGAAGACTCTGTGGAGCTTGTCCGGGGTCCTGTACCATTGAGTTACTATTTTGTAATTTAATTCCTGGGCTTTAGCCGATATTGACAATTTGTGTGAGAGGGTATAGGATTTGGTCCAGAGTTCTTCGGAGAGCCGGCCTCCCAGTTCCTCCTCCCACTTCGATTCCCATCTCAGTCGAACTCCCTTCGCCCGCTCATTGATCAACAACCCATACAGCAGAGATACTACATGTGTTGGGGGGTGCTGTCGACATATGTTTTCTCAAATGGGGTGAGCTCCGCCGTGAGTGACTCGGGGGCTTTGAGAGTCCTTATATAATCTCTCACCTGGAAGTACTGCATCCAGTCTCCTGGCCTAGATCCAGGTCCCTCCCTCAGTTCGTTCAAGGGACGTATCCCATTCGCATCTACGATCTCCCGGATCCGCGGGGTCGGGCTACTTGGCATAAAAGCCAGATTTGAATTAGATCTTGTGGCAGGGATTTGCGGATTCCCTACCAGGGGTGTCAGAGGGCCGGGGATCGTTACTACCTGTCCTCCTCTCGTGAGGCAGGCCCAGGCTTGGATCAGGCTTAGGGCGAGGGGTGTGGCTCCTTCCTTTTTCCAGTCTACCCTACATGGGATCCAGAAAGCCCCGCGTAGATCGAAGTGGTTTTGACCCAACTCGATGGCCACCCAAGATTTCTCGCCGGTGCGATGTATTGTATCCAGGATACAGCTACCCATCGCCGCCCTGTGATATAGTTCGAGATCTGGCAGTCCTGCCCCTCCCAAGGATTTAGGCCGGTTCAAAATCTTGTAGCTTATTCTAGGGGGGGAGTTTTTCCAGACAAATCTGCCCATGAGTTTCTGTAGGCGAGTGAAGAACTGTCTTGGGAGGTCCCAGGGGACTGTCTGGAAAACATACAGGATTCTAGGTAAGATGGTCATTTTTAATGCGTTAATTCTTCCAAACCAGGAGAGTTGCAGCCTGGACCACCCCTCTAACTCCGACTCCAGTTTTGTCAATAAGGGGCTATAGTTCAGTTCGTAAGTCAGGGAGGATTTAGCTGGGATTTGTATCCCTAAGTATGTCAAGGAACTCTTTTTCCATTGGAAGGGGAAGGCATCTCTCAATGCGTCGATTTCCAGAGATGGTAGGGTAATATTAAGAATTTCGGACTTTTGTGCGTTCATTTTAAAATTACTGAGATTCCCAAATCTGGACAGCTCCCTAAGAATTCCTGGCAGACTGATCCGGGGGTTTGAAACGTATAGTAGCAAGTCGTCCGCGAAGATGGACAGCTTGTGGTCTCTGTCTCCGTCTTTCACGCCCTGTATGTCGGGGTTATTTCGTAGGGCTTCAGCTAAAGGTTCCATTACTATAATGTATAGGGTCGGAGATAGGGGGCAGCCCTGTCTGGTTCAGTTCCTGATCTCGAATGAGTCTGATAGTATTCCGTTAATTCTGATACGGGCGGAAGTGGAACTATATAAGGCCATAATCCAGGAGAGGATTCTCGGTCCCAGGCCCACCCCCCTCAGCGTCTCCTCCATGAAGCTCCAGTTTACCCTGTCAAAGGCTTTTTCTGCGTCCACAGCAAGCAGGCACAGGGGGATAGCTGATCTATGAGCGATGTTGATCAGAGAGGAGGTTTTAATCGTATTATCCCGTGCCTCCCTGCCCGGGACGAAGCCCACCTGATCCGTGTGGATCAGTTGAGGGATGTGTGGATTTAGTCTATTAGCTAGGATCTTGGAGAAAATTTTGAGGTCGTTGTTGATGAGAGAGATGGGCCTGTAACTATTACACGATAAGGGGTCCTTTCCTGGTTTCAGGATAACTACTATATGGGCTTGTAGTGCCTGAGGGGGGAAGGGGGAGCCCCGGGAGACCGCGTTGAAGGCCGCTAGCATGAGTTCTGCTATCTGACCGCCGCATTTTTTATAGAACCTCGGGGTAAACCCGTCTGGTCCGGGGCTTTCCCCTACTTTCAGGTCCTTCATAACCTGCGTTAGTTCTGCGTGGGTGAAGTCCTCCTCAAGTGTTTCGGCTACCTCGGGTAGGATGGTTTTGGAGATGTTTTGTTGTAAGTAGTGGTTGATGTCGTTGGCTTGGGTAACTGAGCCCAATTCCCCTGGGCGCGGGATGTTGTAGAGCTTGGCGTAGAATGTCCTGAAGGTCTCTAGTATCTCTCCCGGGGCGTGTACTGTATTTCCCGTCTGGGTGTTTATGGATAAAATGTTTGTCTGGGGAGCTCGTGGATGCAGGGCTCTTGCGAGCCATCTTCCACTTTTATTGCCATATTCGTACCATCCTGCCCGAAATCTGTCCCTCAGGTGCAGGGTGTTCTGGTCTAGAATGGAGAGGATTTCGTGTCTTATATTTGTTATTTCCATTAGCAAGGTGTCTGAGCTCTTTTTTTTATTCGCATTCTCTCTCGTCTCTAGGGCCAGTAGTAGCTGTTTTAGATTTAATGACCTTTCCCTCTTGAGTCTCGCGCCGTGTGACATGAATACCCCTCTCATTACACATTTCAAAGCCTCCCACTTGATC
The DNA here is from genome assembly GCF_035609145.1 of Eleutherodactylus coqui. Lineage (NCBI taxonomy): Eukaryota > Metazoa > Chordata > Amphibia > Anura > Eleutherodactylidae > Eleutherodactylus > Eleutherodactylus coqui. Next base: position 176,178,420 of record NC_089837.1, on the reverse strand, counting down.
GGGGCTGGAGTAGGGTCCAACTCGTGAGACTCAAGAAAAATTGTTATGGTTCTGGATAGGTCGCTCATACAGGTTGGATCTCTAAGTAGGTTATCGTTTAATTTCCAATTGTAACCTCTAGTCCTGCCTTCTGGGGCTTAGCTCGCCATATATAGGGGCATGATCTGACCATGTAAAGTTACCGAATGAGCATTTTGGGTGACCATCTAGGAGTCTATGTGAGACGAATATATAATCTATTCTGCTGTATGAGTTGTGAATGTGGGAGTGGTAAGTGTAATCCCTGTTAGAGGGGTGGAGTGTTCTCCAGAGGTCAATGAGATGTAGACTCACCAGTGTCCTCTTGAATTTGCGGATATCTGAGCGGGAGACGGAGGATCGGCCGGAGCATGTGTCCAGGAGTGGGTCCAGCGCCATATTAAAGTCGCCTCCGGCTATAATGGTGGTGTTTTCTGAGAACTCCGCCAGTCTCCGAAGAACCCTGGATCCGTAGGAAACCTGTGCTTGATTAGTAAATGAATGGCTGTGATTGGACGCATCCAGCCGCTGGCTGTGATTGGCTGAGTAGGCTGTCAGTCAGCGACGCTCAGCCAATCAGAGCAATCTCTCATTGGAGGCAGGGATTTTAAATGCTCGTCACCAGAGAAAAAGTTCCTGCTGCCCGACAAGTCCCGAGAGCGCTGCCGGGGAAAACAATGACATCATCTGCAAGTTGAGTATTTTTTTTTTTTTAACTCCGGCTGTGTAGCTAGGGCATTTATCGCTGCCAAAAGTGCGGTACCAAGTTGTGCCACGTTTTCAGCAGTGCTGAAACCGCTGCCCATTCATTTCAATGGGCAGCACAGGGCTGAAAATGGACAAAAATAGAACATGCAACGCTGTCATAGCGCAGCGTTAAAGACGCTGCTTTTTCAGCCTTGTGTGAGCAGCCCCATTGAAATGAATGGGAGCGTTGTACAGCGTTTAACACTGTACCGAAAAAGCAGTACTAAACGCTGTACAAAAACGCCTTTGTGAGGGAGGCCTAAGGCCAGGCTCAGCGAACAGATTTGAATTGCGGATTCCACGATCGGCATCTGCAATGCAGTAATACACGGACATTGAAAGGCGTGAACTTTCACTAGTTTGCTCAGATGTTTAGGCAGAAAGCATGCTCTATTTTAGTGCAGATTCCGCATAGACGGTCTCCATTGAAATCAATGGATATGACTGTTTCGTCGCTCATACACATTTAACATTGCATATGAGCGGCGGAAATGCTCGCTACATCATAGGAAAGTAGATAGAAAAGCCGTAATGCTAGCTGGAGAGGAGACAATACATCGTACTGTACATTGCTGACTAATTCATCTCACACAATCCCCAGCTGAAGTTCCTTCTCGAATTTCCCTGTGTCTTGTGAACCCAACCTTACGCTGCCATAGATAGACCAATCACTGCATTAAAATCCGCATACCTCCCAAGTTTCTGGGAGAGGAAAGAGGCATAAAAAGGATCAGTGACCTTAATGCATGGCTACACATTTTAAAAGGAACTACGGTTGGCATGAACCCGGAACATGGATGCCTATTACCCCTGTGTATGTTTTACTCTGATAGGTTGTGGCGTTTCAGAATAAACACACTTTGAAGTTTGACTTCGAACTAAGCACCGGGTCGCAGAGGCGGCCGCACTAGCCTCTTCCTAGTCGTATCATGTAGACCAGTGTTTCCCAAACTCCAGTCCTCACGGACCCCAACAGGTCATGTTTTCTCAAATATCCTATAGTAAGAACACCTGTGGTAATGTCTGAGGCACTGACAATAATTACGGTACATCACTTGTGTATACTGAGGAAATCCGGAAAACGTGACCTGTTGGGGGTCCCTGAGGACTGGAGTTGGGAAACTGCTGTTGATGGACAGCTCTCTCCTCAGATACAAAAAAGTAGAAAGCTTGTCAGTCTACATCAGGGGTTCCCAGCACCAGTTCTCAGGGACCACCAACAGGTCATGTTTTCAGGATATCCTATGGTAAGAACACCTGTGGTAATGTCTGAGGCACCGACAATAATTATATCACCTGTACAACACTGAGGACATCCAGAAAACATGACCTGTTGGCGGTCCCTGAGGACTGGAGTTGGGGAACACTGGTCTACATGATGCTGGTGGGGGGAGGCTGTTACAGTACTCTGAGACCTACTTCGCTATACCGCCACTCACATTTTGTACTCACTACTCACATTTCACAGCTCACACCCCTGCTGTACTTATTAATTTACTCAAGTAGGAGGAGGGGCAGGTATATTGTGGCTTTTTACATAAGAATATGCACCTATTAATGCAGACCACTGATCTGTCTGTTAGGGCTCATGCTCATGACCGTGTTTTCACTGCATATTACGTGTGTGTTGCACCGCCACATGATACACAGTGAATTATGTCAGTGAAAGTCAATGGACTTTCATTGATCCATGCAGATATGCATGTGGACACTGTGTCGATACACACAAGAAATAGATCGCATCATGCTCTATTTTTCTGCGTACCACGTAGTGTGAGCCCTATTCTTTAGTATAGGCAGTGAGAGAAAAAAAAGTCACACTGTGCTTGCCCAAGTGTGTGTGTGATATGCGGGCATGCGCAGTGCACTTGCAGTCATATGCAGCCTCTGCCAGCAGAGCCGGTGTTTACAAACTTTGGAGACCCGCAACATTTTACCGATAAGTTCGTGGGCATGAGCCCTCAATCTGTTCATGTTGCATCTTGCTACAGATTGAAACAACATTATTCTTGTTTAGACAGTGTAATAATGTTTTACTGCACAGCGAGTTATCCCAAGCATTGTTATAAAGCTAAATCACTTCTCATAGTGATTAAAAAAGGATTACTATGGTGTAAACCTGTAGCCTCTAATAAGTAGGGTGGAATAGTTTACCTAGAGACCAATTCTGAAAACTGTGGAAAAAGTCCACCTTCATGGTGCAAAATGTTCACCAAACCAGAAGATTCTTATCTTATCTTATTCTAGAGCAATCAATGCCAATCAGCTGCTGTAAGAGCAAATAAAGTCTTGGGGTGCATTAAAAGAGGTATAGGGGCGAGGGATGAGAACATTATCCTCCCACTATATAAGGCACTTGTCAGGCCTCACATGGAATACTGTGTACAGTTCTGGACACCGGTGCTCAGGAAAGATGTTGCAGTGCTTGAGGGGGTTCAAAGAAGGGCAACTAAATTAATAAATTGAATGAGAGAACTAGAATACCCAGAGAGGCTAACAAATTTGGAATTATTTACCCTGGAAAATAGGTGGCTAAGGAGCGATCAAATAACTATGTATAAATACATTAGGGGAGAATACAAGGATCTCTCCCATGATCTGTTTATACCCAGGACTGCGACGGTAACAAGAGGTCATCCTCTATGTCTAGAAGAAAGCAGGTTCCATCACCAACACAGAAGGAGATTCTTCACTGTAAGAGCAGTGAGACTATGGAACTCTCTGCCTGAGGATGTGGTGATGGCAAAATCCATAGAGCAGTTTAAGAGGGGACTAGATGTCTTTCTAGAGCGCTACAATATTACAGGATATTGACATTAGGTGACCAGCGGGGTTGTTGATCCCAAATGTTGATCCAGGTATTACACTGGCTGCCATTATGGAGTCAGGAAGGATTTTTTTTTCCTCCAAAATTCCGCTAAATTGGCTCGTTGGGGTTTGTTTTTGTCTTCCTTTGGATCAACAAGGAAGAATTGAAACAGGCTAAACTAGATGAACCTTGTCTTCATTCAGCCTAACTATCTATCTATCTATCTATCTATCTATCTATCTATCTGCCTCATCTCTATTTTGCCCCTCATTAATGTTGCCTTTTAATTTGCTGTGATAACTCCCATATAATATCAATGTACCAGAATTTCAGGACATACACACCTGAGAACTTCAACATAAAGTGAGAAAACTGGGGCACTGACATGAGTGTGGTATATTAAGCTTTTGTATATTGAGAGGCATGCAAGTTCAAAAAATATACACTTCTCACCCGATGAGGCTGTGCACATCAGGGCACATCTCCAAAAGACCGGACCATACAGTACAACATTAGATACCTTATGAAGACTCCAGAAAGGGTTGAAACGTGTTGCACTATATGGTCTAATTGTCTAATAAAGACTTTTTGATACAACAATTTGGACTTGGGAGCCTCCATCATAGTTGATCCAGCAGCAATAGCACAGCATGCTGCACTTATAGCCAAAGTAATGCAGCATGCTGTGCAATTCTTTCCACTAAAAATGGAACCCAAATGGACCTATTATACGGTCATTTAGGGTAAGAAAAAAGAATCCTAACCTGGCTACAGTACTTTCTGTACCCAATTAGAGGAAACCAGATGTGTAACTTAAGGCTGCTGGCACATCACCAGATTTGACTTGCGAAATCCACAATCGTAACCCGTACAGACAATCCGCAATACTCCGCTTCCATTGAAAGAATAGAACATTCAAATGTTAGCTCACATGAGCAGACAGTGATTGTGATTTCCGTGAGCGGAAATAAAATCGCAGCATGTTCTGTTTTTGAGCAGACTCCACGCGGCCGGCTTCCATTGAAGTCAATAGAAGCTGTCATACCAGCGGCCCATCTGCAATGTCCATTGCAGATAGGCGATGACGTGGGTACCCGCGTCATCGTCTATCGATGGCACGGGAAAGACAAAGCTTTTTAAAGAACTTGTACTGTGCATGAGTTTGATTTTGGAGTGTTTCGAGCCTCAGTGTATGTACTTAGGTTTGATACTTGTAAGGCCGGCTGCACACGACTGAGTCGGATTCCGCATGCGTGCGGGAGCCCACAGTGGAATCTGGCTCTGACCGCGGATGGCAACCATGCGTATCTGATTTCTGTATTGCGGATGACTGTGGCAGCTCGTCGTCAGTCATGGGCAGTACAGGTTTTTAAAAAATAGCAGTGGCACGGGTAGCTGCGACCTATCTGCTATGTCAATTCCGGATGGGCCACTTGTCGGATGGCTTCTATTGACTTCAATGGAAGCTGTCGGTGCTGAGTCTGCACAAAAATAGAACATGCTGCAATTTTCTTTCCGATTGCAGAGATCACAATCGCTGTCTGCTTATGTGAGCGAACATGCAAATGTTTTATTCTTTCAATGGATGGGGAATACCGCGGATCGTCTGCGCCGGTGACGATTGTAGATTCCGCAATTCGAATCCGGTTGTGTGCCACCAACCTAAGGGATAGATGAGATATTCCTTACATGTTTGTATTTCAGCAATGGCTCAGTAGTGATTGACGGGCTGCTGTCTGTTCATGACTATGTGTCCTCCATAGTTTTATTCACCTCTCTCAGGCCTCCTGTCCACAGGCGATATGTCACTGAGTTATCTGCGGCGATAATCTGGCCGCGGGTAACGCAGGGAACGCTTTCCATAGACTTAACTATGAAAGCGCAGCCCGACATCCACAAGTGGAGAATCATAGCGATTCTCTGCTCGCGGGATTCAAATCGCGGCATGCCGTGATTCTTCGTGGTGAGCCTATCTATTCAATAGGCTCATCGCTGAGACCTGACAGCTCTCTCCCCTGCTCCCCCGCGACGGAATATTGCTAGCGATATTTTGCCTCGCCCGTGGACAGGCAGCCTTAGTGAAAAGGTAGAGTATCTTCGTCCCATTTGGGCTAATAAGAGAGCTGTCCTTAAACAGGGTAGCGCAGTCTGATGACTGATCACCTTTGAAAAATATGTTGTTATGCAACATTTTTTTTGTGCGTATGTTTATTGCAGTATTGAGGGAGTGGTAAGAATTAGTCTATGCCTCAGGTGGACTAATCTGAAGGCACAATTAACAGCACTGCATAGTTTAGCTTCATTTAGAATTGAAAGAATGTAACCAGGGATGTCACGCTTCTGTAAGCAGTAAGAAAAAAGTTATGCAATGGAGTAATTTTTGTTTTAGTATTGTTATCAGTATTTATGTGAGTAATTGTCCATGATTGAAATGTATTTTATTATACATCTTCACCCCCCTATTCGGCCCTGATGGTCAACCAATGTTTCTGTAATTTTTTTTCATCGTTGCATATCTAGAACCATAACGTTTTAATCTTCTGTAGCCATAGCTGTATGATGTCTTGTTTTTTGTGGGATCACTTTTGTATTTTTTAACATAATCACCTTGGGGAACAAAAAAAAGATGTTTTTGGTTTTTTTAGATTTAATTTTTATGGCGTATAGAATAAATAATGTGGTAATATTATTGTCCAGCCAGCATTATAAGGCCCAATGTCAATTGGCGGATTTGAATTGCAGAATCTGCGCAGGGCACCCACGAGGACGATCCGCTGTTCAAGCCACCCATAGGAAAACATGGGCGTCCGCAACGAAATTAAAGCATGCGGATTTTATTTTACGGACCTTTAGGTGCGGAAATCAAATCGCAGCATGCTGCATTTCAGTGCGGATCCCACACAGACAGCTTCTATTGAAGTCAATAGAAGCTGTCCGATTGACATTGCAGACGGGCCGCGGATTCCGCGAGAAAGCAGGAGTTTGAAAAAGAAGAAACTCTACTGCGCATGTGCTTCGGCGTGCCGGCCAGCGCTTCTGTACACATCCACACTAGAGAAAACAAAGGACCCGTATGGGTAAGCAGGGTCCTTGGCCACGGACATGGACATTAACCCTTGTAGAAACGCCAAGTTTATACAGTTTTTTTATGTTTTGCTATTCTTGTGCATTAATAGTATGTGGTGCTGGATATGATTTTTGATTGCTTTTTATTCCATTTTTCTGTGAAGCGAGATATGCAAAATATATTCTGGCCACCTTTTTAATATATTTTTTTCATTGCATTTATCGTGCAGGTTAGCTAGCGTGCTCTTTTTTTTAATATATTTTTACCATTTCTATTACACTTTTCTCTACTCTTTATTTTTGTCCCAATAGGGGACTTAAATGTTTTAAGGAACAATTGTTCCTATAATACACTGCAGTACTTTACTATTGCAGTGCATTAAATTGGACTGTGAAACCCAGCTAGGACTAGAGAAAAATGAACAAATAACTATATTTAAAAGGGAATTGTTTAAAAGTATTTTAATTTAAAGGAAATGTGTCGTCAGAAACTGATCTACGATGTAAATCACATTTTTGTGTTAACCACATTTCTGAATCTTCTATCTGTTAAATCCTGGCAGCCCCCATGTATAGACAACAGAATAAAAAATTCTACTACGGTATCAGAGAATAAAAACAAATTAGAAAAATTGAATGTTTCTCTATCAGGTTTCAATTATTTAAAAACCTTTTTGGTGATCTAGTCTTGTTAAACTATTACATGTTCAATGTTACAGCTGCCACAATCATAATAATGTAATAATAGGTCACATGACAATGGGGCTTTGTTATTTCTTGTCTAAAATGAATTAGATTGATAGTATTTATTATTTTTCTTTATACCCACTGTATCTTATTGGGCTGTGTATTGTGTTGCAGGCCGGACCTGATTGACATGGATACCGTTGCTGTTCAAAGCAACATTACAAACCTAGAAAATGCTTTTTATGTAGCGGAAAAACTGGGTGTCACCAGACTTCTGGATCCAGAAGGTAAAATAGCTTTCTGAATATATTAAAGGGGTTTTCTTCCAAAAATATTGTTTCTAATTACATGCAGGACATAATTATAAACATCTTTTGTCTTTACACTTACTATTCTGTGTCTAATTGTTCCAGTGATCATACATGGTCAGTCTTGCTTCCCTCACTGGTTCATTGGGTATATAGGGGGATCCCTGGTTTGGTGAGGCTTTGGAGAGAAGCAAGACATAGAAGATTTGTCCAACTTGGAACATTTACCAAGGTGGACTGGACACAGAAAGACTCTTCTATAGAAACCGCAAGCGAAGCTATACTGACGCCAGTCCTAGAATAAATGAGGATTTATGGATAGAAACATTGTATTAAAGTTTATTAATAGTTCGTGTAAATACAAAAAGTGCTAATAATAATGGGCTGGATTTAACACTAAACAATATTTTCATGGTTCAACCCCTTTAATGGATTTTCTGGGAATTTTAAAAAATGACAGACTTAAAATGGTGTAATATAAAGGAAAAATGGATACTCATCTGCTCTAGTAGCTCCCCATCCAGTGCTGGAGTCAGCCCCAGTGTCGGCTGCTTGTAACCCAAAAGAAGCCGTCGGGCTGTCATGTGCCGATCATTGTGCATGTGAACCCCTCACCAATCATAGGCTTCAATCGCTGCTTTAGGTGATTCTTCCATTGCTGCTACAGCCTGTGATTGGCCGAGCAGTCACATGCACAATGTATGCCACGCAACTTCCCACCGGCTTCTTTCGGGTTCTGTACGGCAGGCACTGTAGCTCCAGCACTGGATGGAGAGTTGTTGGAGCGGGTGAGTAAATATTTTTGTTTATTTTTACACCATTATAAGCTTGTACATTTTTTTTCTTAAAGTCACGGAAACTCTTTTAAGTAGGAAGAAGATATGCCTTAAGCACTGTGATATAATACTGTATACTAAACACTTTAATTTATTCCCTTTTATCCCTAGATGTTGATGTTTCTACCCCAGATGAAAAGTCAGTAATTACGTATGTCTCCTCAATGTACGATGCTTTTCCCAAGACACCAGATGGAGGGGAAGGAATTAGTGCAAATGTAAGTATTGTGGATTTCATATCTATACTAAACTACATACAACGGCGATTTTTCCCACAAAAATGCTGTGTGGGAAGCCATTTTAAAGCTTTCTTCACACACTTTTTGTGGCTTTTTTTTGTCTCCGGGGGAGTAGATCCAATGCCACTGTTGGGTGTCAAAAATACAGCAATTTCTTTTTCATAACTTTGCACTTTTTTTTAAAACCTTTTTTTAATAACTTATTCATGTGAATTTAACAGACATGTTTTGAGTTGTGTAGAGAAACCTGTGCAAAGAAAGAAAAAAAAAAAAAAACACTGACCCAAAAAACGCACCACCAAAAAAACAGTAACATAGTCTGTAAGGCTGAAAAGACATAAAAGACTTAAGTCCATCTACTTCAGCCTCTCATCCTGCAATGTTGATCCAGAGGAAGGCAAAAAACCCACTGAGACAGAACCCAATTTTCCTCATTTTAAGAAAGGGTATATATGGAAAGGTTCCAAGTAATACTTGCCCCACTATGTGGTACATCCGGACGTCGTCTGAATCAAATGGAGAAAAAAAAGTGACTGAGCTTCCCTCTTGAACAAGTAAGTGGACTATATCCCTGGCGGTGCGTAACTACCAAATAGTGGGCTTCTTATTATTTGAAACCTTTCCATATATACCCTTTTTGAAAATGTATTTGTGGCAAAATCTAGTTGTTTGTTGGACCAGAGATTTTAATGGACATTAATAAGATTATCTTAAAGCGGATTGTCCCATCATACTAATCTTCATAATGAATGGGCACCTTAATTGTGTATGCAGACACAATACCTTCCATATGTTTGTTTCTGTACCTGGTATTGCAGCTTAGTTACATTCACTTGAATGAGACAAAACTTGAGTAGACTGTATAACCAGCCACTAATAAAAGTACAAAGCTGTTCCTGATAAGTAATGAAGCAAATGTGGCGATTGCCAGACTTCTCAAACAGCTGATTTAATATTGATGGTATGTATCACCGATCGAAAGAACCAGATAGCCATGTTATATTAGTTTTCACACTTGCTGAGCTTTACAATAGTTTGACACTTCCTGTTCTGTAGAGCTGACTTCTCTACAGTTATCTCATTGTTACAAGCAGGATTTGAATGAAAGCTAACATCTAAATTCTAAAGCTGGAGGCAGATAACTCAGGATCCACAACTGACATTTGATTATGGTCACAGCTCACCTCCTCCACCTTCCTACATGGTGACCTCTAAACAGGTTACAGATCCTGCCTAAAACACCCTCCTAGCAAAATTAATAAGCCTCATTTATCAAAACTGTCTGAGAGTAACACTGTCCTTGTTGCTCATAGCAACCAGTTGGAGTTCTACTTTTTATCCTAGAGTAGTCTAAGTATTGAAAGCTCAGCTTTGATTGGTTACTAAAGACAATAAGGACAATCTTACTCTAAAGGCACATTTACACCAAATTATTATCGCAAAAAAATCACTAATCGGCGCTCATTTTAGCGATAATCGGTGCGTGTAAATGTGCGCCCATTGTCTGCTTTTCGGCTGATCATTAATTTTAGTCCAACATAAAAATCGTTGCTCACTTTTATCAGTAGTTCTTCACAGGGAGTGCTGATAGCATTGTTTCCCCGTGGAGATCAAAGGATCTGAGCACAGATAATAGCCTCGGGCTATTAACTGCATTCAGGGAAGGCTTCCTAATTGGTAGCTGAGTAGCTACTTAAATACCAATTAATTTTAATGCTAAATGATCACTTAAAGCTGTCATTTGAGTGATCTTTGAGCGATCATCGGCCCATGTAAATCAGCCTTTGGACAGTTTTGATAACTGAGGCCCAATGTGTTACCTTCAGACTGCAGGTTTCTATGTCCATGTGTATGCTGTAAAGCAAATCTTTATACTGGAGTTCACAGTATGATGTAATGTTGCTTATATTTGTATTCTTTTGCTTTAGGATGTTGAAGTAAAGTGGATAGAATATCAGAATATGGTGAATTACCTCATCCAATGGATTAGGCACCATGTAGCATTAATGTCCGAGAGAAATTTTCCAAATACTGTTGCAGAACTAAAGGTAAAAATTCACTTGTTTTTTGTGTACAATATTATCTTTATCCAAATGTACGTAATAAAGCAATAAAATAAACACTTCATGAATTGCCGAAATGCTAATTTCCTCATGTATACCTAGAATAAACCTAATAGATTGATGGTGTATCGGATCCAACCAATGCCTTTGGGAAATGATAATACATCTATGCAAAGACCTCTCAATACTAGTTATACTTGGGAGAATGCTAGAGGTCAAGCTTAACCCACTTTTCTATATGTTTATTCATCCCCCAGTACCCCCCAAAAATGGGACAATTGATAGGTCTAAAGAGTTTGGGATTAAACCCGTAATGTCACCGGTATATGGGGCTTTATGACCAGACATGGTTTAAGCAAATTTATGAATGCTGTATGCGGGTTAAATGGCTAAAACTTTATTTCTGGTGAGGTGCTTTAAAGGATTTTTCAAAAAATTATATTATTATCTGTGCAAAATATATTGCTCGCATATTTGATTGGACAAAGTTTAGATGATTATGTGTATGCAAGAACTTAGGGAAAGCTATATGTAGCATGTGGAGGATGCAAGTTACTCATTACACAATACTACCTTCCATACATGATCATTCTGCTCCATGCCTGTGCTGTCCTCTTTATTAGAGACACCCATCCAGTAGAGTGTTGGACCTCCTTTGGCTTTCAGAACTGCAGACATCATTATGGTATAGATTCCAATAGGAGTTGAAATAGTTCTGCAGGAAGATTGGCCCATGTGGACAGGAGGGCTTTTTGCAGTTGCTGTGAATTAGATGGAGGTACTGACATGCGCTAAACAGCTGTGAGGAAGGGTTCATCAAAGTCATGCTGCTTATCTCAAATTGTGACCTTCCCATTAGCATGGTACATAAGGAATCTGGATTCCTCTGACCAGGCAATGTGTTTTCCCCGACTTCAATCTTAGTGCTGTTTTACCTGGAGTCTTGCCTTCCTGTTTCTGTTAGATGGCAATGGCACTCAAGTTGGTTATTTGTTATTATAGCCCATTCTTGCTAAGGAGCAACGGTTTGTGCATTCGTACATGTTAGTTGGAGCAGGAGCGCAGCAGACATGCTTGTTGCTCCTGCCAGCATGAGTCATGTTGCGAGGAGCAGGGTAGTGAGCTTGAGGATTCACTCCGTCTGGCTGATGGGATCACAGCTCCTGGTCAGCCAGCTGAGATTATTTCACCACCCCTTTCTTTTCCCTCTTCCTTTCTCTTTCCCAGCAATAGTGGTAGTGTCTGTTCAGTAGTCGAGTGGGCGGGTGGAGGAGATAGTTGGGATAGCGCTTGCAAATTGGTGGGGTACCTGCGCCATTTGATACATCAGTTCAATAAGTCTGGTCACCCTTCCCCTCTCTTAAAGGGGTTGTCCCGCGCCGAAACGGGTTTTTTTTTTTTATCAACCCCCCCCCCCCCCCCCGTTCGGCGCGAGACAACCCCGATGCAGCGCTTACCTGAATCCCCACGCTCCGGTGACTTACTTACCGGTTGAAGATGGCCGCCGGTATCTTCTCCCTCGGTGGACCGCAGGGCTTCTGTGCGGTCCATTGCCGATTCCAGCCTCCTGATTGGCTGGAATCGGCACGTGACGGGGTGGAGCTACACGGAGCTACACGGAGCCCCATTGAGACAAGAAGAAGACCCGGACTGCGCAAGTGCGTCTAATTTGGCCATTAGACGCCGAAAATTAGACGGCCTCCATGGAAACGAGGACGCTAGCAACGGAGCAGGTAAGTGAAAAACTTCTTATAACTTCTGTATGGCTCATAATTAATGCACAATGTACATTACAAAGTGCATTAATATGGCCATACAGAAGTGTATAGACCCACTTGCTGCCGCGGGACAACCCCTTTAATATCCCTTCTCCGGTCCTGGCCTGGATAGAGAAGCTACAGTCATGCAAAGACAGGCGTCTCTATAAAGTGGCCATTCAATGTATATAAAAAACAAAAGCATGTTAACACATTTTTTTGAAATCTGAATTTCTGTGTTCTCTCCTTCAGGCACTTTATAACCAATACTTACAATTTAAAGAGAAAGACATCCCACCAAAGGAAACCGAAAAAGAAAAGATTAAGCACCTGTACTCATTGCTGGAAGTAAGTTTGGCACATCTGTTTAGTACATTATCTTTCTGGATTATTGTAGTTCTTGACATTAAGACTTGTTTTCATTTTAAGGCTTGGATTGAATTTGGACGCATCAAGCTTTGTCAGGGATACCATCCAAATGACATCGAAAAAGAATGGGGAAAGTTAATCATTGCTATGTTTGAAAGGGAAAAGGCACTGCGACCTGAAATTGAAAGGTATACGGAATGTAGTTCATTATGTGCTTGATACATTATATTGCCTTTGTAGTAAAAGCTTAGTATGAAAGCATGTATTACAGTCACACCAAAACATACCTTACAATATGTAGCACAATTATTACCTTCTGGGATCCAGTTCCTTGCAATTTTACTGACTACAGTTTTTTTTCTGGATCCCAGAAGGTGATATTTGTGACATGATAAATACTAGTCATAGAGAACAGTTCTAATTAAAGGGGTTGTCCGATTACAAACTGACTTTTAAAAATTAGATTAAAATGAGGTAAAACAAAAAACAGTAGTTACCCTTCCTTAGCCCTGGTGATCCAGCACTGCAGCCCCACAATCCTCCCAGTTTGTGTTGACAGCAGACGTCAGATGATCACCGTTTGCCAATCATGTCCACAGCATCACCACTAGAGTTGAGCGAACATACTCTGCCGAGCTTGATGCTCATTTGAGTATTAGCGTACTCGATGGTGCTCGTCACTCGAAACAGCATCAAATCGTGTTTGACCCCGCCCCAGTTTTTGGCTTCTCCCCACTGTGACCTGCCTGTTTGGCTCCTCCCCGCCGCGACGCAGCACGCATCATTGGCAAATTTTTTGTCTTGTAGGCAGGACAGGGCAGGGGGAGAGAGAGAGAGCGAACACCAAGAAAAAAAAAAAAGCTCGGGACCTGGCGTCCCACATACAAAAATGCTCGAGTCTCCCATTGTAGTCAATGGGGTTCGTTACTCTAGTAGACCTCTCGAATTTTACGAAAAGCTCGACTCGAATAACGTGGACCCGAACATTTGGGTGCTCGCTCATCTCTAATCACCACCCATTCTCCAGCCATGAGCCTTCACATTCTGAGCGCCATGATGCCATGAGTTTGAAAGTGGTCATGAAAGAATAAGAGAAAACAAGCAAAAAGAAACGCTATATTCCAATAGCAGCTGTCCAGTGTTAGAAAAACATGGCTGCTCTCTTTTCTTACTTTGGGTTGTGTCTATTATTGCAGCTCAGTCCTGGACATATGTGGCACTGTTGATGAAAAAAAAAGTCAGCCATGTTTTTCTAATTCTGAGCAACCTCTTTAAGACCCAAAATAGCTGTGTTTTTAAGAGGTTAAACAACTTTGCAACTTACTATATTTGAAAAATGTGATATCCAAGTCAATCTGCTTTAGTCATGCTCAGTTGAAGGATGAAGGGACGTTCTTCTTTTCTATAGTGTATCCATAGAGCCAGGAGGGTTGTCTATACTACATTTGTGGCTGATCTTGCAGCTCAAGGAGAGTTCCCAAGTACTCTGGAGTCAGTTTCAGGAGTTCCTATTATGTAGTGTTCAGTAAAGCTCCTTTTACCACAAAGAGCATTCCTACTGGGAAATAAGAAAGTCTATGAATGTGATTATCACATAAGAAGACGAATGTTCATAGTTTTAAACCTTCTACTCTAACCGGCGTGCTACAACTATTACTCTGCCAAACTTGTTGTACATGTTAATTGTTTCCTACTCATGGTGCTCTGGGATGCAAACATCGCTGCTGTATCAACACAGACTTGGAGCTGTCTGATTAGAAAGAACTGAAATATTTGGCATATACATTTCCCATAGACGCCCAAATGAAGCCGATGAGCCCAAACTTGTTCAGTGTGAAAGCTAGGGAGGAAAGGCAAACTTGAACTGGTATACATAACTGCAGGCAAAATCCTTTGAACATTTTTTGCTGGGTTTGGAATCTACATGTTAGAGCCTATTTAAGAAAGGACGCTAGTGGTACTCCTAGCCAGTAGGGATATCTTTTAGTTCCTGGAAGCTGCACATTCTGGAGGGGTTTTTCCACTCTTTATCTTTTCACCATACTGTCAGTTTGGATATGACCAAGGGTCAGTAATATGAACATGAACAGCACCTGTTATGGCTACTACAGTAGTGACTCTGTTCTCACGGGGAGCAACCGCACTAGTGTCGACTCCAATGAGAACTTACTGTCAGTCAACTGCGGTCCTACAATGATAAATTCGTACATAAGCTTCGGTGGTGAGCAGTTGGGAAGCACAAGGTATGTGTTATTATACTTTTATTAGACTATATATATATATAATATATGCATAAACTCGCATGTATTGCTTTTACCAATTTAGGTAAATTTTACCAAAAATTTTTTGTGTTATTTGCTTACTTTTAGGCAAGAGATGCTGCAACAGATTGCAAACCGAGTGCAGAGAGATAGTCTTGGCTGTGAAGACAAGCTGGTGCTAGCTCGGTGTGCTCTCCAAGCTGTGAGTGTTCCCAATACGTTCCAGTAGAACTACATGATTGACTTTTTCTATTCTTCTAGTATATTTATATGACTTTTTTAGCCTTACAAGATTCTTGCACGTGATATACTCATGACATTTAGAGAAGTATAAGTCTAACAATTTGATGTATTTTGCTTATAATAAAAATATAATGCTATACTTTTTTCACTATTCTAGGACACTAAACGGATGGAATCTGGAATCCAGTTTCAGAATGAAGCTGAAGTTGCTGGTTACCTAATTGAATGTGAAAATCTATTACGACAGCAGCTTGTGGATGTCCAGGCATTTGTCGATGGGAAGTATTACCAAGCCGACCAGCTAGTACAGAGGTAATGTTGCTTACATTTACAGTTACATGTATCATCTATGTCAGTGGCAATACATTGTAGCAGTGTAATAGTGATTTTTATCATGACGCTGTAATGGTTATTGGGATCTCTGTGCAGGGTTGCTGCTTTGCGGGATGAACTACTGGCACTGAGAAATGAATACTCCTCACTCTATAGCAAAGGACGGATGATCGCGTCTGATCAGACACAACTTATGATATCAGGAATATCACAAAGCCTAAACTCAGGATTTTCACAAAGCTTGAACCCTGTAATGAACTCTACAATGTCCAACAATATGGCATCAATGTCACCAACCAGCCTGACTCCAAGTATATCTGGCAGCTTGTCTCCTGGTCTCCCACCTAATCTTGTTCCTGGTCTGCCATCCAGCCTTACGACTAATATATCTCATGGCTTTAATTCACATTTGACTCCTATAACTGCAACATTTACACCAAACGTTAACCCAAGTTTAATCCAAAACTATGCAACTGGGATGAACTCAAATGCATTACACTCACTCAAGCTCATGCAGGTCAGGAAACCATTGCTGAAATCATCTCTCGCTGATCAAAACTTGACTGAAGAAGAAGTGAATATTAAATTTATTCAAGATCTTTCCAAGTGGCTGGAAGAAACACAGGTAAAGTTTTTGGGGGTCTACCTGTGGAAAATGGAATATTGTCCGAATAGCAAACAGTGTGATACTAGTAATCGAGTCTAGCGTCTGGCTATATTGTCAGCATAGTATATACAATGTGCCGTATTCAGCTGCACCTTACCATTGTGATTGCTTGCAATATTCTGCTCTAATTACAGCATAAATGGATATAATATAGCATCAGCAGGAACATATCTTGGAAATGATGTAATGGTTGGAGAACAAGTTACATCAATATGCTTAATAATTAGCACATACCATTTGATTAAAGATTTTGAACTCATAAGTGTAATGTCAAACCTATTAATGTTCCCTGACAGATACAGCTAGAACGAGGAGAGTGGGGTTCAGACTTGTCCAGCATTGAAATCCATTTAGAGAACCACAAGAATTTCCATGGGGTTGTTGAAGAATTCGAAACCAGTCTGAAAGAGGCAAAAATGAGTGAGGTATTTGTATCCTTACATCTGAATACTTTACAGCTAGTCTTCGCTTTTCACAATGGCAGTGATTTTTTTTTATAATTTTACCCAGGAAATCGTTCTTCTTCACATTGTCACATATGTCCATGTCAGAAACAGTATCATGAAGAGAACATTTAACTTATCACTTAGTTACTTTGCCCTCCCTGCAGCTTGCTATGCCTGTGAAATATGACTACATTGTACAATTATCATGCCTCTGGTTATAAAACCTCCTGTAGTTGTATATATTATTACGTTACCTGGAGCTGATAATACGTCTGCTCTTCTGAGCATGTATTTAATGTTATTGTATCTGCACATGAATTCCCAGTAGAACTGTTATCTGATACGTTGTTTATATACAGCTGTGTTCACTACTTGGGACAAGTCTTATCCATAATATATAGATCTCCCAGTGTAGCATACTTTGTGTAAGATACATGTTTTTGTTTGATCATGTATACATTGTTAAATACTCTTATAATTCTCTTTCTTTTGCAGCTCCAGATGACGGGTCCTTTGAAAAGTTCTTATGCTGATCTTCTCAACAAAGTTGAGAGCTCCTACTCAAGGTTGCTGGTATGACAATTACTATGCTTATTTTAATTAATCCCAGTAACCAGATAATTAAAAGTAAAGCCCTACATCAGTGCAGCTCACAAAATTATAGTTCCAATGAGCGGTGTTGTAGTTCAGCATTGCTGATGTGTACCATACGCCTCCGTATGTTCTGTGGTGCAGTCTTTTTTTTATGGACACAGTGGGGAAAAGGTTCCTTCCTGTAACCTCTCGACATGTAATGTAATGTTTGATGAGTTCATCCCTTATTAATATTGTCAATGTATTGTACATTTTGGAAACAATTTATTTTTAGAGTTTAATGAAAATACAATGACCTTCTAAAACTTCTTTTTAGTAGAGTAGTTTTAGTGAATCCTTGATGTATAGATACCCTAATGTTGCACATTACAATCCTTAACCTATAGAGGACCTGTCCGCTTTTTGACATCTATGCTTTAGCAACTGATTGTATTCCCCATGAGAGTCTAATAATGGATCATCTCTTTTTAAAAACTCTACATTGCTACATTCTTCTGTTATTCTTCCTGAAAGTATATGAGTACATTGACAGCTGGTTGTTACCATTCCCCTTGTCAGTGTGGAGTGTCCCTACACAGTCTGATACTCTCCAGTCAGCACTGACAGTATACAGACACATCCTATTGATGAGGGCAATGGTCACATTCAGTTGTCAATTAATTCATATGTTTCTAAGAGGAGTAAGAGAGCAATAACTTGCAGAGCTATGAGAAAAGATGCTCCAGAATTATAAAATGGGTAATACAAGTGTTTTTAAGGCCTCGTGCATATGGGTGACAAAGCTACAGATCCCATGTATGTGAAGCCCATGCTTTCCTATGGGTTCCTTCACATTAGCGATATTTTGTAGCATGAAACATTGTCAGTTTAAAACCTTATTGGTTGCATGATATGCATGTGGCAAGCGAGGTTTTGTAACTCATGTTTCCCTATGGAGCCTTCCTCTCTGTTGCATTGCACAAAAATGCAGTTTCCTTGCAGTGCGGTGCAAAGCAGCTTTCACAGTAGGAAATCCTACTGTCAAAACCATAACCTAAGCCCTAGCTGCAGGGGGAAAAAAAGTATGCATCACCTTAGAAACGCTGTCCGATGCCGCTGCAGCTTCCTCCCGATCCTCAGCACTGGTCCTCCTCATCTCTTCTGGCCGGGGTTTGAAAAATCCCCATTTCCTGGAAGCACTGCCTCTGATTGGCTAAGCATCAGCCAATAAGGGGCAGCGCTTCCAAGAGGCAGGGATTCTTCAATCCCCGGCCAGAAGAGATGAAGAAGAACAGTGCCGAATCCCGGGAGGAAGCTGCAGCAGTGCCAGACAGCACTTCTAAGCTGATGTATTCTTATTCCCCCCTGCAGATAGGGCTTATTTTCAGAGTAGGGCTTATATTTCAAGCCACACACACACTTCCACCGAAAATCCTTGCAAGTGGTTCTACAAAGTCATGGGACTTTGTAGCACCACTTGCGACTTTGTAGAGCTAAACAATTGCGGTATTGCTGCCAGAAAGCGCAACACTATCGCACGGACCAGCAATGCGACGCTGCTGCAATTTTCTTGCAGCGATGTTGTCGCGCCCGTGTGAAGTAGGCCTGAAATGGATAAGTCAGGGGAGCTGACAGATCCTCTATAGTAGGCCATCAATGATGTGCAGGAATGAAACCTTAACAAAGACATTCACCCTAATATGAACAGGCACAGAATGAGGCCGTAGACATTAATTAACAGACAGTTGAGTAATTGCCAAAAAATTGTTACTTTCTGTTTCCTTAATTTGTTTTAATAAGAAAACATCAAGAGGCCGCCAAAACCACCTGGACTCTCTTCACAATTTTGTCACCAGAGCCACAAGAGAGCTAATATGGTTGAACGAAAAGGAAGAGGAAGAAGTAGCATATGACTGGAGTGATAGAAACCAAAACATACCAGCTAAAAGGGACTATCATGCCGTAAGTGTTTTCGTTAGAGCCTAACTTCAGTACTGGTTAATTCTGCATTTTCTTATATTAAGAATGCTTTGTTTAAAGGGAGCCTGTCAGGTCTGATAAGCTGCCCGGGCTGCAGGCTCAGTGATCTCAGAGGTCTATCACGTATGCCATTTACTTTAGTGCTTTTACAAATTTTGCTTTTGAAACATTGCAGGGTCAGACTGGAGATGAGCCCAGTAAAGCCTATGTATAATCATTAGAGATGAGCGAGTAGTGCCTTAGCCGAGTATCCTCCCGCTCGTCTGTAAAGATTGGGGGGCCAGCACGGGTGACAGGTGAGTTGCGGGGGGGGAGAGAGATTTCGCCTCCGTTCCTCCCCGCTTCCCCCCGCCGGCCCCCGAATCTTTACAGACGAGCAGGAGGATACTCGGCTAAGGCACTACTCGCTCGAGTAGTTAGCCTTAGCGAGTATACTTGCTCATCTCTAATAATCATATCTGCATACTCCCTGCCTTCCTCCTCCCTCCAGATGCTAATTGAGACATCCCTCTATTTGCACAGTAAAGCTGGGCTTACACGAACGGGATATCCGCAGTGCATGTGGTCGCGAATGCGTGCGCTTTTCAACACAGATGTACGCGGATCAACAGGGTACCATTTGCGCAGAAGAAAACTCATAAGCAGTGAATGACATCAAAAAGTAGCATTATACTCTCTGTTCTCTCTCTCTTTCATCTTCCTCAGCCAGAATTCTGGCTCTTCTATCTGCTCTCCCAGCAATCTGTGAGCGAGTCCGCTTTCTTCCGCTCGTGGAATACACAATTCGTTCTTGCAAGTGTGAAGGAAACTTCGAAACTACATGCCTTTCAATGCCCGCAGATCGTCCAGATTGCGGAATCCACAATTCAAATCCAGTCATATGAGACCAGCCTAACACAGAAAGACCTACCGATCATCATGTGGAGGGAGGGGGAGGTCGGGGAGTGCGCATATATGAATATGTATGGGCTTAATTGGACTCATCTCTAGTCCAGCTCTGCAAAGTTTCAAAAGTAAGATTTGCAAAACGACTAAATGAATTGGTAAAAGTGATAAACCTCGGGATTCAGAGTGTCTATCATAGTACTCTGCTGCCCCCTGTTAGGATTCGGTTAAAGGAGAAAGCCACTTCATAGCTATATGGAGTAAAATGAGCTTATTAATGCATATAATATGCTCTTATTACGTAATAACAAGTCACCCTGGTCCCAATGGAAATAAACGGAGTTCTTAGTCTTGGAATCCATGTAGAAGCTCATTTTCATTCTGCTCAGGCTTTATACAAGTGTCTACAACTTCCAGCGAATGCACTGACTACAATACAGAGTGATTCAAAACGAATAGTGCCAAAGTGTAATTGATTTAATTATACATGAATTGACATACAACAGCCAGAATGACGTGAAAAAATACAAAATCTCTCCAAGTGAACTTGAACAGCTTTCTTATTAAATCGCGCTGCAATAGACATGCACCGTAGGTGGTAAATCATCATTGATCTTTTTTTTTATGAAGGATTTAATGAGGGAACTTGATCATAAAGAAGAAGTCATTAAATCAGTGCAAGATACTGCAGAACAGATGCTGCTCCAGAATCATCCTGCAAGATCCACTATTGAGGTGCGTGCGTAGAATCCGGGAATCTTATGCATTTTCTATACTTCTGCCTTTCAGATCGATAATTTCATATCATTTATCATTGGTAAAAAGTACAATACATTCTAATAACATAGAAATCCCTAATAATTTACTCACGTCATACATATTTTCGGAAATAAAGGTTTGGTACGGTGTTAGCCAGTAGAGCAAAGTGTGATTGTTCTCAGTAAGAGATAACAAAAATACATGATGTAATAGCGAACTTTCAGATCTTCTATGGACCCAGGCTTTGATAAGCTTGACGAAGGGTCCATAGAAGATTTGAAAGCTTGCATTAACATCATGTATTTTTGTTAGCCATTAATAGGTATCATATCTACAAGATGACATGGTTTCTCTTACTGGGAACAATCACACTATAGATATTTTCTGCAGTCCAAGGAAAGGACACAAGTGTCTCCACAACACGATACAAGGAACTGCAGTTTATTCGGTATAATGAGACAGAACGTAACATTTCACAAATGCTGCATGAATTTGTTTTTATCTACAGTACATTGTGATATGTTTGCCTTTCTTGCAACCTCTAGGCCTACAAAGCAGCTATGCAGACACAGTGGAACTGGATTTTGCAGCTGTGCAGTTGTGTAGAACAACACGTACGACAGAACACTGCCTACTTTGAGGTATATCGTCAATTTCATTGACAGATTTTTGTCAAATGTTAGTTTATATATTACCACCAAAACCACTTAGTTGTCATATGTGCAGATAGTGTTGTCGGTTACGTTTTGCATTTAATGTTGTGTATGCCATAATGAAGTATATGGGAAAATGCTCTATATGGGAGATCTTGTTCACAGAAGTCAATCTTCTATTTGCTTTGTTAAGAGAGCTCCTGTCATCGTTCCTGACACGTCTGTTTTAGTATAAGCCTGTATTCCTAATGATATGTCAAGTCTGGAGCATCTGATAACTCTATGTTGTACCATTGCTTTGTTATTCCCCCCGGAAATGTTTAAAGAAATTGACTAGGCGTTATGTCCCATTTAGTCATCTAAATCAGGGGTCCCCAACTCCAGTCCTCAGGGACCTCCAACGGGTCATGTTTTCAGAATATCCTATAGTACGAACACCTGTGGTAATGTCTGAGGCACCGACAATAAATACGTCACCTGTGCAATACTGAGGAAGTCCTGAAAACATGACCTGTTGGCGGTCCCTGAGGACTGGAGTTGGGGAACACTGATCTAAATGCCTGCACGAGGGCTGACGTCACCGCTAAGGTTGTTAGCACTTCTGCTGAGAGTTTAGACAGCGGAGTCCACCGCTGGATCGTGGGCTTCTCGCTCAGCGCCTCACATTCTATGTTTTTTTTATGCTCACTGAAAGCCAGCGATAACAAGAAGTGAACAAACAGTAAACAATTATTTTTGCATTTACACGGGACGATTTTCGCTTAATTTACTTTGTTTGAACGCATTTTGAGCGATAATCGTCACATGTAAATGGACCGTTACCATCCCCTTCGTCAGTGGGGTGTATCTCTACACAGCCTGGGTCAGGAGCACTATCTTTTCTCTTTAGGTAGAGCACCTAGAAGGTGAGTGAGTTAGGAGGTGTATAAGGCCATTCATGCTCCTCTGGGTAATATGCAAATAAGAGTGATGGAACAATACCTCTACAGCGCCAACTATTGGAAGGCATTATTCCTGCATGTCAATGTTAGACTCTTTATACAAGCCTTGTAACAATGACTGGAAATTTAAAGCCAAGCCAGAATCCGTACACAAACAGCTGTTTCGTGGTGTACATAAGCGTACAGTTAGTTTCTGGCTTGGCTAGCATGATGTATTGTTTCATCTCCCTTATCTACACAGCCTGACATTCTGAGCTCTGATTAGATACTATGGGTGTACAGAGGCACACCTGCATACAATTCTAGTAGGAATGACTGAAGAACTGCACAAGAAAGAGTTACAAGAAAAGATGTTCCGCAGTTGTTAGAGGGGGTTACTGTTAAAGAAATAGACCCTTCCAACATTATATAGAACCCATACTGCTAAACAGAAAGACACATAATATAAATAGTATCATGCAGCTGGGATGAAAGTTTTTGTGACTGTAGCTTGTCATGATGTCAGCATCATGTGAGCGCCCATGGAGTAAGAAATTGCAGAAGACTGGTTGTTTCTGCAAAGGGAAGAGTTCTGGCAGACAGAAGTGGGACTTGATCATGAAAAGGCTCACACAGAACATTTGTAACTAAGTCATGCAAACGTAAGGACACATGCTTAAGCACCATGATGGATCATGGCTATATCAACACTTTGGTTCCTATAAAACGTTGGTACTTATATAGTAACCCTTTATGATGAGGAACGCAATTATTTTCTAAAACAGACATGTCAGGAGGGAAGACAAGCCTGGCTGATGTGTAAGAGTCACAGTTGCTGATCCTTATGATGTCTGTAGACTGTGAAAATCTTCCTAAATGATGCTTATACGCACATTTCATAGTTAGGGCTCATGCCCATGAGTGAGAACATTTCTGCCCATAATACAGTACGGAATCGTATTGTGTGCACCATTGTGGCTGCATAGCTTTGCGTTGCTGCTTCTAGAAGAGAATACAGCCCGATCTACACTATTGGAAGGAGCGCTGCAGGTTTTTGTTTTTTAAATGCGGATACCAGATTTAAAACATACCTCTGCATATTACTTTGTTTATATACAGTAGTTTGCATGGCTTCATTGAAATGCCTTATTATTACAGATCCAAAATACAGTTGTGTGCGCGAGGCCATAATAATTACTTTGAGTCTTGTAAAAAGACAGAGTTGCTCATTATTTGATTAAATAATCATTTAAATTGCTGTTTCAAAGTCACTATTCCAGATGCACAGTTCTGAAATGCATTTGATTTACTTTGTTTATGTTATTGTAGTATTTCAGTGATGCCAAGGATGCCGCAGAATATCTGAAGAGCTTAAAAGATTCCATTCTGAGGAAGTATAGCTGTGATAAGTCAACCAGCGTACATAAGCTAGAAGATTTAGTGCAAGAATCAATGGTAATGACCACAAAAGCCTATTTCCCTTTAGAATTTTTAGGATTTTACATACATGTGGATACATAAATGTTATATAGTAGGGTGGCGTCCTCTGCTCTGAGCTCTTGTGTATTTGCTTGTCTGAGAAGCTTTAGGCCTCATGTCCACGGGCAAAAGAAAATTTAAAATCCGCAGAGGATCACCCGCACATGGATCCGCACCCCATAGGGATGCATTGACCACCCACGGATAGATAAATACCCGCGGATGGTCAATAAAAGTGAATTTTAAAAAATCTGGAGCATGAAAAAAATGGACATGCTCCATTTTCATGCGGGTCTCCTGCAGGCTTCTATTGAAGCCTATGGAAGCCGTCCGGATCCGCAGGAGGCCTAAAATCAGAATAAACTCACCTGCTCCGGGTGATGCAAATCTTCCTTCCTTCGCGGGAGGATCTTCTTTCTTCGGGCCGGCGGATGTGCCCGGCGCATGCACACGGCACGCGGCTGGTGTGCCGAGCACATTCGCCTGGCCGAAGAAAGAAGATCCGGCCGCGAAGAAGGGAAGACACGCACGCCCCGCAGCAGGTGAGTTTATTCTTATTTTCAGCCCTCATGTCCGCGGGAAAGGAGGGAGCCGCTGCGGATTCTCCATGTACAATCCGTAGCGGGCCTGATTTTTCCCGTGGACATGAGGCCTTAGCGGGCATTAAGAACTCAAGAGCACTGAGTGCTAAGTTCTGAGTCAAACCTCCTAAGCGTTTTTTTTTCTGAAACGTGGCAGGGTTTTAGAATAAAACATACATGTACTGAATAGGCAGATCTGCCCCGGGTTCATGCTGCCCATGGTTTGATAGTGATGAGGGAGTTGTATGTACTGATAACAGCTACAGTTCACCCCACATAAAACAAGCCCCAAGATGGAAAAATCTAAAAATCTATCGATCTCCGAATTTAATGACTAAAAGATATGATTTATGTTTTAATAAATAGTGGTAAAATATATATGTTTGAACTGATCTACAGGTTATAAGTAGCATCTTATTTATGGTTCTTAGTGAGTGGCTCAAAATTTAAAAGAAAAAACCAATGGTGGAATTTCTGTTTTATTTCCGTTCCTTCCAATAACAAGGTAATACAAGTTAATAAGGGTAAATCAATTGTACTGTAAGACACTATGATATTTTATTTTGGTTTGTTTTATATTGATATTATGGGAAAAAAGACAGTAAAAAAGTTTTTAAAAAAAGTTAATAAGCAATATGTACCCCAAAATGATGGCATTGTAGATTACAACACGTTCTGCAAAATGAGCTCTCATAAGGCTACTTTAATGGAAAGATAAAAAGGATAGGGTTTTTGGAATGTGACAATTATTAAAACCCTGCCTTGCAATTCAAATAAGCTCCATCTATTTTCAGAGTATCCTATAGAAAGGACACCTCTTTAGGATTTCATCTAATTAAGACCTCTTAAGGGGTCATTTAAAAACTCGAGTTGAGAAACACTGGTTTAGAGGACCTAGTTATTTCACAAAGGGGAATGTAATAACATGTTCTCTACCAGTTAGATTATTGGCAGAATTTAGAAGCCGCCTATTGATTTATCACTAACATTCTTTTTGCTAATGAAAAAATACAAACAAAATTTCAAAGAAATTAAATTAATTAAAAACTCCGAGCATCCTGAACCATCAAACGGCATGAGGGGAGATTTAACAGCATGAGTAATGGTTTCTTTCTCTAATCATTCAGGAAGAAAAAGAACAACTTCTACAGTACAAAAGCAAAATTTCCAGCCTTGTTGGGAAGGCAAAGGCAATAGTTCAGTTGAAACCAAGGAACCCCGACAATCCACTGAAGGCATCCATTCCAATTCGAGCCATATGTGACTACAGACAAATTGAGGTGAGTGTATAATTCAGTGGACCGTGTGAACTGTTGCTTAGTCGATCACATATCTATAAAACCGTCTTTCCAGGTCTGGTTTACAAAAAGTACATTTTAATGCTTATTCTCACTGCTCCACAATCTCCTGTAGTTTTATCTGCCGTGCAACAGAAGCCTCCTTATACTACACTAGAAAAAGTTCAAGTTCCAGGGCCAATTGATAGGAGTTGTCTCCATTAGATAGCTTCCTTACATTGAAATAGAGACCTAGTAAAATAGCATCTTAGGCTGAATGAAGACAATGGACATCTAGTTCAGCGTGTTTCAACCCCCCTCCTTGTTGGTCCAGAGGAAGGCAAAAAAACAATGATGGCATGATCTACAAACTATTATTTTATGTGTTTAATTAAACTAGCCTTTTATTATTATGGCAGCAAATCCCTAGCAACCAGTTTGTACTGTGATGTACTTCTCCCTACTGTGGCTTTGCACTCTTTGATAATGTGGACAGTCATCATTGTGCTCTCTTTCAAGTTGGTTTTGCATGGCATCACCCTTTGTGATTGCAAGATCATTGACTGATCACACACAGTCATGTGCTGATCTTTTAATCAAACTCTTTACCACTCCTGAAGACTTCAGATCAAGATTACTGCTAAAGTACTGCAGTCTCTTGCAGGTCTTTATATATTGAGATTATCATGACTGATCACTCAAACTAGTCACAAATTGTTGAATTGTATGCATTATTAATATGTTATGTGTTATGAATATTTAGTTTGGAAAAAAGATGGCTGTGGGGCAACCTAACAACTACCAGTATGTATGAACATTTTAGGGGACAATACAGAGATCTCTCCCATCATCTATTTATACCCTAGACGGTGACTGTAACAAGGGGGCATCCTCTACATCAAGAAGAAAGAAGATTTTTTAAACCAACATAGGGGGGGTTCTTTACTGTTAGAGCAGTGAGACTATGGAACTCTCTGCTGAGGACGTGGTAATGGTGAACTCACTAAAAGAGTCCAAGAGGAGCCTGGATGCCTTTCTTGAGCGATACAATATTACATATTATAATCATTAAAGGGGTTGTCCCGAGGCAGCAAGTGGGTCTATACACTTCTGCATGGCCATAATAATGCACTTTGTAATGTACATTGTGCATTAATTATGAGCCATACAGAAGTTATCAAAAGTTTTATACTTACCTGCTCCGTTGCTGGCGTCCTCGTCTCCATGGTGCCGACTAATTTTCGCCCTCCGATGGCCAAATTAGCCGCGCTTGCGCAGTCCGGGTCTTCTCCTCTTCTCTATGGGGCTCCGTGTAGCTCCGTGTAGCTCCGCCCCGTCACGTGCCGATTCCAGCCAATCAGGAGGCTGGAATCGGCAATGGACCGCACAGAAGCCCTGCGGTCCATGAAGACAGAGGATCCCGGCGGCCATCTTCAGCAGGTGAGTATGAAGACGCCGGACCGCCGGGATTCAGGTAAGCGCTGTGCGGGTGGTTTTTTTAACCCCTGCATCGGGGTTGTCTCGCGCCGAACGGGGGGGGGGGTTTAAAAAAAAAAAAACCCGTTTCGGCGCAGGACATCTCCTTTAATAACTTCAGAAGTTGGTGATCCTGGAATAATTCAGATTGCCAGATTAGAGTCAGAAAGGAATTTTTTCCCTTAAAGGGGTTGTCCCGCGAAACAAAGTGGGGTTATACACTTCTGTATGGCCATATTAATGCACTTTGTAATGTACATTGTGCATTAATTATGAGCCATACAGAAGTTATTCACTTACCTGTTCCGTTGCTAGCGTCCCCGTCTCCATGGTGCCGTCTAATCTTCAGCATCTAATCGCCCGATTAGACGCACTTGCGCAGTCCGGTCTTCTCCCTTCTGAATGGGGCCGCTTGTGCCAGAGAGCGGCTCCTCGTAGCTCCGCCCCATCACGTGTGCCGATTCCAGCCAATCAGGAGGCTGGAATCGGCAATGGACCGCACAGAAGACCTGCGGTCCACCGAGGGTGAAGATCCCGGCGGCCATCTTCACAAGGTAAGTAAGAAGTCACCGGAGCGCGGGGATTCGGGTAAGTACTACCCGTTTTTTTTTTTAATCCCTGCATCGGTTTTGTCTCGCGCTGAACGGGGGGGCTATTGAAAAAAAAAAACCCCGTTTCGGCGCAGGACAACCCCTTTAAATGGGGAAAATTGGCTTCTACCTCATTTGGATTTTTTGCTTTCCTATGGATCATCATTGGGGGGGGGGGGGGGTAATAGGCTGAACCGGATGGATATATGTCTTTTTTAAGCTTTACATACTATGTTACTATGCTGCCATGTGTTACTTGCAAGGTTCCTGAAGTTTTCTGCACAATTTTATTATTTCTGTACTGATGCGGTCTCATTTCTTTACCACTTCTAATAAATATGCAGAAACACTTTTTCAACAGAATTGCCCTATATGTTCTCAACATACTCTTCAAAGGAAAAGTAGATTGTAAGACAGCCGCTACAGATGTAGTAGCGCCGACATGGAAGTTTGGCGCGCTACATCTGTAGCACAGACCACCAGTTGCCTTTGGGCCGTGATATGCTACTTGTGTAGCACAGCTGCAGCCATTCAAAGTGAATATCGGTGGTGCTACACAATAAACATATCCACGCCAAGTCGTTGCTCAGCGCGACTCATTATCAGAGTAGCATGCTAATGCACTGTGCGTTAGTGTTACTACAGATGTATATCTATGATGAAAAAATAATAGAAGATGAGTCAAAGATATTTCTCCCCATCTCTACTTTCAGATAACTATTTACAAAGACGATGAATGTGTACTGGCAAGCAATTCACACCGTGCAAAGTGGAAGGTGATCAGTCCTACCGGCAATGAAGCCATGGTCCCATCTGTGTGCTTTACCGTGCCACCACCAAACAAAGAAGCGGTTGACTCCGCAAACAGGTGAGATGACAGGGTAATCGCGTACATTAGCAGGCTCCACCTTCTTTGCTGATCTTTTATGAATTAACATACTTGGAAATGAGCGCAGCTCTTTCCTTGCAATGCTAATTTGAAATTGGGTAACCTGTGAAGTCTGGGGATATCACTTTCTCCGTACGAGGCACAGCGCTGTAACTTTCACAGTGGTTAGGCCTGGTATTGCAGCTCAGTTCCATCCACTGAGCTGCTTTCAGGTCATGTAATCAATGAATGTGAAGTCTTAGCTATGAGAAGGGGAAGTGGCACACAAGCATTGTAGCCTTTTCAATCAGCTGATTGGCGGGGTTCCAAGTAGTGAACCACTGCCAATCAGATATTGATAACCTTTTTTGAGGATAGGTCATCAATATTTTAATCCTGGAAAGTGCCTATAATTCTGAATTGACATAACTGTGCAATATTTTATTACAGGATAGAACAAATGTATCAAAGTGTTTTATCGCTCTGGCATGAATCCCATATCAACATGAAGAGCATGGTATCTTGGCATTACTTAATGAGCGAAATTGAAGCCATCCGAGCTAGCAAGGTTTCTTCAGTATGTTCGTCTTTTCTTTTACCTATTTACACAAACATATGTAAATATATCAGTGTTTCATTACTGTTTCACCCCTTGCCAACAGCCATCATACATGTATAGCTCTGATGTGGATTTATGCTGAACGTATATGTATCTATTAACTCCTTGCCAACATCTTCTGTACGGTGAATGATGTGTCACAGTGTATAGAGCAGGCTCAGCTTCCCTGCTGATGTGGCAGGGCTTAACCCTTTCCAATCCACTGTCTGACATCTGAAGACATTATGATTTAAGGCTGTACAGCTCTGATATTGGAAGACGTCCATCGGGGTTCTCTTACTGTATATTGCCATCCTCTCTGCTGTCGGAGCCTATCCAACGTGTCACCTCATGCAGTACTGGATTTAGCCAGCATATAGCGCTGTTGTATAACGACAGAAAAAGAGTAAGCCCCCTAGGAAAACCAGGATACAAATTGAATTGGAAAGGCTTAATAAGATGCCTGCAAAAGTACAATACTAAAGTGTTGCAGTATGTTGTGGATGGGATCAGACAAGTTTGTATGTTTTCCCCATGTGTTTGTATGTTTTCCTTCCACACTCTAAAAACCATATTAATAGGTGAACCTGTGTGTCACATGATATAAAGTGCTGCAGAATATCTTTCTGTTGTATAAATGAGTAAAATAAATCTTAAAAGCCCAATTTATTAAAATATCACATGAACAGCACGGTGAACGGCATCAGGAAAAAATATATCTAATACCAGAGTTGAGCTTTTTTTGGTCACCTCGTCCTCATGAAAAAATTGAACAAAAAGCAATCAAAAAGCTGATTGAAGCTGTAGTTTACCATGCACAAAATGAGCCATCACACCGGTACAAAAGGTTATGGGGGGTTAGAAGATGGTGACAGAAAGCAAATTATTTTTGAAAGTTAGTTTATTTGTTGTTAATAGTACAACATAAAAAGTTATATATATTTGGCATCCCTGTGATTGTTCTGACTCACATAAGATAACATCATTCTGATTATACCTTAAACTCTATACACAGTGGATATATTGTATGCTGGATGGCCGCCTAAATCCACTGCAAAATATTCTGGATAGTTTGATGAGGATTTTCTTGCACAACAGTGTGCGAAAGTAAACAAATCTGGACAAAATCAGTGAGAAATGCAGCATAAACCCCACTCACATACATTGTATTGGACTTGCACAGAAAATCTGCAGCTAATCTGTCGCGTTGGCTCAGAGCCTTTAAAAAAAAGTATTGGCACAGTGTGTGGAAGCAGTTTAGACTACTGCTTCCCTCTGGTGACATAATAGTAATCACACCAACAGCTAGAGCTATTTGCACGCATACAGTCTTTGTAAAAATAATCCATCTCCTAGAAGGAGTTCACCGAATTGGATGAAACTTTCTCTGTGTGATTGTAACGTTGATGCAAGTAAGTGATTACAATATCAGAGCAAAAGGAGAATGTATCTCTAGTACCCTGTTGTATCGCCTCTAGCTTGGATACAAGATGTGATACAGTCGGTCATGGAGGCTCTAGTACCCTGTTGTACCGCCTCTAGCTTGGATACAAGATGTGATACGGGGGGGCATGGAGGCTCTAGTACCCTGTTGTACCGCCTCTAGCTTGGATACAAGATGTGATACGGGGGGGGCATGGAGGCTCTAGTACCCTGTTGTACCGCCTCTAACTTGGATACAAGATGTGATACGGGCGGGCATGGAGGCTCTAGTACCCTGTTGTACCGCCTCTAGCTTGGATACAAGATGTGATACGGGGGGGCATGGAGGCTCTAGTACCCTGTTGTAATGCCTCTAGCTTGGATACAAGATGTGATACAGGCAGGCATTGAGGCTCTAGTACCCTGTTGTACTGCCTCTAGCTTGGATACAAGATGTGATACGAGCGGGCATGGAGCTCTAGTACCCTGTTGTACCACCTCTAGCTTGGATACAAGATGTGATACGGGCGGGCATGGAGCTCTAGTATCCTATTGTACCACGTCTAGCTTTGATATAGGATGTGATACGGGCTGGCATGGAGGCTCTAGTACCCTGTTGTACCGCCTCTAGCTTGGATACAAGATGTGATACAGGCGAGCATGGAGGCTCTAGTACCCTGTTGTACCGCCTCTAGCTTGGCTACAAGATGTGACACTGGGGGTGTGGGGGGTGGAGGCTCTGGTACCATGTTGTACCACCTCTAGCTTGGATAGAAGATGTGATACGGATAGGCATGGAGGCTCCAATACTCTGTTGTACTGCCTGTAGCTTGGATGCAAGATGGAATACGGGCAGGCATGGAGGCTCTAGTATCCTGTTGGGCCACCTCTAGCTTGGATGCAAGATGTGATATAGGTGGGCATGAAGGCACCAGTATGCTGTTGGTCAACCTCTAGCTTGGATACAAGATGTGATACAGGCGGGCATCAACACTTACAGGTTCTGTCTGGTATCCCCCGACATATCAGTCCACATTTGCTGTAACTAAGCCTCTAGATTATGCAAGCTCATAGGCTGTCAAAGTTGGCACCCTAGATGGTCCCATACATGTGCTATTGGCGATAAATCTGGTGACCGGGCAGTCATGGAAGTCTGACAATGCTGTGAATATACAGTAACTATTTGGGGAAAACAGCCCTTTAAATACCGAATAGATTTAAGATCTAATGTATGTAAAATCTATTCTAAGGTAATACAGTAAATCATCATATGGTCATTATAATAGTTTTATCCTGTACGTCACTGTTTATTTGACTGATTTTTGATTCTTTAACGCTTTGTTGCAGATTAAAACCTTGCTTCCTGGAGAACATCAGCAGGTTCTAAGCAATCTAAAAGCTCGTTTTGATGAATTCTTGGAGGACAGCCAGGAGTCAAAAATGTTCTCCGTGTCGGATATAGGTCACCTGGAGAGAGAGGTCAATGTTTGCAAATTGTACTATGAGGACCTTCTAAAATCTGCAGAAAGAGGTAAATAAAAGGATATGCTGTAAATGATATAGGGAACTGCACTATATCTGTATTCCTGTATTTAATAGCACACAACGCACACACAGGCATAAGGCTGCCTTCAGATACAGGCTTTTTGTTGTTTTTAAGTAAAAAAAAAAAACATCAGAAAAATTGCATATGTTTTTTGATTGATGCCTGCGTTTATTTTCCTGGAATTGTTGGTGGGATTTTTTTTAGTCATACATGCCAGGGTGGCATTTGAGAAATAATCTTTAAGAAGCACGCACATAGTATTTGCTCATGTTGCACACTCATGGGAGTTCATGGGAGCTCTGCTGTAGCAGGTTTCTCTCTTCACTACATAGTGCTCATTAACTGCTATGTAGCCTACAAGAGAGCGACAAGTAGTTAAAACCCGCTTCTGCCTTCTCCTCCAGGTCCTTGGCTGCGACTACCAGCAGAGAATCCGACCTGCTCCTGCTAGATTGTAGTAGCAAGAGCTTTAATCCCGCACCATTATTTTTTAGTATCAGTTGGGATTAAAGCCCAGGACCAAACACCATAAATTTACTGTGGTTGACTAAAGATGAGCGAACACTCTCGTCTGAGCTTGATGCTCGTTCGAGTATTAGCATATGCGATGGTGCTCGTTACTCGAGCGATTACCATGCCGTGTCCGAGAAAATTTTTTTGGCCCCTCCCCGCATTACCACTTCCTGCTGTGACGTGCCAGAGAGAGAGAGTGAGAGAGAAAACAAAAGCTCGGCACCCCGCAGGTCCATGGCAAAAATGCTTTAGTCTATCATTGACTTCAATGGGGTTCGTTACTCGAATAGAGCTCTTGAATATTACGAAAAGCTCGACTCGAATAACGAGCACCCGAGCATTTTGGTGCTCGCTCATCTCTATGGTTGACCCTTAAGGGGTAATAAAGGTCAAAATCCATACCACATTACCAATGCATTATAGACTTTGCATAGCTGCGATTAAAGGGATAATGGAGAAAACTTTAAAGGGAAACTGTCACACCCCCACAGCAGCATAAAGTAAGTTATGGTGCTGTTAGGGGACATGACAGGAAGCAGGGTGATGGATTTTTTTATACTCATCCAAAAGATCACACAGCACTGGAAAACATGACTCTTTTTTCAGAGTCCATACATGCACTCTTCTATACAGGTCTATGGGAGAAGCACACGCACAGGACTCTGAAAAGAGTCAGATTTTCCAGTGCCATGCGATCTCTGGAGTGCGGCAGTGCTTGATCGCAGGAGTGTGTGAGTATAAAAAATACATCACCCGGCTCCCTGTCACGTCACCTAATAGCACCATAACTTAGTTAATGGTGTTGCGGGGACGTGACAGGTTTCCTTTAAGATCGTGGGGGTCTGACAGCTGGAACCCCCAAAGATCCTGTGAATGGGGGTCTGGTTGGTTCACAAAAGAATAGAATGGAGATTAAACAGGTGCACCACCACTCTATTCACTTTAGTGATAGCGCTGGAGATTCCAGAGTTCAACCACTTTGTCAATCTCCGGCCTTGTCATTGAAGAGAATGGAGCAACAGCACACCTGCATGACCTCCATTCTCCTGAGGACCAACTAGAACCCCTAAATAGGATCGCGGGGTCCCAGTAGTTGGACCCTACCCCCATGATCACACAGTTATCCTCTATCCTGTTTACGCATAGTGTAAATAGTGGAAATTTTGTGCAGTAGACAATCCACAGAAACACTGCGTCAAAATCTGCACTATTTTGATGCGGATCCGCAGAGGACTTCACCTTTTCAATTACAAGGCTGAAATCTACTGCGGATCCGCAGCAAAAAGCATGTCACAATCTACACCAATATAGTGGATTTTGACATGGGTTTTGAAGCAGATTTTGGTGCGGTGTTCTTCTGCAAACAATTTGCACTATTTCTGCTATATGTGAACTTCTGAAACTTGTCAATAATTTGGTATAGATTTCAAAAAATGTTTAATTATTTTTAGTTGTTGTGTAGTTGAATTGCTATTGGACTAATGCGGGACATCAGCAGGGTCTATTGCAGGGAAGTGAAGCCAGGTTTACAGTGCAAGAAATATGAATCTCTAGTGTGCTTTAAAGGGAACCTGTTAGCTGAAAAATGTTTTTAATTCCTTTGTCATAGTGTTAAGCGATATAACACAAGCAAGGCAGACATGACTGTATTAACAAAAGCAGTTTTACATTTGTAGAAATCTTATTTTGAAAGTTATGCGGCAACTTTGCAAATGCGCCACCTTGAGTCAAAGATGGCCCGGTCTTCTCACCCAGTCAACGTGTCACTGCCTAGACCCAGCATCTCCACTTGCTTGCCAAGCGGAGTGCGCATGTGTGGCAATACATGCCAAGTGGGGGAGCATGGTGCGTGTGTGAAATTACAGCGCTGATGCCAATATAAAGGGGGTGACGGCAAGCAAGTGGAGAGGCCGGGTTTTAGGCGGGATTGTGTTTGCATAATTGGCACGTAACCTTCAAAGTAAAATTTCCAGAAATGCCAAGACGCTTTCTCTGTATACAGTCATGTCTTCTTTGTTTGTATTATACCGCTTAATGCTATGATGGAGGATTTAAACCAATTTCCAGGTGATAGGATTCCTTTAAGTTCAGAAAGATAATTAGTGTTATAAATGGCAAAAATAACTTAAACCAAATTTTCAACAGAGGAACAAGAAGAATCTATTTACAATTTGTATACCTCTGAGATTAGAAACTTCCGTCTTCGGCTGGAAAGCTGTGAGGAACGGCTAATTCGGCAAATCAGAACACCACTGGACAGAGATGACCTGCGTGAAAGTGCACTGAGAATCTCCGAACAAGAGGTAGGTCATGTTGACCATGATGAGATTCACTCCATAGGGTAAGATTGAGGCCCGGTGTGAGCTGTAGGGATGTCATGTTTGTACTGCAACTCTCTTGTGGCCAAATGTTACCATTAAACCTGTGTGATAACGGCTTAATGGTGCGTTTTTTTAGTGCGGATTTTAGTGCGATTTTGATTACTGTTTGCTTTGCAGATTTTCCTTCATGTTACTATGCTTCTCTATATTACCTCTCTACCGTGGAAGCATGCAGAAAAAGACACTGAAACGCTGCTGTACCACAAAATTAAAATCCGCTCCAAAATCACAATTACGCAGTAGATATCCCACTCCGTGTAGACAAAAATCACTAATTTATTTAGCTGGGATTTCAAAATGCTGCAGATTGTATGCGGGAAATTCTGCAGCGGACATTCCGCAGTACATCTGCCCGTGTGAACATAGCAATACAGAGGAACGTAGAGGAAAACCCACATGAACAGAAATCAAAATTGAACTAAAATCTGCACCATCAGCAGAGAAAAACATAATGAAATCGGCAACAAACAGCAACTTTGAGTTGTGGATTTCCAGGCGGCTTATCGACTGCCCTTCGTAAATTCCGCAGCGGACATTCTGCAGCCTATCCGTCCCATGTGAACATACGGTAGCATAATGGGCATTATACATGTAAAGAGAAGTACCTTGAATTTCCTGGGCCTAATGCGAAATCTGGAACAAGATCCCACTTACCATGCGCCATTTATAATACTGGTGGATTCTTCTACGGCTTCGGGGTCCTCTCAGGCATCGGCGTACAGGAACCACTGCTGCTTGTGCACCGCCTATTATTACACTTGTGCCCATATATGCTACAAGCTGGAATAGATCATTCTTTCTGACTTTTAAGAACCTGTTGTACCGTCTGCTTCTTGTATCAAAATATACTTGTTCAAGGAAGTAAAGCATTCTTCTTTTGTCTGCACAGAAACTAAAGAGGGATTTGGACCATTTGAAAGTAGATTTATCATCAATTTCAGATAAATGTGAGGAGTTCTTCAGCCAAGCTGCTGCCTCTCCAGCGACTGAGGCTCTACGGTCTGAGCTCAGCATTGTTGTCCAATCTATGAACCAAGTCTACTCCATGTCTTCCATCTACCTAGAAAAGTATGTGCATTATTTAGGGTTGGAATCTATTAATATTTTATCCTTTAAGCATAATGTTTTCCTAAACTCTTCCTGGTTGAAGGTTTTTATATTTGTATATTTTGGCTGTTAACAATTTGTCTCATCGTTCTCCTGTGGTCATTATGTTTTTTTAATTCTTTTATTCGCATATGTAAATTTAAAGGGGTTTTCTGGACCTCTGTGGAATGTTGTGAAAGAAGGAAAAAAATATAAAAACCTACTCACCTTCTTCAGTGGCTTCTTGTCAAGCCCTGGAGTCCAGGTGTCCCCCTCGCCCACAAAACCCAGAAGAAACGGGCTGCAATCACATGCCATTCATTGTGCATGAGACCGCTTAACTAATCACATGTCTCAATGGTGATTCTGCCAGCATGCTGAAGCCTGTGATTGGCTGAGCGGTCACATGCACATTGAACAACATGTGACTCCTGCTGGCATCTTCCGAGTTCGGTGCAGTGGGGCAACCTGGGCTCCAGCGCTCAGATCCAGCATAATAATGCCAGATGGCAGGATGGAAGTTAGACAGACCTGATTATAGTCAATGGAGTCCTTCTGACGCCGTTCACCTCCGTCATAGGATGGATCTGGCAATCTGTTTTCCTGCTGCCATAACAGAACAGGGACACGGCCTAAGAATTCATAATAGTGTTATTGCTTAATTAAGACAAATGGAGCTTACATTTTTATTTCCCCCCACACACAGATTAAAGACTATAAATCTAGTGCTAAAGAACACACAGGGAGCTGAGAGCCTCGTGAAAACATATGAGACCAAACTGTGTGAGGAAGATGTCATTACAGCTGATAGAAACACCATTGATAAGCTCATTGCCACCTTGAAGGTATGCATCCGTATACTGTATGTGAAATAGTGTTTGTTTGCCTCTGCATATGTTGTACACTTCCGGATTTCTTCCTTATGCTTAATTATGACACTTATTATTTATGGCTCTGTATATAGTAAATTTTGACCCTCTGTATTTCTCTGAAGAGTCCATTGTTAAGTTTGTTAAAAACTACCATAATTTGTCATTCATAACATAGCAATGGAGGTCGGAGGTGGATGAGAAAAGAGAGGTGTTTCATGCACTGGAAGATGAATTGCAGAAAGCCAAAAGCATCAGTGATCAAATGTTCAAAGTGCACAAGGAGCGGGATATTGACTTTGATTGGCACAAAGAAAAGGCGGACCAGATTGCCGAGCGGTGGCAGAATGTGCACTCTCAGATTGAAAACAGGTTTGCATACATTTCGTTCTTTCAGAGGCTTTCATGTTTTAATCTGCATTTTAAACATAAGGCTATGCTCAGTCCTGTAGTCACAGACTGTTCTGAATAATGGTCCATTGCTCCGAATCCTTGCCAATTAGCTGATTCCCAGCACCACTGTCAGTACAAATAGCGCAGGAAATAGCTCACGCCATTCTTATTGTAGCGGTCTGGTTTGGTAGTACAGGTACAGCTGCCACTGAATTCAATGTCCCTGCTTGACCAAACTTGCGATATGTGCATCGTGATCTACTTCCTGCGCTGTCCCAAGCAGTGGAGCTCTGATCATCTATTGGCGAACTATCCTGATGATAGGTCATCAGTAGAAAAAATGCCTGAAGTCTTGGACAAACCCTTTAAAGGTTCACAGTCTACATTAAGAAGTGCTTTCCTGTTTTTACTGTTTCTTGTTCATTTAATAGGTTAAGAGACCTGGTTGGAATTAGCAAGTATTTGAAATATTACAAAGAATGTTACTTGGCACTCGATTCCTGGATTACACATGTAGAGGAAGGACAAAGTAAGTTGCAAGATGGCATGCCTGATAGTAAGGCCCTTTCCAAACTTCTGGACGAACAGAAGGTAACTAGAATTTCTCTTGAAATTCCATGCATGTTTCCAATTGTTATACAATACCGTTCTTCACTGATTACCAAGTAGCAGTAGTTAAAAAAAAACAACTTAAAATTGCTTTGTATAACAAAATACATTTGTTTCGGCCCCTAAAACCTACGACCACAGGTGACATTTTTTCCATGAGGATGCCTCATCCTTTATAAGTGTGGCATTATCAGACTTTGCCTCAGTGTCCGATGCCTCATGTTACATTGGACAATATAACACAGATTTTGGATAAGGGGATGTCTTCTACAAATTGCCTTTTTTTTTCTAATAATTACTATAGCAGTGTTATATAAGTTTAAGGATAGAAGTATTTTTTCTTTTTGCTAATTGCTGGCTAGTATTTATTCCCCAGGACTAAAAGATGCCCAGTAATGAGGCTTAACTTTAAAAAGATTTTTTTCAGTCCTATGGGTAGGGTAGGGGAGGATTGGGAACCCAAAGTGGCCATGGAAAAAATTACAAAGTGGCCCCATGTTGTAGGTGAGTCCAAAACAGTTGCAAGTGGGGCGAACACAAGTAGTCAGGGGTCAGCAAATCACCAGCCACTGAATATTGGCAATATGAGGGGAGAAACCGATGCGTCATGCATATCTCACAACAGCAGATTTTCTATGAAGCACAGAATGTTAGAACTGGAGTTATATATTAAGGTCCACCTATTTTAACTCAATAAGTCTCCATGATCTAAATACACATCATAGACTAGCTTGCCTTATAGACGGACATCTATATAATTGGTCCTGCGCCCATTATATAGATCCAATTCCAGCTACGTAGCTCCCTAGATGCCACAGTCAGTAGCCAGCAAAGTATCTAGGTGGTGGGGTTTGACCTGGACCTGTTCTCATCATCAGAATGAAGTTGCCAAAGAGCACAGTAACAGCAGTACATACCTACTTATATATGTCTGGTAATTACTTCCTAGAAGGATGTCGTTTTACTCATTGTGTTCTTTGTTGCTTTAGATTTTGATTTCTGAAATTGGAATAAAGCAAAGCAAAATGGATGAATGCCAGAAGTATTCAGAACAGTATTCTCTAGCCATTAAGGTATGCATGTTTGATCATTTGGTTGTCATCGGAACTGTTTTCAGTATTCTTATGTATAATTACTGCCAAACCTTTTGATCTCTGCTTACTGAAAGCTATTCTAGGTCTCCTTTACAGTTGCAGCCAAAAGTTTTGAGACTGACACAAATTTTGGTTTTCGCAAAGTTTGCTGTTTCAGTTTTTATAGTGGCAATTTGCTAGATTGTTATGAAGAGGGATCAGATGAATTACAATAAATTGCAAAGTCATTCTTTACCATGAAAATTACTTTAATCACAAAAACCCCACTTCAGGGTGAGAGGTTTAATTGTTGTGAAGAAGGCTGCAGGGCGACCAGGAAAGTCCAATAAGTGCTAGAACCATCTCTTAAAGAGGATTCAGCTACGGGATCAGTTCAACATCAGTGTAGAGCTTGTTCATGAATGACAACAGGGAGGGATCAGTGCATCTACACTCACAGTGAGGCAAAGACTTTTGGAGGCCAGCCTGGTGTCAAGAAGGGCAGCAACAAAGCCACATCTCTCCAAGAAAAACACCAAGGACAGACTGACATTCTGCGAGACGTATAGGGATTAGACTGCAGAGGACTATGGGTTCAGTTATTTTCTCTGATGACGCCCCTTTCAGACTGTTTGAAGAATGTTTCTTCAACTGGAAGAAAGATTGTCCGGAGAAGAAAAGGTGAGTGCTACCATGAGTCCTGTGTCATGGCAACAGTAAAGTATCCTGAGACCATTTATGTGTGTGGTTGCTTTTTATCCAAGGAATTGGGCTCACTCACAATTGTGCCTAAAAAACACTGCCATGAATCAAGTATAATATCTAAACAGAGCAACTTCTCCCAATGATCCAGGAGCAATTTGGTGATGAATAGAGATGAGCGAGCACCCAAATGCTCGAGTCCGCGTTATTCGAGTCGAGCTTTTCCTAAAATTTGAGAGCTCTACTCAAGTAACGAACCCCATCATGTCACAGCGGGGAGGAGCCAAAACCTTGGGCGGGTCGAACACGGCTTAATGCTCGTTCGTGTAACGAGCACTATTGAGTACGCTAATGCTCGAACGAGCATCAAGCACGGCAGAGTATGTTCGCTCAACTCTAGTGATGAACAATGCTTTTTCCAGCATGAAGGAGCACCATGTCACAAGGCAAAAGTGATAGCTAAGTGGCTTGGCGAACAGAACATTGAAAATTTGTGTCCATGGCCAGGAATTTCTACCTGGACCTAAATCCCACTTAGCACCTGTGATCAATCCTCAAAAAGTGGGTGGACAAACAATAACACAGATATTGTGATAAACTCTCCAAGCATTGATTAGCCAAGAATGGTTTTCCATCAATCAGGATTGGGCCCAGAAGCTGATATCCAGCATGCCAGCGCGTATTACAAAAGTTTTGAAAAATTAGGGTCAACACTGTAAATATTGAGTTTTTACCTAAACGTGATGTGTTTGTCAATAAAAGTTTAAAAACGTATAAAATGCTTATAATTGTACTACAGTCACCATAGAAACATGTGACTAAAAGATCACTGAAGCCAAAAACGTTGTGGAAACCAAAATTTGTGTCTGTCTCAAAACTTTAGGCCACAACTGTACACTGCAGAGCCATGTGCATACAGTACAGTAAGTGTGTACTATAGCTTCATATAGAATCATACAATGGTAGAGTTGGAAGGGACCTCCAGGGTCATCTGATCCAACCCCCTGCTCAGTGCAGGGTCACTATATCATCCCAGACAGATATTTGTCCAGCTTTTGTTTGAACACTTCCGTTGAAGGAGAACTCACCACCTCCCGTGACAACCTGTTCACTCTCACTATCAGAAAGTTTTTTCTAATATCTAATTTGTGTCTTCTTCCTTTCAGTTTCATCCCATTGCTCCTAGTCTTTTCTTGTGCAAATGAGAATAGGGCTGATCCCTCTGCACTGTGACAACCCTTCAGATATTTGTAGACAGCTATTAAGTCTCCTCTCAGCCTTCTTTTTTTGCAAGCTAAACATTCCCAGATCCTTTAACTGTTCCTCATAGGACATGATTTGCAGACCGCTCACCATCTTGGTAACTCTTCTCTGAACTTGGTCCAGTTTGTCTATGTCTTTTTTAAATTGGGGTGCCCAGAACTGCATACAGCATTCCAGATGAGGTCTGACTAAGGAAAAGTAGAGGGAAATAATTACCTCATGTGATCTAGATTCTATGCTTCTCTTAATACATCCCAGAATTGTGTTTGCCTTTTTGGCTGCTACATCACATTGTTGACTCATGTTCAGTCTATGATCTATTAGTATACCCAAGTCTTTTTCACATGTGCTGTTGCTTAGCTCAATTCCTCCCATTCTGTATGTGCTTTTTTCTTGCCCAGATGTAGGACTTTGCATTTCTCCTTGTTAAATACCATTCTGTTAGTCGCCGCCCACTGTTCAAGCTTTTCTAAATCCTTTTGAATACTCTCTCTCTTCCCTAGCGTTAGCTATCCCTCCTAGCTTTGTAGATTATTATATATCTATGTAGATATTAATAGCTTGCTAGGTCAGGTACCATATGAGGGAAAATACAGTAAATCTGTATTCTATACCCCATGGCTTGAAATTGGAAGCTTGTAGAGGAATATTAAGGCCTTATGTTTTCTGTGGGTGGTCATTGCAAATCTATGCAAAACAGAGCTGTAATATAACCATGTAGATGATGTGTAAATCTATCAAATAATAGAAAATGTATACTTATTGGCAAATTTTGGTGTTAAGACTGTCACTTCCTTTTTGTTTTCAAGGACTATGAGCTACAGCTGATGACTTATAGAGCACTTGTGGACTCCCATCAAAAATCTCCAATGAAACGTAGACGCTTCCAGAGTTCATCTGATGTTGTTGTACAAGAGGTAAGCCTTTATTTTATCTCAGACACAACTCAGCAGTCCTGACAGAAGACACCGACCTACCCCCACCACAGAGATCCAGTTGGCTAAAGGACCTGTGGCGACATCACTGCTGTGGGAGGAGCCATTCCGCAGTTTGGTAGAAAGTATTGTATGTGGGTTCTTATGCTCCGCCCCCTGGTGACATCATCGCAGGTCCTACAGGATATATAAAACATAGAGCCTGACCGACAGAAGAACAACACAATTGGAAGGGGAGGACAAAGATAACAAAATGAGAATACACCTAAGCCGTTATTATCTCAGACACAACTCAGCAGTCCTGACACGAGACACCGACCTACCGCCACTACAGAGATCCAGTGAGCTGAAGAACCTGCGGTGATGTCACTGTTGTGGGAGGAGGCAAGCTGTGTTTGTCTTGTGTGAGAATCAAGATGGATGTAGTAGATCTGTGTGATGTGATGTGTGGGGATCATAATGAATGAACCATGGTGCAGGGCTGTGTTTGTGTGGGAATGAAGATGGATGTAGTGAGCTGTGTGTGTGATGTGTGGGGATCATAATGAATGTACCATGTAGCACAGCTGTGTGGCGCATTGCGCCACCAGAAACACTGGTACTATAATTTCCTAATAATTACTAGTCAGTGAATAAGAATGACTGAGCAATCGGTGTTTAAATGGAACGATCAGTAAACAAGCAAACAATGATTTTTATGCTTATATAAAATGAATGATAAGCGAACAAATTGTTGTTCATCATTGAATCATTGGTCATACTCACACTGAACGATTATTGCTCAAATTTAAACGATACAGCAATTTTTTTGAATGATAATCGTTGTATGTAAAAGCACCATAACACAATGTGAGGGTAAGTGGGGAGGGATTGCTGCCAAAAAAGGATTAGATCAAATCTGTTCTTATATTTGATGAGATTAAAAAAAAGACAGTTGTTCAAATATAATAATTTGAGTTCAGTAACCAAGAGCATGCTTATAATCATATAATTCCTGCAGAGTTGAAATGAGAAGACAATTGATGGTACCGTACTAATGCAATTTAGTGTCACTTTATGGTGTATTAGATTGATTTGAAGTAGTAGTGAGAAATAACGGCCAGGAGGTGGTTAATAAAATATGGCAAGCTAGATCTCTATATAAAAAACATTGTTGGAAATCTATCTGACATTTCAAATGCCAGTCTTAATATTATTTTTGCTGGTGCATGATGCGCCTAATATATGAAGAGGCGCAAGCTTGTGGTTGATGCGCCTAATATATGAAGAGGCGCAAACCTCTTTATATATTAGGCGCATCTCCGCACCTTTGTGCACCTACACAGTACTATCCACCAGGTCCGATCTGGCATGTATTTCTGGTATAATTTACACCAGTTTCTGGCATAAATTATGTATACATGTGTTGTTCTGGGGTGGCCACACCCCCTCCTAACAAGCTACACCCCCTTTCAGGTGCCAGATGGCGGTGTAGACAAGCAGAAGCAAGACTTACATAATACTTTGTGACTCCTTTACACCAAAAACTGGTGTAAAATGTTTTATGAATGTCCCCCATGGTGGGAATGCCGGCTCAGGAAGGATTCTTAGGTTAGGTATTACAAGATTACATTCAAGACATGCAACCAGTACGCATAGAGCACAAGCCAATGCCACCACATATGGATACAAGTTCCTTTAACATCACAACTTCACCAACACTATTCAGAGTAGTTTATCTGCTTTGGTATTGTGAGATGAGGAGAGGTACCATTGCTTAATAATTTTATGTGACAATTCCCAATGTTTGGTGACACACTTGGTCCAGTTGAAGCTTAATGCCACTCTGTAGTAGAGTAATTGCATTTAAGCTCTAACTTCCATTTACTACACTAGAATAATTAGTTTGGTACTGTAGATTGTATCAAAATGTCACAGAAGCCTAACGTGTTCCCAATACAGTTACATTAATGAATAAAGTATACTTTGTTGTTTTGCTGTAGGACATTGTGATGCCCAGTATTCTTTTTCATTTGCAGTATATGGATCTCAGGACCCGTTACACTGCCTTGATGACGTTAATT
Organism: Eleutherodactylus coqui; assembly: GCF_035609145.1. Taxonomy (NCBI): domain Eukaryota; kingdom Metazoa; phylum Chordata; class Amphibia; order Anura; family Eleutherodactylidae; genus Eleutherodactylus; species Eleutherodactylus coqui. Next base: position 176,134,077 of record NC_089837.1, on the reverse strand, counting down.
AGCCAGTTTATTAAATTTTCTGGAGAAACGTTGAAGAGATTAGAAGACGAGGAGGTAAAGATACAAGTTGTAGCTCATAAGTCCATATCACATGTCTTAAAGTTATTTTGTGTTATACTGTGCACTGTCGGTGAGCTAACTATTTCTCATTTTCAGTTCATTTTTCTGATCACTCTGCAATATGTAAATGTTGGCTTTCTTTTAGGTGGTGGGTTACTATGCATTGTTTTTTCCTGCTGAGTAGGAAGGATGTACAACATAAGTTTAAAGCTTTAAATGTATTATACTTATAAGTACATAGTTATTTTAGCAAAAGTAGCTATTAGCCACAAATAATTAATTTTGTTCATAACTAGTGATGAGCAAGCATAATCGCTAAGGGCAATTGCTCGAGCGAGCATTGCCCTTAGCGAGTACCTGCCCGCTTGGAAGAAAAGATTCGACTGCCACGGCGGGCAGGGAGCGGCGGGGAGGAACGGAGGGGAGATCTCTCTCTCCCCCCCGCTCCCCTGCTCACTGTCGCAACTCACCTGTCACCCGAGCGGGCAGGTACTCGCTAAGGGCAATGCTCGCTTGAGCAATTGCCCTTAGAGAGTATTCTCGCTCATCTCTGTTCATAACCTTATCAGTTGTAGAAAGTTATTTAGAAGTCTAAGGTACGATGCAATTCAGAAAAGACATTTGGATAATATTTGAGGTACATGTACACCCGATTAGAGTGACTGTTTCCTATTTTTATATATGAAATGTTTAATGATTAACTACATCCCAATGAGACCCACAGAACACAAGTCCATAGTTTATTCTGATGTTAGTTTTATCTAAATTTATGACGATCTAGAGAATAATTTCTAATTGACTTAAGACTGAATATTTGTTTTCTTTTTCAGTAGGTGTTTAAGAACATTTGCCTTCACTTTTATATTTTATGGCATTGTTATATGTAGGGTAATAAACATCCTGCCTTTGCATTAGCTTCAACTTATGTCCTACAGAATTACTCATGTTCCATGTTGTATCTTCTAGTCTTTTGTGAGTTTGCATGGTTTATGTATCTAACAGCTGGGCTTTTCCTTTTTACTGCCAACGATGGCTTAAACATCCTGCAGATATATTGCCTATTGTACAGCATGTGTTATGCTTCTATGGACTTTGGTGTCTCACTTCTTATCACTCTCCTGATACTTCACTGGCAAGACACGGTGGTTGAATCTTTATTCCTTAATTAGCTGTAATAGGTAAGTCATTTAAGGTATGGATTTTATATTTTTAATGATAATCCACTTTAATCTAAAGTGTTAGTTTACCTATGATCTCCTAACTGGGCATGTAGAGGTGCAGCTAGCATGCTAGGCAGTGAGTTCCTAAGGCAACTGTATGATGCCCAATGAATTTCATGCATTGGTCCTGCGATTCATGCCTGAGACTCCTTATGTTTCAGCAACTCTACCGCCTTGTATGTAACCTACTTCTACATATACACAATGTAGGATTGAATGGAAAATCACAATATAAGCAGTACTAAATGATTCCATGAGTTTTAATAATCCTAAATTTTCAATCTACATTTTATATTCTTGTTTCTTCACATTCTGATTAAATCCAATCAAAAATATTAAATTGCCAGTTTGACTTTCTTTTTATGGACTTATGATATTTCCTAACTCTTACAAATGCGTAATGCGTTGTATACTTTCTAATAGAAAAAGCTGAAAAGTGAATGTGTTTGTTTTTATTTTATCACAGACTTTGATAAACTCAGAGCATTCCAATTTGTCGGCTTACCCAGAATTAGCAGAGCAGCAAAACGCCAGTGCAGATGAAAACAGGAGGCTCTTGGAAATAATTCAGGAGCTTGAATTAACACTGGAAGAAGTGAAGCAAAAAAAATTTCTACTAGAGCAAGAATTGCCTAAAGTTAAGACTGCGGCTGAGATTGAGATTAAAAAACACCAAAGAGTAGTGGAAGAATTAACAGTGCAAAAAACAAAGGCCGAAAACGATGAAAACGAGAATGAGATCAAACAGTATAAAGCAGAACTAAGTTCACTACAAATACAAAAGGCAGCTGCAGATGAGAAGAACCGTCAGCTAAGAAATCAGTTGGATGACACACATAATATTTTGCAACAGCTTAAAACTGATATAGAACAGAAAAACCTACAAGAGCAGAACTACATTTTGCAACTTAGAGATGTGGAACGAAAGCTTTATCAGAGTCAGGATAAGGCTGAAGAAATGACGCAAGATGCTAATGATCTCAAAAAGATTCGGATAAGTTTTGAGGAGGAATTAAAGGTATTGCAACAAGATAAAGTCTCCCTAGATCATATGCTTAAAATGCAAAAAGTTGACTATAATGATGTCCGAGAGAAGCTAAAAGCTTGCCAGGAAGAACTGAGGCAGAAAGAAATTTCTGAAAGGAATAGCCTTCAAAATAGATCTTTCCTGGAAGAAGAGTTAACTAGGAAGAAACAAGAAGTAGATGCTTTACGAAAACAAATTGAGGGTCTTACTCATGCACACGCAAAAGCTGAGAGCAGTCTGAAAATGTTAAATATACAAATAAGTGGTTTGCAACAAGAAAAGTTCATATTTGAACAGAGATCACAATCTCGAAGTGGAGAAGTTGAAAGTTTACGTGAACAACTCATGAAAACTCAAGATGAGCTCCATCAAATTGACAGGTTACAGAAAGACGACCAACAAAAAATGAAAAAGCTGCAGGATGAGTTAACAAAAAGCAATCAGTGGGCCAATTCTCTTAAAATAAAGCTAGATGACCTTACTAAATCACACAATGAGACAGAGGTGATGTTGAGAGAGGTTAAAACTGTGTATGATAAGACAATAATAGAAAGAAATAACTTGATTGTAGATTTAGATACAGTAAAATCACAACTAGACCTTACCAAAGAACAAATGAGGGCTACCAGTGAGCAACTGCAAAAGCAGTCTAGGGGAGAGTATGAAACTCAACATATAGTAAAGAGGTTAGAAGAAGAATTAGCAAAATCTAAAAATTCCATAAATGAAATTAATCACAAATGTGGCACGCAGAACTTAACATTGCTTAATTCTGAGAAGGAAATCCGAAATCTAAAAGCTGAATTAAACAGTTTTACTGTGGAAAAGCATCTTGCGGACCAGAAGCTACATCAGTATCAGACACAACTTCAAGACATGACTTTGAAACTAAAGAAAGCACAGGATGATCTTCATAAGAAGATTGTGGATGACCAACTAGCACAGAAAAAGCTTTTGTTGTACCAAGAGGAATCTGCAAAGTACAGAAACTCAACAGAAGAGTTTAGGAAAAAACTGGAGATGACGTTGGAAACTAGTTTCAACACTGAAAGTAATTATTCAAGCATGAAACTCGAATTTGCTGGCTTAAAACAAGAGAAGGCAATGATGGAAGAAAAGACTAAGTTGATGAGAGTTGAATTTTCAGAACTTAAAGAGAGATTACAGATATGTCAAGAGCAGTTAAACTTGGAAAGAAAATCTGGGCTTGAAAATGTTCAGAGGTGCCGAAAACTAGAGGAAGAACTAGAGGTTCAAAAATCTACTGTTAAAAACTTTAAACAAAAAGTTGACCTTCAAAGACAAGAACACATAAACCAGTTAAAATATCTGCAAAGTGAGATTCAACAAAATAATAGCATAAGGATCCCTTTTCAGAAAAATGAATTTGAAGTAAACAGCTATGTTATTTCTTCTCCAAGCTCCCCACGACATTTTGAAGGGCTTAATCAAAAAACCAAAGGTTCTCCAATTTTGAGACGGAAGCTAGATAGTCCTCTTGATATCAGTAGTCCTGTGTTTAACTCTACACTCACTGAAGAAAAGAAGCACATGGATGGTTATGTTGACAGTGCACAGGAGGAACACCAGGTACAGCTGTCCAGGATAAAGCAGTCCCTCGATGTTGGAGACAAGGGAAAGCCTTTTACAGAGTATGTTACACAGACTAGCACAGAGTTTCAAATATCTATAGATAACCCAAAAGCTTACAAACATCTGACAGAGCTAGAGGCTATAAAGGATAAAAGTTTACAGAATGCCATTCAAACTTTAAGAATTGAAGAGGAGAAAATTGGAAAACAGCTAGGAAAATTTGATCAACCAATGGAGGTATTTTATGCATATCCTCCTTGCTATTTTGCTATGAAACAGTGACAAGATGTGCTTTGCTAGCTTATTCGCTGAAATATATTTTCTTTAACCTTATTTGCATGCATAGGCCACAATTAGTACGGTAGTACTGGTTACTATGCAAAATGCTCTTTATATGTAATACAAAATTGCTTAAGGACGTGGCCTTTATTTCTTTTTAGTTTTTATATTTGGGTTCACCTCCTCATAGTCTAAAAAATCATAACTATTTTATTTTTGTGGCGACTTGGCTGTCTATGGTCTTTGGGGGGAGGGACGATATGTATTTGTCAATGGTAGTATTTGATGTACCATGTAATGCACTGAAAAAACTCTTTAAATTTTCTAAGTGGAGTGAAATGGGGAAAAAACTCAATTTCGTTATCTTTTTCGGGGGTACTGTTTTTACGGTATACACTTTGTGTCAAAAATGACATGATAACTTTACTCTGAATTATCTTTACAGTAACAAAAAATTATATATATATGGAGTACATATGACTTTTTGGTCGCTTTTTCTTACATTTTTTTTTCTCGCAGACAGTGTAAACAAAAAAGCACAGAACTGGCGCTGTACTTTTTTTCTCTGCCAAAGTTTACCGTGTGGGATAAATAATACATTTATTTTGATGAGTCGATGGATGGGGTTTTGTCATTTAATTTTTTTTTTATTAGTAATATGGGAAAAGGGAGTGGGGTGTTGAACATTTAGTATTCTTTACTTTTTATAATAAAAAGCTTTATTTGCCAATTTTTTAATGCCCCCATAGAGTACTTGAACTTGTAATTGTTTGATTTCTTATACCATATACTGCAGTACTCCAGTATTGCAATATATGGTACTTCTTTCTGCATTCTTCTAGGATGGGCACATGCCTATCCTAATAGGCAGAAATACATGACATGGGGGTGGGGGACTTTTAAAAGCCCTGAACTGCCATGACAATCAAATGGCACTTCACAATCTCATCATGAGGAAGCTTTCCAGGACCCCCAAAAATGGATTGGGGCATCCAGCATTAACAGTGGCATTTAAAAGGATAACAGCTATGATAAACATCAGCACTGATCGTTTCTGTTTGCCGTTGGGTGTTAGCTGTGAAAAGATAGCCAGTATCTGCTGTGTTTGGAGCAGGATCAGCTCCCAATCCCGCTACATACAAACCTTGATGCAGAAGGTCATGCATGTACGCATCAAGGGGTTGTCCTACAAAGGGCATTTATGACTTATACACAGGATAGCTAATGAATGTATTATCACTGGAGGCCATGCTCTTATGAATCACATTGATGATTACACAATGGCAGTGAAGAGAACTTTAAATTGAGCTGTAGTCGAGCATGTGTGATGCTGCCTCATTCAAAGTCTATAGAAATGATGGAGATGTCAGAGAAGAGTGCATGGCTGTTACCATCAGGCCCACAGAGATTGAATGGAACTATAATGTAAATGCGCGATCATCACTTCATTCCATCTTCTCAATGTGGATATGAGAAGGAATGGAAGGCCCGAGACTCCAATCATGGGGTCCCAGTGGTGAGGCACCATTGAACATACATTTATCATCTGCCCTGTGGACAGGTGATGAATCACCTTTGATGAACAACCCCTTAAAAACTATTGTTCATTGTCTAAGTTAGATAGATCATAGTTAGGCTTAAATAGCAGTTTATATAAATATATGCACTTACGTGACCTGTTGCGTGTAAGTGCATAGTTTGCTGGCCTATGTTTCAAACAGTATCTTGTGTGGGTGTGTGTTGGGGCGCGGGGTAGATTTTTGTATTTAGCACTAATTATTCAAAATTGGGTTAGTTGGGAATGTTATGTATATTCTTAATCCCTAACAGCCATCTTTCATTTTGAATATTCCTATTCACAGATAGTGAAGAGCAAACAGTATGTTGAAGTTACAACGGTAAAACAGGAAAAAGAATTCCTACTTAACAATGAAGATGAGGCTTTTGAAGAACGTAATGTTTTGGAAGGATTTAGTAGAGCAGATTTACCAAAGATGGGTTACAAATCCTCCAGTTACAAAAGCTATGCAGGCTCTGAGACTTCTTTGAGTGACAGTTCTTCCACTGATGATAGGTTCATCTTCCAAGGTCTCAGAAAAAATGTGTCTGCTAAACAAATGGTAGAAGCTAAAATACTTGATGCCAAAACAATGGAACAGCTTGAGCTAGGTCAAACAACTGTTCAAGATGTTCAGAAAGAACTTGATACATACCTGTCAAAAGCTACTGCAATAGCAGGTTTATACCTTGAATCAAGCAGAGAACGAGTATCTTTTGGTTTAGCTGCAAAAAAGGGAATTATCAATAAAGGGTTAGCTTTGGAGTATTTAGAAGCACAAGTAGTGACAGGTTTCATCATTGATCCTTCTACAGGCAAAAAATATTCTGTTGACGAGGCCATCAGCTGTGGAATTGCTGACCGTGAATTTAAAGAAAAACTCCTTGAAGCTGAAAAAGCTGTCTTAGGTTACATTTATTGTGGCAAAAAGCTGTCTGTTTTTGAGGCCATTGAGGCTAGATTGCTTGAAAGACAGAAAGGGAAAAGGATCCTTGAAGCTCAGATTGCCACTGGTGGAGTCATTGACCCAGTTAAAAGCATACGAATCCCACCTGAAGTGGCAGTTCTTAAGGGTTTGTTAAATCATTCTACAATAAAGTTTTTGCATGAACCAGCTGGCAATGTGAAGGGTTTTCACTTTCCCACCAATAAGAAGAGCATGTATTACTCAGAATTGCTTCAATTGTGTGTTTTCGATGTAGATAGCAAAACTTTCCTTTTACCAATTGGTGAAAGACGAATTACAGCTTTTTCAGTAGAAAGAGGTCACAAAATATGCATAGTAGATGTTCGATCCGGGAAAGAAATGACGCGTTTTGAGGCATTTGAGAGTGGTCTCCTTGACAAGAAAACATATGCTGACATTTCACAATATGAGTGCCAATGGGAGAGTTCAACAGTTTTTGACTCCCAGGGCAACTTACAAGTACACTTAACTGATCACAAGACAGGAAGACAGTTTAATTTAGAGGAAGCTGTTTCCAAAGGTAAAATTGACAAGTCACTACTTACTAAGTTTAAAGAAGGAACCCTTTCAGCCATTGAAGTAGCTGACATTTTAGTTACTAAAACAAGACCAAGTAAGGACTCTAACAGCCCTATAGCAGGATTTTGGATTTATGAAACCAATGAAAGGGTTTCGGTCTTTAAAGCTTTGAAAAGAAACATAGTAGACAGAGTAACAGCGTTTAGATGTCTTGAGGCTCAAGTTTGCACCGGAGGGATCATTGATCCTTCTAATGGAAAAAAATATAATGTGTCGGACGCGTTACATGAAGGCTTAATTGATGATGTTTGTGCTAAGCAAATTCAGCAGTGTGAGGCTGCATACACAGGGGTTACAGATCCCACAACAAAAGCCCTTTTATCTGCTGGTGAGGCTATGAAATTGAACTTGTTATACAAAGAAATTGGCTACAGATGCCTAGAGTATCAGTATGTAACTGGAGGATTAATAGACCCTAGATCACATTCACGGCTTTCATTGGAGGACGCAATCAAAAAAGGAATAGTTGATGCTGTTACAGCCACAAAGCTAAAGGATAACAAGTCCTATGGCAAAAATCTTACCAACCCCAAAACAAAGAGGAAGTTATCCTATAAGGATGCTCTAGAGAAAACCGTTTATGATTGTCATACCGGATTACGTTTGATGGAGGCTCCTCTGCCTCTGAATGTTGGAATTCCTAGCCTTTATTTTGCTTCACAATAAAGACAACTACACTACCTGAGACGTCGTCGTACACCAGTCCACTGGATATTCATCCTGAAGAAGTGCGATAAAGTGTAAAATTGAAGTCAGGGAACATTATTAATGATGGAGGTTCATAAGTAACATTTTCTGACAATCTTGGTTTTACTTGCATTACCTCTTTATACATACTGCGGTATGTATGTTGCTGATTATTAACACTGAGCTTTTTGTGTTTCTTAATATGCTTGTAATTAAGTTTCACTTAATGTCACAGTACATCCATATTGTTTTGAATGAATGTTTTTTTCGCCCAGGGTAAAGATGTAACCTAGTCCTATATCCAAATATCCTGGTAGGAGGCTTGTTTGTGTCCAGTTACATCTGGGGCTTGTTGCTTCCACCCCTAAACCATGTTACATGAAAGCTGTGTTCTTTATATACGGATGTCGATTGTTTACAAAGCTAAATGTAAAAGCACTGTAAAAGACAGAATTCACCTCTTTATTGGGAGACACTTTCCTTTGCATACTTCTATCCTGTGAACATCTTAGTTTGCTATGACAATGTACAGTATAGCAAATGTACCTTATATTTTTTATTTAAAAAGAAATTCATGGAAAGTAGAACAGACACCTTTAACCTTTGCAATCCAATTTTGGATTTAGGGTTTCCTAGGGGGCTTTTTCTTTCAGCCATTATACAATGGCGCTGTCTGCTGGCTAGAGCCAGTACTGCGGTATGGGACATGCTGGAGAGGCCCCCGACAAAAGAGTGGCCAGCAATATACAGTAAGAATACCCTGCTGGACGTCTTCCGACATTGGAGCTGTACAACCTTCAATCAGAATGTCTTCAGACGTCAGACAGTGGATTGGAAAGTGTTAATACTGGCTAAGTCAAACATGTCTGCTGAAAGTGTACTTGAGTGTTGAACGGTAAATGTAAGTGAATTGCGAGAAGTGTTTTTAGAATATTTGTACCAAGTTGTATCTCGTTGTTTTTGTGTACCTGTTATGGTCAAGCTAATGCAAAGGCAGCAAGTATAAGCTGGTGTTTAATTGATGTTTTTAATACGGTCTTGCTTTAACGGTGAACACATTGTACTTTGGGGTCTATTCATATCAATATTAGTCTATTAAAATACAAGAAAAACATTCTGCTTCACTGGGAGAGTTGTGTGTTACCAAAACATATCTAATTCTGTATATAACTACTGTAATAAAAAAATGTTGGTAGCCACATTTTCTTAATATTGTGGGGTAACCATTTATGAATCTTATGAAACACAGCAATCGAACAGACCTCAAGGTTCAATCTCTTGTTTTGTATTGATAAGATATTTTTTAAAGAATATTCTTATGTTTCAGCACGAAATCAAATGAACCAAACAAAATTGTGCTTTTCAATATTTTTCTGTAACCTTTTGCTTTTTCATACGTAATGTTTATATGTGTTTTGCATCACACATTTATTGTTAGAAATCTTTGGAAGAGGAAAAGCGAGAGCATGTAAAGAAGGCAGGCGACATACTGAATTGGGTGTCTAAAGTCACTAAAACGTTAAGTAAAGAAGGAGGAGAAGGAGAGAGTACAGGAATGACACCCACTTCTAAGCAGGTATTGGAAATATTATTAGGTAATCAACAATAAGTATAATCAAGTGTTTGGTTGACGAAGCAATAAAGTCGTGTATCGTATTCTATACCATGCTTCACTAGTTGTATGCAACTGGACATGTCTATAATAGCTACACATTAAAAAAACCAATAAGTCCTATTTAATTGATGATCTTAGTGAGAGTGTTCTTGTGGTCTTTTTGAGCAAATCTTGACTGATCTTACAGTCTCATTCTAGTTGTTCATTCCAACCATTTTCCAAATCATTAAAACATTTTTTATTGTGTTTTGGATATTTTCAATTTTAATTGATCATAAAAAGTGTGGGCATGATTTATTTTCATCGTCATTAAAGGGAATCTGTCATGACTCTTTAGTCCTTATGTAATAGGGCTCAAAGGTTAGGGAATGGGGTATCCATGGACCCGTGTATGATAACTATCCTGCGAAATCCCAACCCTCATTCTAGGCAACTTTTACATCCCCACCAATGACTCCATCTCCCCATCTGCCTCTTAACTTCTATCGCTCACCTCCTCCCTTGGCCTCTCATAACTCACAGCTCTTGATCTGGTATTCCTCCATCTCTTCTCTGCTTCTCACTTCACTAATTTTCCTCTCCTGCTCTTGGACCAAAAACTCCTCTCTTCCTCTGCAAAGCACCCTAGCATCTCCCCAAACCCTCCTACCCACCGTAGGTACAGGAACCTTCAGGCCATTCATGCCCAAAGCTTTGCTGAGACCCTACAGCATTCTCTGTCTCATATATCTCTCCTCTCTTATCCCAACCTGGCCACCACACATTACAACACCGTTCTCAAATGCACCCTAGATGAAGCGGCGCCCCCTGTGACCCGTGACTCAAGTCATCCGATGCAAACCTTGGCAACCCTGGCCAACGTCAAACGCGCTTCATTTGGCAGTGCTCTTCATGTGCTGAATGGCTGTGGTGAATCCGCAGACTTTCTCCACTTCAAATTCATGCTCAGAAACTACAACCTTGCCCTCCACCATGCCAAACAAGCCTACTGCACCTCCCTCCTCTCCCCACTATCTTACAATCCTAAATGACTCTGACACTTTTTACTTCCTCCTCAGCCCTAAATTGCCCCCCCCCCCCCCACAGTGCAGGAAAGGGGCTTGAAGATCATAACAGGATCCCTTTAGCTTTCCAGTTTGTAAATGTCTTTATGCAGCTATCCAATTTCTATATCGCAGAATTACAACAGATCTAGAATACCACCTTTTTGTTCTTTAAAGCACTTGAAGAATATAAGTAGTGAATCATTACAAATCATCTGCTACACCAAACTTACTTGCAGCCTGAATCCAAAGAAGAGGTACACATATAATCAAAAGAATTTTAAAATAAACTTTAAAATCCCCAATACAGATGGCAACTTACAGTGTAATTTCCACATACATATAACCCCATAGGTCTTATAAAATGCAGTGTTAGGGCATTTTGAGGTGTCAACGTTGGGTCTTACATTCACCATTCTTTCTGTAAGTCATAGTAGGGAGGCACTACAAAGAGTGTTTCCAGCGCTGGATAACTACATTCATTTGTGTAATACTGCTTCCCTTACTGAAGTGAGTCCTCAGCAGAATAAACCTAAATACTGTACAATAAAATACAAACTATAGTCAAAGGCTTTTTTTGATATTGAAATCATATTTTAAAAATCAAATCTTTGGGTACATTCGTAGATTTCTAAAAGGGCATTATGATTACTTTTACTTGAATTTCTTTACCAAGTGCTAATACATTTTATGCAGTGCACAGGTCGCTGTGTGCATACTACATTTGAATCATCCCATAGATGAAATTTGATTTAAACTGATTAATTAATTACTAGAGATGAGCGAGTATACTCGCTAAGGCACATTACTCAAGCGAGTAGTGCCTTAGCCGAGTATCTCCCCGCTCGTCTCTAAAGATTCGGGGGCCGGCGGGGAGTGGCGGGGAGGAACGGAGGGGAGATCTCTCTCTCCCTCTCTCCCCACCGCTCCCCGCCGCAACTCACCTGTCACCCGCGCCGGCCCCGAATCTTTAGAGATGAGCAGGGAGATACTCGGCTAAGGCACTACTCGCTCGAGTAATGTGCCTTAGCGAGTATACTCGCTCATCTCTATTAATTACAATAGATATGTGGAAAATTCATTTGACAGAACTTTCTGTACTTTTCATAATTTAGCAAGTGCTTAAAATGGTCCTCTTTCCAGTGCTTTATGCATCCAGATTTTCAAATGTATACTTACATCAACACATCAATCATTAAACATGTTTGTTGTCTGCATTTACTCATCAAGTTAATCAGGAGTGAGTGTATAGGCGCCATGCAAGCTGCAGACGATCTAGTGTAACCGCATGGGCAGCACTGGATTTGTGGTTGTTTCAAGAAGCAAGTGCAGGTGCAGCCTGGAGATTAGTGGGAGTCTGCATGCAGTTCCAGCCGGTCGGCCGTAGTGTGTATCAACACCCCGCGGCTGTTGAAAGAGACCTTTACACACTTATTATGCATTAGGCAATTTGTACTTGGGACATATTATTGTGTTTATAACCGGCTGGACAAGAAATAATAATTAGGTGAAGATTCTTCAGAATCATTTTGATTCTCATTACTGGAACAGTCACTGCAGTCCTTGCTTGTAGGATCACCTATAGGCATGATAAATGTGAACACAGCAATATTTCAGGTACAAACAATGAGGTTTTACCAGCAACTTATATATGGAGATAAAATCTGAAAACGTGAAAGCTACGGGATTTTCATTAGCTCACTGATTTTTGGGATACGTTTATTATCATATCTTTCAGTGGCACCTTATCTAGAAGGCACTTGTCGTGTCTATTATTTAAAGGGATTTGCAACTCAATTTTTGTATATAGTTTTGGGACCCCGTGCACAAAACTGCATAAAAGTGATACTCACCGTGACACCGTTTCAGTGCTCTGTCTCATAACCCTGTCACATTGGCTTCTAATGTAGAAGCCCTCGGCGGGTTTATAGAACATCACTGAAGACGTTCTTGTCGGGCCTCCTATTGGCTATAGTGGTCACGTGGTTAAAGAAGCACGTGAACTCTGCAGCCAAAGTAAGCGGCAGACCAGAGCAGTGACAGGGGAGCAGCGTGGTAGTGGAGAGATGAGTATGTATGTGTTTTTTCACTATATTTAATCCCCCACACACATTATTTTTGCATTGGAAAACCCCTTAGGCCTCATGTCCACGGGGAAAATCAGGCCCGCTACGGATTCTCCATGTAGAATCCGTAGCGGGTCCCTCCTGCCCCGCGGACATGAGCGCTTAAAATAAGAATAAATCAGAATAAACTCACCTCCCATCCGCTCCGTTTCTTCTCTTCGCTGCGGCGTCATCTTCTCTCGTCGCGGCCGGATCTTCTTTCTTCGGCTCGGCGGATGTGCATGATGACGTCGGTGACGTGCCCCGTGCATGCGCCTTCCCGAAGAAAAAAGATCCGGCCGCGACGGAGAGAAGATGGCGCCTCCGCGAAGAGAAGAAACGGAGCGTGTGAGTAAATTCCGAATTTTGTCTCCCGCGGATCCGGACGGCTTCCATAGGCTTCAATAGAAGCCCGCGGGAGCCGTCCCCGCGGGAGACCCGCATGAAAATGGAGCATGGTCCAGATTTTTTCATGCTCCATTTTTTTTAAAATCCCTTTTATTGACCATCCGCAGGTATTTATCTACCCGCGGGTGGTCAATGCATCCCTATGGGATGCGGATCCGCGCGCGGGAGAAGAGTTAAAATCCGCTGCAGATTTTAATTCTTATTTTCCCCGTGGACATGAGGCCTTAAGGCCTCATGTCCACGGGGAAAATCAGGCCCGCTACGGATTCTACATGTAGAATCTGCAGCGGGTCCCTCCTGCCCCGCAGACATGAGCGCTGAAAATAAGAATAAATGAGAATAAACTCACCTCCCATCCGCTCCGTTTCTTCTCTTCGCGGCGGCGTCATCTTCTCTCGTCGCGGCCGGATCTTCTTTCTTCGGCTCGGCGGATGTGCATGATGACGTCGGTGACGTGCCCCGCGCATGCGCCGGGCCGAAGCAAAATGATCCGGCCGCGACTGAGAGAAGATGGCGCCGCTGCGAAGAGAAGAACCGGAGCGTGTGAGTAAACTCTGATTTTTGTGTCCCGCGGATCCGGACGGCTTCCATAGGCTTCAATAGAAGCCCGCGGGAGCCGTCCCCGCGGGAGACCCGCATGAAAATGGAGCATGGTCCAGATTTTTTCATGCTCCATTTTAAAAAAAATCACTTTTATTGACGATCCGCGGGTATTTATCTACCCGCGGGTGGTCAATGCATCCCTATGGGGTGCGGATCCGCGCGCGGGAGAAGAGTTAAAATCCGCTGCGGATTTTAATTCTTATTTTCCCCGTGGACATGAGGCCTAAGGCTAGTGGTAATGTTCCATTTACGCTGTGGTAGTCCCCTATTTAAGCCATGACGCAGACAAAACATATTAATACTGGATTTACACTCTCGGCAATACATCAGTGAAGCATCAAAACTTGACTCTTAAACACAAAAATTATTTTGTAGACATCTGGAGATGTTCAAGGGGCTTCCTAAATATGAATTTGTGCTAAACTACAGTTATTCCAGAAAATGTTTCAAACTGAGTTAAATTCTTGATCACTAACATACCAAAACTCAATGATTGAACACTAAGGGAGCTTTCACACAGGATGGAATATGCTCTCCTGAGGACTATTCAGCCCCCAAATCTGCACTGCTAATCTTCCAATTTTGGTGTGGAATTTAAAAAAAAACCAGAATCCTGCTGACAATTCTCCATTCAAATCCATAGGAGTACAGATTTTGATATGGAATTCAGTGATTACATATTCAGCAACACATTTTGGACGCAAGCCACTATCGGCTGTGTAAATATGGCCTAAGGATAGGTGTGACAGGTGTATTTCTGGATACAGTTTTTAAAGTCCTAAATAAATCAATAAAGGTTTAGGGGATAAAAATCTGATTAGTGGGGGGGACTCATCGCTGAGATCCCAGCTGATCCCAAGAACAGGAGTCCTGTGTCCCCCTCCTTTTGTCACTTTGGGGTCGCTGCACCCAGCCACAGTGACATCAAATTGAATGGAGCTGTGATGGCACATGCACACTCATTCATTCAGTTGGCGTGACCTGAAAAAGCTGAGTACCAGCCTCAGCTATTTCCGGCAGTTCCATTAAAAAATTAATGGAGCAGCGCCATATTTGTGCAACTGCCACACCATTCAGACTCCACACAGTGGGGATGCAGTGAGCCCACAGTGAGCATGAGAGGGGGGCACTAGAACTTTGTTCTCTGGATCAATGGGGTTCTCATTGATGAGACCGCCACCAATCAGACTTTTATCACTTAATTTATTAATTTATGAATAGGTAATATGTGGAAAACACAAGTTGCAGGAAGTCTTAAAGATCATGGAAAAATAAGTCTCTGCAAAAAAAAAAAAAAAAAAAGCTATGAAGATGAGTGAAGGAATTAGTTTTTACAGTGCCACTTGTTGGAGGATAACTATCCTATGATGAGTCGGTATCTGACCTCTTAACAAGCCCTGTAACATGACTGAAAATATAAACCAAACTGCTATTTTGGGGTTCCTGTCCCTGCTTAGTGTACTCTTTTGTGGTGCTCTTCACAAAGCGAAAGATCCCATCCCCCCTCTCCACACTCACATTGATAGCCAACCAGAACCCTACTGATGATTAGCAAGAATCCAAAAACAGCTCCGTGAACATGGATATTGTCATTTGGCTTATATGTTACAAAACCTATTGAATGGTCAGATATTGACTCATAGGGTATCTACTTTCCAATAGGTGGCGCTGTGGATTATTGCATTACTTATTTGCATAACAATTTGTGCCACATTTATCATACTGTGTGCACTGTTTAGTTAAATTTGGTGCAATGCTATTCTCATCAACTTCATAATGCATCTATAGATAGCATAGGTACTTTAGATGAATTTCCACATTGGCGGTTGGGAAAACATGCTTCCTTGAAACATTACAACACATCTTACTGTAGATTCTTCTGAATCTAAAATACTGACAGTGGAAAAAAAATACTTAGCCACTTTATTTTGTGAACTGCTTCTCTGGAGAAGCAAGATACCCTTAGGCCGCCTGTCCAAAGCTGTGACAGAATATCACTAGTGATATTCCGCCGAGGGGGAGCATTGTAATGTTTCCGCGATGGGCCTATTTAATTGATAGGCTCACACAGAGAATCGCGGCAAATCATGGAAAGCGATCCTATGGAAAGCGTGTCATGTGATTTTGCTCCCCGTGGATCTTGTTATGACATCTTGCCTGTGGACAGGCAACCTTATTTTTCAGTATTGTTCCCTGGGAATATTATTCCATTGAGCTAGAGCAGCAGTGATCCTAAAAGTAACCATCAATGAGGTAGAATTCCTAGTCCTTAAATAGGCATTGTAAATAGAAACTGCTCAAAAAGAAATCTTGCTGCTGCTTCTAAAGGCCCATTAACATGGGACAAATGTAGCTAGTAGTGCTGGCTCGCTCACAGAGCGGCCAGAAGGGGGATGGGGCGGCTGGAGGATGTTTCACTTTCCGCTGTCCCCCGCCCTTCTTCATTCACCTAACACAGTGGCCGCTCAGTACTGAAAGGCTGCTTTTCACACTGAACGATCATCGTTTAGAATTTTATGCAGCTTTAAACCCTGAACAATGATCGTTCAGTGTAAACAGCAGCCGTTCAGTACTGAACAGCCGCTGTGTTAAGTGGGGGAGAGCGAGGAGTGAAGTCTTCTCCAGCGCCCCCCCCTCCCCCCGCTGTGCAAGCCAGCAATATTCACTCCTGTCCAGCAGCACAGGCATAGTTTGCCCGACATTCATCCCATGTAAATGGGCCTTAAGTGTGTGCTACAGAGAGATGAAATAGCAGGATCTCCTCTTCTCTGTGTGTGCTGTGTAAAGGCCCCTTTACATGCAACGATTATCACTCAAAATTTGTTTAAAAGCCATTGTTTGAGCGATAATCGCTGTGTGTGAATGCTTCCATTTTTCATTCTACAGCTAAACGACAATTTTCAGGTGAGCTTAAAATCATCTTTCAGCCGGAGAGAAGATAACACCGACCCTATGCTGGGTTTGCTGTCCATAGTGCTGTATTCTCCATGGGAGCTGATGATTACATTGTATTCAGCAGAAAACCCATGGCAGAACAAAAGAGCTGAATGTTCTCTGAATACAGGTCTGGGAGGCTCATTTACATGCAAATGAAGGTGATAAGCTGCTAATGGACATTAGTGTCCATTAGCAATTTATGCAAAACAATCTTTTGAACGATTATCTTTGCGTGTAAATGGGCTCTAAGGAAGACATCATAGCACCTAGCCTCTACCGACTAGCTTATAGGGAACTGACAAACAGAAATAGAGCCTGCAAAAGGAAGAACTAGTGAAAAGTTTTATATATAAGTCGCATAATGGGGAAATAGTGTTACTCATCACAAACACATGACAGCCTATTCTGAAAAGTACCTAATCTACTTTAAAAGCTTTTATAAAAAGCACATATGCTTATATATGCTGTTTTTGAAGTTTTAGGTTACCACAACCTTCAGTGATGGAGGAAAATTTCTAGCTTGGTGATCGGTTTGTTTGTTGCTTTTACACCTGCGCCAGAATGAATGCTAATGTAGAAATGTAAAGGGGTATTTTGGTTCTGAAGCAAATTTTCAAAAATTCCAGATATGAAAGGTGTTTGCGCCATGTTTATGTACAGCTGGTTATGGGTATAAATCACACAGCCATTACCTTCTTATCCTGTCCCCATTTCTGATGTTTCCGTGATGGACACCGCATCCCTACAGACATGCAGCTTGAAATCACATTTCACACAATTCCCTGCTCTGCACTTCTTTCCTGTGTGCCCCCACTAAGTGCTGCCCTGCTATTGGTCAGTAATCTGATCCTGAGAGCGGAATAGAAAAAAAGCCATCCCTGGCCGATCCTACTGAGTGTGCCTGACTTGTAGTGCTGGAATACCTGCAGGTCATATCCAGAGACAACCTGGGAATAAACACTTCTGAAGTGCTAGGAGAAGGTGATGGCTTATAGAGCTACAAAGTCCAAAGCAGAACCACACTGCAAACTTTAATAACTTTTAATTAGCATTCAACAGCAACTTTGTATAAGAATATCCCTTTAACTCCTATTACAATAGTCTGAACCAACTGAATTTTGGGAGACGTACTTTAAAGAGAATTTCCCCACTATATATCTTTATGATGCAATTATTTTATTTACAACGTACATATTCCACAGCCCTGCACTGTGATTGTCATCAGTTACTTTAGTCCCTGGCCTCCTTGAGTCTGACAATCTAAATGTTAAATTAACCTAATAGTATGTGTTTATAGAGAGGGAGACATCTGGAGTACCCATGGAGAACATACTCCAGATGTCCCTCTTGGTCAGATTTGACTTGAGGACATCAACAAGGAAAGGTAGTAATGCTAACCACTAAACCCCCCATTCTGCCCATCTAGCTTCCGCTAGGAGATTGGGACAACACAGATCGGCTGTTTTTTTACTCCCGTAGATTTGAATGTAGAGACGCCCATGTGAGTCTCTACATTCTCTCCATTAAATCTCTAATTTGTTGTGGTGACTGGTGGCTGTCTTACCTTGTGGACACCTTTCAGTACTGGCGTAATGTTCAAAAATGAGGGTTGTGGGATCCTTGGTTTCCATGTGCAGGCCAAGTTTTATTGATATTTTGGAAATTCTAAATTTTTATTGTAGAGTTCAGGAAGTTGATGTCCCTGTAAAGCTATGAGGGTGTCATATGAATGTAAAACATTTAAAGGGACTTTCCAAATTCTTGGAAAATTGGGGAGAGGGTGTGAAATGGTTATATTCGCTGATACCTAGCTGATCTAGCACTGCTGCTCCTGGCCTCACCGCCAGTCTTTGTTTACAAACTTCACTTGTGACGTATCTTATACACATGATTGCCTCACTCAATTAGAATTTCAGCGGTTTATGACTTAACACCGCAAAGGCCAACAATTTGCTGCTGCTGTAATGTGTGTATACAGACATTACGAACACAGTGATACCAGGTTTCTGATGATTTTTTCGTATATAATAAATGGGGAAAGGTGGAGTTTGACGGTTTTTATTTTTTTATAGTTTTTACATTTTTTTAACACTTTTTTAAATGCTATTTTTGTCCCCATAGAGGACTTTAATATCACTACATTTGATATTTCTTATAATACACTGCTATTCTTCAGTAAAATAGTGTATTATATTGCCTATGAAGCTCAGTCAGTCAGAGGCTGAGCCTCATAGGCCACTGTATATGGCAGACCCAGAGGCCATCCTCAAGCCATAGCAACCCACCGGGACCCCGAGTTCACATATTGGGGGTCAAGTGGATGACAGATAAAGTCCCTTCCCTCTGACAGCCTTTTACAATCTGCATTCGCATCAAAGGGTTAAACAGTGGTGATTGGAGGTTCCTCCTGTCCCCACTGTTAGAGCAAGGGCTGAGCTGTCACCCAACAGCCGGACCCTCGTTCCTACCGGCATGGGAGATCTGTGCCATTATTCTAATGCAGCACCATAAAAAGCCGATACATCACAATAATGCCCTTAAGTGACCGCCGTATGACTGGTCACTAAGGGGTTAAGTAACACATGGTATTTATCCATTTTGGAGTCTATAGATTTTAAACAATGTGCTATGCATTTGCCTACTAGTACAAAAATGTTGCCTATATAATCTTAACTTCTACATCTTTTAATTTCAGATTTCTAATGAAGAGATTCTCACAAAGCAGAATGAGGTTTCAGATGCTCTACAGACTTTACAGTTGCTCCTAGCTAAGCACGGTGACAGGTATTGTACCATTTTCCTTCAAGATGTACATTTTTAACAGATTAGCATGTACAAGTAGGGGCCAGTCCAGTGAAATGCTCTTGCGTTTTTTTTCATCCGTTGTATAACTAGTTCCCTAGTATATATAAATAAGCTAGTATTATCTTGCTAACCTATTACTTTCTATGTGCAAAATTCTTGAATTCCTTCTTTTCAGTTGAGTCATGTGATCCATTTGGGACGATCTAAGATTTTATATACTTTCTGCTCTCTCAAAAAGTCACTTTTTTAGTCATCAGAATTTCCGTATAAACAAACTACATGGACTGTACCACACAGACTCTTGGACAGAAAGGAGGCTGCACTGCATGGAAGAGATTGCAGTATACATAAGATACCTCCAAAATATGACAGGCAGTCAAGAGAGGGGTGCAGTAATGGAAAAATCTATTTTCTCTGGAGTGACCCTTAATGGTGATAAGACATTGCCATTTTGCTGCCCAGGTTTGGGTTTGTGATCTTTTTCAAAACCTAGCTGTGAGTTATTCTGACACAAGAAGGGAGATTTGCTAAAGACTGGCAATTTTATACAGTCTTTCACAGTAGTAAGGTGGAGAGACATGCACCAAATTTTTTAGTGCATGCATCTAAATAAGTTTGGCGAGTATGGGCTGGCATAGATTTGTACTAGTGTTTGCCATATTCTGGCATAAATTATAATAAACTGGTCGGCGTCAGGGATCCAGTCCAATTTCAGAGACCCTCTCCCCCATGTTGGAAAAGTGTTGAGAGAGTTGTAATAATTTTAAAAAGTCTAAATGTATGACTTTTCCTTACATAATTCTAGGTCAAAGGCATCAATAAATTCCATCCAGGGTGTTAACAGGATAGACTTCTGCATAATGCCATAAACATGACATACCACATAACAACTACATCATATTTTTAAAGTCAGTTTGTTTAATTTCTCACCAGAATGACTGAAGAAGAAAGAGCAGAAATAGAAAATCAAATTAAAACACTCCAAGAAAGCCAATGTCTGTTATCAAGAGCGTATGAAAAACAACAACAACAAGCCAAGGATCTGGTAGATAAACTGGTGGAACAGAAGGTGACATTAGCAGAACAATTTGATCTGTTTCTATTGCAACCAATTTACAATCTTTGTGTGATTTTTTTTTTTTGCATGTAAATGAAGCAATAATAATAAGCAATAAAATTTGTTATTTCATAAGTGAAACCAGATTCCTTAGAGGGGTTTTCCAATTACTTAAATTTGCTTAACAACCAATCTGTACTTCCTGGATGCTGCTGACCAGGACTTGCGGCTACCGCAGCCAATCACTGGCTACAGCAGTGACCTATAGCCAGTGATTGGCTGCAGCAGTCATATGTCTTAGTTAGCTGCAAGCAGAAAGTACAGAGTGCTTGTGAAGCAGTTTTAAGTAATGGTAAACCCCCTTTAAAGAGATTTTCTGAGTTAAAGTGGAAGTAATAATGTCTTAGGTAAACTATGACATAGTGGGAATAACGTACACCTAGTTGGATAAAAGCTGTGACTGGATGGCTACTTTACAAGGTTATAGTTTGTTCAGAAGGGATTATAAAAAATGGAAAGGGGGAGGAGGGGTTTGTCATTATGTAAAGATCTGTTTAAAGCCCACACTGGATGATATATTTGAAGGAGATGAACAAGTGGAGTCTTTATGGATAGAGATACATGAAGGGAAAAAGCAATAATAAAATCCTCATAGGGGTGTTCTATAGGCCACCAAATATGACAGAAGCCTCGAAAATCTATTATTCTAACACAAATAGATGAAGTGACAAATCTCAATGAGGTAATTAATATGGAAGACTTTATGTGAAAATAAACTGGGATACTGAAACCTGCGGATCTCATAAAGCAAACGAGTTTCTGTCATTAACTAAAAACAATTACTTTTCCCAATTTGTGTGGGACCCAAAAAGAGGGACAGCCATTTTAAACTTAATATGAAACAATAGACCTGACTGAATAACAGGGGCACAGGTTGCGGGGCACCTGGGAAATAGACTATAAAATATAATTTCCAGTTGTCTTTATCAAGAAGCTAAGAAAATACTAAACTTTAGTAAGGCAAAATTGAATCAGCGTAGAGACGCCCTTAGACTTATTGACTGTGACAATGTCCTCAGAAATAAGAGTAAAGACCATAAATTGGAAAGGTTTAAAATATCTATCTTAAATAATCACTGTGAGCAGTTCATACCATACAGGAATAAAAGTTGACAATAAACAGCAAAAGAAAGAATTTAAACTACTAAAACAAGAAGGCAGTGAAGAAGCATTAAAAACCCACAAGAAAAAAAATAAATGATGTAAAAAATGTAAATTTAACTGGAGTAACCAGTGTCTGGCAGCTGCTGCTAAGTTAAATAGAATCATGTTGTGCATCAAGAAGTTCTAGGGGCACATGACAAGAACTTTGATATTCCACTTTACAAGTCATTGGTCAGACCACATATGGAATATTGTGGAAAGTTTGGGGCATCGGTAATCAAGAAGGATATATTCGAGCTTGAGCGGATACAAAGACAGACAACTAAGTTAATAAATGGAATGGATGGACTACAATGCCCAGAGAGGTTATCAAAATTGAAGCTATTTAGTTTAGAAAAAAGAATGCTCAGGAGTGGCCTAATCACTATGTATAAATATGTTGTGTGACCATACAGAGATCTCTCCCACGATCTGTTTATACCCAGGACTGTGACTGTAGGAAGGGGGCATCCTCCACTTCTAGAGGAAATAAGGTTTCTACACCAACATAGAAGGGGGTTCTTTACTGTAAGAGCAGTGAGACTATGGAACTCTCTGCCTGAGGATGTGGTGATGGCAAATTCACTAAAAAGTTTAAGAGGGGTCTAGACGTCTTTCGTGATTCGGGGATTATTCGGACTGCTAAATTGTAGTCGGGAAGGAATTTCTTTTCCCCTAAAATGAGAAAAATTGGCTTATACCTCATGTTTTTTTTTGGCCTTCTTCTGGATCAACATTGGGGACATATGTTTTATTTCAGCCCTACAGACTATTTTACTTTGTAAAATATTTCTTAGTAAAACATTAGTCCATACTGAAAAATAATGAAAGAACTTATATTCATTTGCTCCAGATCCATTCATCTGCAGCTCCACACCTGCTGTTCTCCTCAGCAGCAGTCAGCCTGTGACATTCCCTATACAGATTGACTGCAAGGGTCTGGAACAGGTCTTTTATATAAATAAGCTATTTTATTATTTTTTAGCATGGCCAGCTGTTTGACCCAAAAATATTTTTAACTCAGAAAATCTCTTTATCTTTGAATGTTGTTGGTTTAGCTAGGAAGCTAAGCTAATTAATTGTATGCTGGCCTAATATTCACAAACATTTTCTGGTAGTGCTTTTCATGTGACAATGACTAGCAAAGCATCACAAGTGTTTTGGATCTGTTGGACTGCCATCAATTGTATCATCCTGACTTCTGAGTTTTTTTCTATCAGATGTGGTTTATACAGTGTGCTGTAAACGTGGCAAGCATGGTTCACTATGTGACATATCTCTTAACCCTTCACAGGCATCAAATGGCATGATGGTTTGCTTTACAGGTAGTACTTACTCTACTTGTCATCTCTCTTCTCACTAACACACAATGTATCCTAAAGCTAAATTCTAGTTCACAGATGCATGTTGAGTTCAAAGCTTCTGCAACCTTTGCTGTCAAGATTACTGACAAAAATCATTTTTATCTGAATCTCTTATACAGTCAGCTTGTTCTGTGTGTGGTAAGTATCTTGAGCATGTGGAGCACAATTTCTAATTTGTAATAAGGTATAAAGTCACCATACTTGCTGATATCTTTTTTTCTTTCCTGTTTCAGGTGGACAGAGTTGTATCAGGCACCATTGATGAGGCAAATGGGAGAATTCTTTCCATTTACCAGTCTGTAGTAGAAGGCCTTGTTGATTATGAAACGGGAATTCTTCTACTTGAAATGCAGCTAATCGTGTCTGGACTGGTTTGCCCACAGTTAAAGAGATGCTTTGGCATTGAAGAAGCTAAGAGTCACAATCTTATAGATGATCAAATTCAAGCACGACTCCATGAAATATCTCATGCTAAAAGTGTAATTTTATCTCTCCCTTCAAGTGATTTTCCTATAATTCATGCTTACAATCAAGGACTAATTTCAGAGACCGAAACAGTCAAAATGATCGGCATTTTGCTTTCTTGTGGTTGTCTTCAACTTGCCACTACAGGAGAGCAGCTCAACTTAAACAAACTTTTTCAAAGAAATATAATTTCTACGTCCATGTTTACAAAGCTCATTGAGAGACAAAAGGTGGCCAAAGATTTGATTGATCCCATTACAGCCGAAAAGTTGACATTAGCAGACCTCTTTCAAAGGACCAGGACAGATGAGAGAACAGGAATGAGATTTCTCATAGTTAATTCAGAAGATAAAGGTAAAATCACATTAAAATCTGGTAGGAAAATTAGCATTTTACGGGCAGCACATGAAGGAATTCTGGAACGTGAAATCATGTACAGGCTACTTGGAGCCCAACTTTTTTCAGGTGGTATTCTTGACCTGGATACTGGAAACCAACTGAGTTTAGAACAGGCTCTGGATCAAGGTGTTATTGATAATGGAACAGTTTGTGGAATTTTAACCCAACAAGTTCAAAATGGCGGAATCCTTTGCCCATTTACTAGAAAATGTTTAACAGTAGATGAAGCTGTACATTGTAATTTAATTTCATATAGTAGTGCATTGATGGTCCTAGAGGCACAAAGAGGGTTTATTGGACTTATATGGCCAGATACTAGTGAAATATTCCCTATATCAACATCTTTACAACAAGGAATGATTTCTGCTGAGTTAGCACAAAAGATCCTAAGCAACAGGCACAAAATTGCTGGGTTATATATTCCTGAAACATCTGAGATAGTCAAATTGGGTATAGCTGCTCAGACAGGTATAATAGAGAAAAGCACTGCATCAATCCTTAGCGACTTGGAATTACAGGACAAAATGCCAAACCTAGATAATCTGGAACCAGCTTGCAAACATGTTCTAAAATGCATATCTTATGAATCTCACACAACACAGTTACCTGAAAGTTCTGAAAACAAAGCAGAGGAAGAACTGACGCATAATCCCGACCATACAAAACAATTATTTATTTCCTATCTCATGATAAATAGTTATATTGATGCAAATACAGGTCAAAGACTGTTACTGTTTGATGGTGATCTTGATGAAGCTGCCAGCATGTTGCTTGAGTCTGAACATATTGTACGTACTTCGTGTGAAAATGAAAAAGGTGTTACTGATGTCGGGGGAAAGGTTTTAGAGGTGAAACAAACTGACCCGAGCCATAATACAGAAAGAAATATAACTGAGTGTGAGAGTGTATCCCATTTGAACTCAAGCTTTGAAGAATCAGAAAGCCTTAAAACTGCTACAGAACAACTTCAGTTTATGGATAGTGCAGACCGCAAAAACCCTGAAGAGGTGATATGTCAGCTGTTTAAAAATGTAGACGCTGACGACATAACTACTGAACATAAGCTGCAGGGCAGTCAGACGACTGAGACACATGAAGAAATAGAAAGTTTCCTTGTAAAAGATGTCACCATGGCTGATGATCCTATAGGTGAACCAAGTAACAGAATTATTGCTGTAGATAGCAAGGACAACAATTTAACTCAGGACAATAATATTCCTAACGATTTTAATGAAGGGTCGAATCAGATTGGAGAAGTTTATGATTGTCCAGAAGAAATTGCAACCACTTCAAACATCAGTATTCCAAAAACTTCTGAACATGCGTTTGGTGATCAGCTGCAAAAAATACCAATTAAAGAACTTTGCAATGCAAATACTGACTGTGATGGTTGGGCAGCTCCTCCATCTGAAACCAACAGTGATGCCATGCTTAATGTGGGCCAAGATATTTCTATTGAACTTTGTGAATATTTGGAAAACAGCAGTGGCTCTGATATGTCTGATGAAAATTTTGAAAGTGACGATGACGTTGGTAATACCGATGAATTGAAAAAGACTTGGAAAACTATAGGGAGTGGCATTATAGAAGACAGAACAGCCACCCAAGGTGATACAAGCTCCGATGAGGATACGTACTATTACACTGATAGTGATGCTGAAAACATGGATATGTTACCAGGAAGGCAATTTCTGGAAACCATTTTTGAAGAAGATTCTGAAAGTAACTCTTATGTCGGTGACCAAGCTATGGCTTATAACAAAACATGCTCTTTTCTGGCTAGTTCTATTGAGGAAGAATCGGAAAGTAGTAAATTGGAAACCCTCGAAAGGGTTGTAGCTGGTAACATGAAGACTGAAGACAAAGTAACCATAGAGGAAGAACAAGATGAGGAATATGTTGAGAGTAGTTTTAGTGAAACTGACATTGACTGTTTTGTCACTGATGAGACCAACAGTGAAGCGGGCTATCAAGCTACTGAAGAATTTTCTGATGAGTACTTTGAAGACAGTGAAATTGATAGCAAAGTTGTTTTGTTTGATCTTGGCTATAATGATAAAGACCTTCATATTGAAAATTTTCCACATTCTGGAAATATGTCCAAAACTTGGGTTCTGAGTGAATCTGGTGAGCCTTTACACTGTCTAGGAGAAAGTGATGTAGTCAATCTGGGGAATAATAGTAAGACATTTCTGAAAGAAGCTGGTTCATTTGATGGGGATGTTTCTAATGCCAAGCAAACTGAGAATAAGACTCCGCTTGACAAGTCAGATATAAAATGCCTACAAAGTGAAAATAAAACGGAAACATCCGATTTGATTAAACTGAAAGATAACAGTATTGAAGTACAAGAGAAACTCGTAGACGAAAATGCTAATGTCCATCTTAAATTGCACAATTGTTTTGAACATACTGACAATGATATTGCTGCTTTCAAACAGGATATGGATCCTGATCAGTCACCAACAGATAATACCAATCTGAATCCTGAAAGCATTCAAGCTGAGAAAGAGAATGCAAGCGGTATGTGTTGTAATGCAAATTTGCAAACTGAAGATAATGAGACATGTAGCCAAGTGGTCGATACTCATCAAACCTATGATCAATTTGCTACACAGGTGATGAAGCCCTTTGCAATTGAGAACTCTACTGTACATTCTAGGCATGATTCTGAGTCCAGGACCCATTCTGAGCACCGCTCTGAAGTAATGCCTGAAAAGCATCACTCCAATGAAGTAAAAACTATTTTTGACACTGCTGTTACAAAAATTCAAAATGATCACTGTATAGAAGATGTAGAGTCACAAAACAAGACAACCCAGAAAGTTGATTCAGATTTAGCAAATGACAGTATATCTTGTAGAGAGAAAAGTCACCCTTCACTTCAAAGTAACGACACTGAAATTTGCAGAATTACAGATAACATGAATAAAAAGGGAGAGGAAAGTATTTACAATGAAAGCGTTGTCCAACTTACAGGAAAATGCCCGATTCACATGGATAACCTGAGTGCAATTTTTGATTCATCTACCAGTAAAAGCCCTAGTAATGATATAGAAGCAGCTGCTGCTAATGTTGTGCCCGAAACAATACAAAATTATGATGCACTAGATATGGAACCAAGTGACACAGGAGAAATTCAGAGTTTAGCAGCATACCTCAAAGGTTGTGCAGGAATTATACAAACAACAGATCACTTGGCTTATTCCAAGCAAACTACTTTGGGGGGTACCGATAGCTCATGCAACACAGAAGAGAACTTACATAGTGGTGGAAACTTTATACCACAATTGTCTTATGACAAAGTCTATCAAGATATAGAAGATTCTGCTGAAGATCACATTCATTCATTGGATCCAGTAGATTTAGAGGCGAGAAGGATGAATATCTTGATAAAAGAAGGTGGACAAGTTTTAGGAAATAATCTTGGGGAAGAAAAGGGATTAATGATCCCGGTAGATAACAACGAACAAAGCAAACATATTGAAAATGATACAGTATCATGTAGTATCGGAATGGCCCAAAATTATAAAACTTTGATTGCTTCATCATCCGTCGGTGAACCCAAAGTGCTAGAACCAAATCATCCAAAATTGATCTCATCTCAACTTGATCAAATCTTTCATGTTCCTCCAGATTCTGAAGCTTCAAACAAATTGGAAGAGCTTCTAATTAAAATGAATAAAGGTCTGTTTCCCAGTGAGCTGATTTCACCTTCTTCCCTCCCTGACCAGATGAATAAGCAAATTCCTGAACAAAAGAAAACGTTTTCCCCAGATTACAATTCTGAGCAACCGGGAACTGCAAGACAATTCAGCTTTACAGAACAATCATGTAATGATATGAAATCATTGGAGGAAAACCCAACCACACACAAGGTTTCACCTTCAATGTCATCTAACGCGGAGGAAAAGGGTGAAGACAAAGTGACTGATAAGGTAGGTTGATGTCAGTTTGAGTTACAGTAACAAAGCATTATGGGACATAGGTATTATATTGTACATGAAATGTTTCTGCTGTGTAAAGGTTGCACATTTTGGTGCATGGCATCTTGTGCGCCAAAAGATGTGACTCTTTGCTGCTATTTTACGCCATATCCACCACTTTTATAAGAGGGGCCGTTGTTTAACATTAGGGAATACAGCTGCTCGCGGCTTCAGATTTGCCAGAGATGTACCAAATGTATTAAGCCTTTCCAATCCAATTTGTATCCTGGTTTTCCTAGGGGGCTTACTCTTTTTCTGCCATTATACAACGGCGCTATATGCTGGCTAAAGCCAGTACTGCATGAGGTGACACGTTGGATAGGCTCTGACAGCAGATTAGCTGGCAATATACAGTAAGAGAACCCCGACGGATGTCTACCAACATCGAAGCTGTACAGCCTTAAATCGTAATGTGTTCAGACGTCAGACAGTGGTTTGGAAAGGGTTAAGAGACTACTTTTGTCAGACTTCACACTAGTACAATATTTACTTAGGTGTATAAAATGTCGATCTAAGTCTCATGCAACTTGAACGCAGTCCGGGTGAACATTCTTTTTTTAATGCTGTGGTCTTAATCAATATTTTCTATAAATCATTTTTAACTGCAACTGCTACATCTCTCAGTAAATGATTAATAGCACAACCAGATGTACTTATTACCAATATTTGTGATACATTTTTTATTCTTTTTAGATAATGTTGACCTTAAATCAGTGTTGTCAAACATTAAACGATCATCTGACTGTGATTCAAGATCAAAAGCTCCAGTTTGATAAACTTCCAGCTCTTGGTGATAACTTGGAAGCATTAAAAACTCAGCTTGAGCAGATAGAGGTCAGTACTGTTTACCGCTTCTCTTAGCACAAGTACGTTTTCACCTTTGTTTCTGTTCCTGTGCATGTTTTGGGTTACTTTGAAGCAGTAAAGCAGAACTTTTTTAACTATGTATTCAAGTTTCTACTTGACAAGAATATAACATTCCTCACTGTCTTCAAAATAGTTTCAAGTTAAAGAGGTTGTGCCAAAATGGCATTCCCTGTTTATATGCCCTATTAGGACATATGGAATGTCATAGAGTGGGGTCCCACTGCAGAGCTGGGGTCCCACTTTATGGCCACAACTTTCCCTGGCAAATCAACAACTTGCCAGGAGGTGCCAGGATCGTGACTCAGTCAGCTATTTGCCCTAGGCGCTGTGTTCTGATAAGGGTTTTGTCTGATGGTACAACCTATTTAAGTCTGGCATAGACACTTGCTGCAGACACCAGGGCAGATTTATGATAAGTTGGCCATGGCTTTCCCTGGCAAAATTAGTTGTTTGCTGGAAGGGAGGCAATCTGTTGAGGCCTGCATTTTCAAAGGGATTATGCATCTTGGAACAACCCCTTTAAAATGGCAAGGTGTTGATTTTTTTAAAAAAAACATCATTTAGGTTTTCTTACACCAGTAGTACCAGTGTACCCTCTAAGTCACAATAGGATTTGTGCTTGCTAAATCGGAAGTGCAGAGGCTATAGGACTCATTGATTTTCAATCCCTCTTCAGTAATCTGGTCTTCACTACAGGGAGTCCCTAGGTTACAGTTTCCAGCTAAGTCTACGATTGATGGCAGTAGAGTAAAATTATCAAGACCATAGTCAGAAACAAGCCAAGAGTCAGCAACAGGTAGTAAGTAAAAGTAAATAAACAGGGTAGTCATGAAAAGTAAAGGCAAGTCTTACATTGAGACATTCTCACATAATTGGTTTAGGCATAGGTGGGAGGCAGTTTTCACATAAGTGATTATAAGCTGTACAATACTTTCTTCAGTTGCAATAATTCCTTGTTTGGCTATATAATTGACTCTTTTTGTATTTTAAAGGGGTTGTCCGAGTTGTAAAATCTTGGTACAACCCCTCCCCTATGCAGTAAAATAACAATTGGTGTGTCATGTGTCGGTGCTCAGTTCTCCGCTCTGGGTTCTATTTACAGCTGCATTCCTCCCCAGTCTACAGGATGTCACAAGGGCTGCAGCCAATTACAGAGCTCAGTGATCGAGCGCTGAGCTCTGTTATTGGCTGGAACCCCTGTGACATCCTATGAACCAGGTGGGACAGCAGCTATAAATACAGACCGCAGCGGAGGAATGAGCACCAATGCAGGACACAGCAGGAGCGGGGAGAGGGGAGTATATCACAGTTTATTTTACTGCATACGGAAGGGGTTATCCTGAGATGTTACCACTTTAATGTTATATTGGGTTCAGGAGACATATAAAATATAATTACATTTTGGCATGGACTTTGACCACTGGTGGTGAGGTTCACATTCTGGTTGGTAAAGCCCCAGTAGAAAAAGTTTGAGGCCTTGGTCTAGAACAAAACCGGGGTCAAACCAGTCTAGCACAATGAGTACCAAGCGTGAGGTCTAGGATTTACACATGAGAGTAGTCAGTAGTAAGCCGAGGTCGCAACAAGACTAATACTGCTAAGAAGTCACAAACTCAAGAAAATCTACAAGAAAAATACTATACTTTTCTATTTTCAGGGAGTAAGTGGAATATCTGACTGAGAGTTAGGCTAGGACTTACATGATCACTTTGGGTGTGACATACATTACCCAGCAAAAGACCGCAGTGTCACCCTGCCTGCATGGCAAGTAAGTGTTTATGGTCACATTGTGACTCGCAATTTTAACACTATAGTCACAATAAAGCCCAACCTGCTGGATTTCCTGCCTGTTGTGGCTGTGAGAAATTACAAATGTAAATATGGAAGAAGGAAACTAAAAAAGTGAAACCTCAAAGTTTGGGGTTTTTTTTAGTTGCAAAATTAAAGTTTTTTTATTTAAAAAGCTGAAACCAATTCTGTCAGAGATTACAGATTAGATTTTTAGTAAGTGTTTTTCATCCTTTCTTTCAGTCGTTTGATTCAAGGTTGGCTGAATTTTCTGTTACGCTGAAAAAAGATGTACAGTTTGCAGAGCAGTTCTTAACCTCTGCTCCTGGTGACCTTCCAGGAGAGCATCTCAAGGAGTTAAGTGAGACTTTGATGAAAACCTTTGCAACACTTTCTGAAATGTCTTCAGATCGTACTAAACAGATTGCATTTGCTGTGGATGCTGAAATGGTAAGAGTATTTAAGTTTCTGAACTCTTACATAACTCCATTAACTCTTCTGCTGACGGTCTATTCATTTTACTGTTGGTTTACGTTCTTCAGAAATACTTGACCACTTCATATATGGTTTATTCGAGCTCTCCACTCTGTTCATCAAGTTGAATTGTTAGGCTTGGTTCATACTGTATTTGCTTAAAGTATACATACAAGTGTTTACATTCAAACACGTAACACGTGTTGTGTTCCTTTATCCTTTGGGTATGTTCACAGGTTCAGCATTTGATGATTTAGATTTAGGAACAGATTCCATTACTAAAGGCCCACTTACACGTAACGATTATTGCTTAAAATTTGTTCAAGCGACCAAAAATGAGCAATAATCGTTACATGTAAACACGGACATTGTGCAGTTTTCACTTGAACAATGATTTTAAGGTGAACTTAAAATCCATTGTTCATCTACTCACATATAAGGGACAGCGCTCCAGTACTGTATAAGATCCAAGAAAAGGAAAGCAAAAAAGGACTTACCTGGCGTCAGGGGGTGACCCGGACCAGAGTCCCCTACTGACACCTCCACGTCCTAGTTAGCGTATCAATAAACCACAAATGGATAAACTCCACAGACAAGTCTCCTAAGATCCCAACGTGTTGGCGGGAGAGCTTGCCTGGCGTATCGTACCTCACGAGGGGGCCAATAAATACAGTATAAAAGCACATACAGAAAAAAAGCCTTGGCGCTCCTTCCAGGAACAACCCAATGTAAAACTAAAGATCAAAGTTAATGATCTTTAATGTCATGTAGAACAACTTGAACTACTTGAAAAAGTTGCGGTCCTCGTGTTGTATGGAGTTGTTCTACATGATATTAAAGATTATTAACTTTGATCTTTAGTATTACATCGGGTTATTCCTGGAAGGAGCACAAAGGCTTTTTTTCTGTATTTGCTTTTATATTGTTCAGCTACTGGATATAAAGTAAACACATTTATCTCTCAGTAGACCACAGTCTGTTATCTCCGCGGGGAGATGGCAGATAACATTGTAATCTGCAGGCAGCCAGGATGAGAACAATGCAGCACAGCTGGGTGTGTGATTAATCACACACTGGGCTCTGCAAACAGCTCTGGAAGGTCCTTTTACATTCAAATGAAGATGATAAAAGTGTTAATGGTCTTTAACACTTTATGCAAAAAGATCACTAAATCTTTCAATCTTTCAGTCATTTGAAAGATTATCTTTACGTGTAAAAGGTCCTTTAGTCCTCATCAGATCTACTAACATTTTGCATCTAACGCAAGAAAATGGGGTGTTTTATTCCCAGATCATATGCTGTGAAAAAATTCTGTGTGGATTTTTGGCTGCACCATTAAAAAAAATCTGTAAGAAGAATGAGAATGCTCATTGTTGTCTGAGGTTCTGCATGGAAAAGCCACTGCTTAGCCACATTGAATGACAATGGGGCTAATTCTTGTGTGAATCTGCAGCACCTCCGTAGCAGAAATCTGAGTGTCAGCCTTAAATTTCTGCCAATGATCTTATAAGATTTAATTCCGATGTGTGAACATGCCCATAGGGTACATTAGTATAATACCCTTAATCTACAGGGTTTTTTTGTTGTTAGAAGCAATAGTTTATGTTTTGTTTCAGGAATAAGTCACTTTTTTTCATTTTCATTGCAGAGTAAGTTAGCAGAAATCCATCAAGCTTTACTTAATCGACTACAAGTCTTGGCAGACTGGATAACCTACAGTATTGACTCATTGGACTTTTCAGTGAGCAGTAATGATGTGGCTGTTGTAAAGAAGACTATGCAGTCTTTCAAGGTAGTTTCATTTATCGTCTATTATTTAGGTAACATGAAATATTTCTGAAAGCTGTATTTTCTCACATTAGTCCTTGTCCTCTATGAACAATGATAGTTGTGTATGCTGCAACTGAGACTTAACCCTTCGCAATCCAATTTTGAATTCAGGGTTTCCTATGGCGCTTTCTCTTTCTACGATTATACAATGGCGCCATCTGCTTGCTAGAGCCAGTATTGCGGTATGGGACATGCTGGAGAGGCCGCCGACAACAGAGCGGCCAGTAATATACAATACCCTGCCGGATGTCTTCCAGCATCGGAGCTGTACAGTCTTCAATCAGAATGTCTTCAGACGTCAGACAGTAGATTGGAAAGGGTTAAAGGAGTTGTCTCATGATGACAATCCTTTTAAAATGTATTTCAGAAGAATCTCCTTCTGGCCACACATTTTCCCTGCAGTGTTTGCTGCAGCAGAAATGTAGTATTGCCTGCTAGCCATGCAAGTTAATGGCCATTTCTGTAATGCATGAATGAACCATGTCTAGCATAGCAAGAACTGATGTTTGTTAGCAGCTATATGTTTTGACAAGTAGAGCATGAGTCTCAATTATGGAACACCCTTTATGAATTTTTTTGTGCTGAAACAGGACATATACAGAGTTCTATATTAAAGTGGGCAGATGGAACAATACCTCTACAGCGCCACTTATTGGAAGGCAGCATTCCTACAAGTCAATGTCAGACTTTTTAACAAGCCTTATAACAATGACTGGGAATATAAGCCAAAGCCAGAATCTTCTGCAGAAGGAAAAGATAAACCATGCACAGACAGCTGTTTCAGGGGGGTTTGCCCTCATCAGTGTGCAGTAGGTTGCTAGCATGGCTAGTTGAGAGGCCTATGATATAGGGAGACTTAAAACGCCATCCATGCTCCTCTGGGAAATTTATGCAAATGGGGAGATGGAACAATACCTCTACAGAGCCACCTAATGAAAGGCAGCATTCTTGGAAATTAGTGTCTTACCTTTTAACAAGCTTTGTAACAATGACTGGGAATATAAACCATTTATACTTCAGAAGAAACAGATAAATCATGCATAAGAAGCAGAAGATGAGCCATGCACTGATAATATGAAAGTGGATTTAGTTACTAGTCTGTCATGTGAAATGTTATTAGATTTTGTTATTTTTTTCTGTAGTTTGGCACAATTCTATACTAATATTTCAGCGTTTTCTAAGAGTGTTCTTCAGTGTTCTGCTATGGTTTCACCTACAGAATCTCAGTAATGACATTTCGGGACAAAAGGCAGAGCTGGAGACCACGGCATTCGATGTTCAGTTCTTTATATCAGAACATGCGCAGGATCTATCACCAAATCAAAGCAAGCAGCTCCTACGATCACTGAATGCAACTCAGAAGAGTTTTCAGGATGCTCAAAAAAGGATCACTTCACATCTGGAGTCTTTGGAGAATCACCTGCTGGCAGCACAAGACTTGGATGAGCAGAAGGTTTGACCCTTGGTGCACGTGGTGGTGGTTGTTGTTTGGGATTTACTTTCTTCTATCTGAGAATTGTATTTGTTTCTGTACCGTCTCAGTAGCAAAAGCATAACTGCATCTTTTTATGGCTAAACAAAGTCGTATTTGCCACATGCTTGTTTTGTGATTTGTAGCTGGCTAAAGGCCCATATACGCAATGATTATCGTTCAAAATTCGCTCAAACAATGTTTTTTGAGTGATAATCGTTGCGTGTAAATGCTACCATTGTTTACTTTTCGGCCGAACGATGATTTTTGGGTGAGCATAAAATCCATCATTTGGCCGGAGAGCTGATAGCAGGGACTGCACGCTGTGTTCTCCACAGGAGCGCTAATTACATTGTATGCGGCTTGCAGCCTCATGGCAGAACAAAGGAGTTGAATGCAGAGAACAGAGCACCTGCTGTTCTTTGCATACAGGTCCAGGAGTCTCATTTACATGCAAATGAAGGTAATAAGCTACATTAGTGCCCATTAGCAGCTTTTGCAAAACGATCACTAAAACTGTCAACCTCCCTATCTTTTGAGCAAATTTTGAGCAATCATCTTTGCGTGTAAATGGGGCTCTAGTTTTTGAATTCTAAACAAATAAACAAATAATTTTCTAAACCAAAATGTCACCCGCCGTCACAAAAACCAAACAAATTAAAGGATAGACGATAGACTTGAAGAAATTATTATGTGACATGGTGGGTATTGTGAAATATGTATGTATACTCATTTATATCTTTTTATTTTCCTTAACACTATTTAATTGGGTGCTTTTAGCTTTGGCACAACTATGCTTTGTGACTACAGCATTATCTAATGGGTCTAAAATTCACCTAATGCCTCTTGTGAGGTGGCTGCTCTATCCCTTTCCCATGCTTTACACTGCAGCTCTGCCTGTTAAGATTAAGGGCTGTGTATACGTACAAACCCACTGCTGTCTATAGCCATTAGTCGTCCTCATGCTCATAAGAAGATCAGCACATGAGGAGTGGATTTCCATTGCAGCAAGGTTAATTGTTAAAAAAAACTAAAAAGCAATTACAACAGCAGTGAGAAAAAGAAGGTAACTGCTGCACAAATTTTCAGCCTTCTAGGCTGGGCTTACACGAACGGGTCGGATTCCACATGTGGGAGGCCCACAGCAGATTCTGGCTATGAGCCAGGCCGGTGACCCTGTGTACGGCACTTTACCGTATTGCATATGAGCGCAGAGGCTCGCAGGCAGTCATGCACAGTACAGTTCTTTTTTTCTTTGTTTGTATTTCCTGCACTATCGCTTAGCAATGACGCGGGTACACTCAGCCTAGCGAAATGTTAACTACATAAGGGCTGCGGGTCGCACGCCTCCAGTGACATACATGGAGGCTGTCAACAAGGATTCCGCAGTTAAATAGAGCATGCTGCGATTTTTCTTCTGCTCGCGAAATATGCACTGCGTATCCACGAGTGTGAAGGAAAATTCAACAATACATGCCTTTCGATGCCTGCGTTTTACCGTCCAGATCGCAGGATCCGTAATTCAAATCTGGTCGTATAAGACCGGCCTTAAAAAGGCAAGGGGTTATTCGCGTTAATTTTAAGCCGAGGCCATAGAAGAAAATCTTTTGCATCCTGTTTAAATGTACATCTTGCTTTAACAACCATGTTTCAATACTAACATATGTTTGATATGTCTTTTTCTGCATCATTATTAACACAGGTTCCAGGATGAAAGGACACTGGGATAGTCCCCGCGGCTGAACAGTCCACTCTAACCTGTGCATGGTCAGGCTTTGAGATCTCTCTCAACTTGCACTGTTTGCAGGTTTTTGAGATTCATGAAATGTTTCCTCCTTCTATACATTAGTCACTTGGCTTAAGCCATAGTCCTCTGTGTCCATGTTTACAGCACACTGTGATTTGTGACTTTTATGTGTTGCTCAAGTAATAGAGGCAATCATTTGTTGTGTTTTATCCATTCCTGAAGGACGCTGAAGTTCAGCTAGAAGAACACAAAGATAAGCTGCAGGAGATATGTGACCTGCTCACCCAGACCGAGAACCGGCTTATCGGCCAACGAGACATGTTGACTGCTCATGACAACCCTGCTGATCTGCAGCACTGCCAGGCTGAATATGAGGTATTGCACTGTATTATACGTATGGGTTTCTATCTTAGGGTGCCTGCACACGAACGGAATTTCCAGCGCGTTATTTTAGGCACATTATCTGCCCCAGACCGCAGCCAATATACTCCTATGAGGATCCGCAGTTGTCCCCAGACGGACGGATTTGTATCGCGTTTTTTCACGCGCGTGAAAAAACCTGCGACCTATTATAATTTGGGTCGGATTCTGCGCGTGAAGCCTCCAATACAAGTGAATGGGTGCGTTTTTTCACGCAGTACATCCGGAGTGCAGCTGCGGATGGAGTCACTGGTTGCTATGACTACAGGAAGTAGGCATGGTAGGAGGCGTCCCAACACACAGCAGAGCTTCACAGGCAAATTTGTAGAGGGAGATAGGTAGTATTTCTTGCCAATGCAAAATGGATGTAGGATGTAAGAATGCAAAATCTGTAGTAATGAATTCCTCTTGTGAATTTTTTTGCAGTGACTGAAATAAAGTCACGCTGGAGAAGCGCCCGAAAAAAGTTACATGGATCAACCATGCCCACAAAGACATCAATAATTTAACGGTGCTCGCACAAGCAAGAGGGACAAAACAGAGTCTGGGTGTTGGTTTTTAGGCCTTAGTCAGACGGGCGTTTTTTTGCGCGATTTGCGCATGCGCATGCGTCCGGCGATTTTTTAAAACCATTGCTTTGCAATGGTATCGGACACATGAGCGCTTTTTATGCGCTTGTCCGATAAATTATAGAACAGAAATCGCAGATCGCACCTATCTGCGATCTGCGATTCCTGTTCTCTTCTCTATATGCGCTCAATGGGGCCGGCGGCAGCAGCGCCGACCCCATTGAGAACATATAGAAGACAAATCATTCTTCTCTGCCACAGCTGTAACAGCTGTGGCAGAGAAGAACGATGTTTGCCCATTGAATTCAATGGAGCCGGCAATACAGCCGCCTCCGTTGAAAGCAATGGGCTGCCGGCGTGCGCGGGATGAATTGTCGGGAAGGGCTTAAATATACAAGCCCTTCCCTGCAATTCATCCAGAAAAGTGTTAAAATAAAATATATATATATACTCACCTGCTCCCGGCAGCCGGAGTTCCGCGCGGCCGGCCTGCAGTGGGTGTGAAGGGGGTGTGAGTCAGACTTGCCCCCTGATTGGCTCAGCGCTGAGCCAATCAGGGGGCAGTTGTGCTTCTTACAATAATCTTTATTTGTGTTGTGTGTCTTGAGAGCTGCATATAGGAACTGGACTATATTAACCCCTTAACGACCAGCCCATAGTGTTTTTACGTCCTCCCGAAGTGGGCTCTATTCTCTGAGGACGTAAAAACATGCTTCCTGCAGAGAATAGTGCCCCTCGGGCTGTGGACGTGACAGCTCCATGCTGTCGGTGTCCGCAGGTAGCTGACAGCATGGAGCTGTCATCCCGGGCTGTTCGGAGCCCCCCCCGGCATTGCGATCGGCGCTATGCAATGGATAGCGCCGATCGCAAAAAAAGTAAATAAAAGTACATAAAAGTTAAAGATTCAGCTGCTCCGATGGATCGGATCCATCGGAGCAGCTGAAATTACTCACCGAGGTCTGGCACGCTGCTCCCCGCTCTCCTGCCGCTCCGGGGCCCGAAGCCGGTCTTCTGCGCATGCGCGCCAGGCGGCATTACGTCAGCCGCATGCGCAGAAGGCCCGGCGGCGCGGGAGATTTAAAATCTCCTGGCTCCCGGCTCCTGTAGGTAGCCGGGAGGCAGGAGATGTCAGCGGGGACTGCGGTGAGCGGTCCCCGATACCGCGATCGCCGTTATCCAATGGTTAGCGGCGATCGCGAAAAAGTTAAAAAAAAAGTTTTAAAAAAGTCAGTTTCACCTCCCCTCATGGATCGGATCCATGAGGGGAGGTGAAAATACTCACCCCCAGTCCTCAGCGGTGTCCCGATGTCCCGGGACCCGAATCCCCGTCTGCGCATGCGCGCCCGATGATTGACATCGGGCGCGTGAACAGACGGGCTCGAGCCCCGGGAAATTTAAAATCCCTCTGCTTCTGGCTGCCATGTGTAGCTAGGAGCAGAGAGATTATACCGGGGACATGATCACTGTCATCCAATGGATGACAGTGATCATGTAAAGTGAGAAAAAAGTGTAAAAAAGTAAAAAAAAAAAAAAAGTAAAAAAAAGTTTTTAAAAGTTTAAAAAGCGTACGTTTCATCTCCCCTCATGGATCATATCCGTGAGGGAGGATGAAAGTACGTACCTAAGGCCCCCAGATTTATCCGCGGACCTTACCACAGCTTCTGCACACGCGCCCGTCGCCAAAATGGCGGGCGCATGCGCAAAAGCTGTGGATTGCCAGGATAATTTAAATTCTCCCTGCTCCTGGCTACAAAACGTAGCCAAGAGCATGGAGATTTAATGGGGGTCCGCGGTGAGCGGTTCCTGGTCACGTGTTCGCCATTATCCAATAATGGCGATCACGTAAAAGTTAAAAAAAAAATTTGAAGTTTCATCTCCCCTCACTGATGCGATCGGTGAGAGGAGATGAATCTTTTTACCGGAGGCCTCCGTATTTGAATCCCGACGCGATCTTCCTCCGTGGACCTTCCAGGATTCTGCACATGCGATTGCCGGCAAAAAGCCGGACACATGCGCAGGAGTCAGGGAGCCCAGGAAATTTAAAATCTCCTTGCTCCCAGCGACCAACGGTCACAGAGAGCCTGGAGCAGTGACGGGTGGCCTCGTTGAGCGGTCGCCGGTCACGTGATAAAAAGGTAGCGATCTACCTTAGGCCGGTCTCACATGACCGGATAGGAATGACGGATTCCGCATGCGTCTGATCCGTGGTAATACGCAGATCAATCGCATTGGATTACACAATTCCGCTCACATTAGCGGGTCAGAATTGCGTAATCCACTCGCAGAAAAGAGAACGCAGCAGGTTCTATTTTACTGCGGATATCGGCAACATAGAGCCCATTGTGCTCCATGGTCGCGGATATACCCGCAGTCCATACGCAACTACATTGTATACGGGCTGCGGGTACCCGCGTCATCGCTAAGCGATGGTGCGGGAAATACAAACAAAGGTGTACTGTGCATGACCGCCTGTGTGAGTAGGCAGTTATGCGCAGTACATTACGCAGCCGTACGCAGGGTCACAGCCGGGCTCACAGATGGGATCCGCTGTGGGCCTCCGCAAGCGGATTCCGCCTGCACCCGCGTGAGCCCGGCGTTATTCAGACCGCTACCTGTGATACGTATTTTACAAGAAGCCCCGGGAACGCTCGCTTTCCTGCAGTTCCAGGAGCACCTTGTTGAGCGCCTTCTGTGTGAGACCGCCGCACCTCATCAAGCCTACGGAGACTCACGGAACGCCACTTTTTACACCCCATACCCGCCACTGAGGTCATGAAATACCCCCAAAAAGCATGAGAGGAGGGGGGGGGGATACCCGGTTTTATTGCCCCATGGGCCCATTCCAACCAGCCTCCGTAATTACCCCTGTCTTCGGAAATACTAATCAGTTCACATTTTTACTTTTATCTAAGATTTGCGAACGCCAAAAAGGGCGCGGAGGGGGAGGGGGGGAATTTTTAGGGAGTCAATCTTTATTCTGTACAAATAAGCAATGGGGCCTGGAATTTATTCAGTTGTGCCCTAAAATCCAACAGGTGTTCCGTCCTTTATAGGCCTTGCCATGCGTCCTGTAAGTAGATTAGGGCCACAATGGGTATGTTTCTGAACTCGGGACAAAAGGGGGTATCTATTTTGGGGTGAACGTCTTCATTCCTATGTGCACTGTACAAAAAAACTGTTTTTAAATTGAAAAAATTGCCAAAAAAATTGAAAATCGTAACTTTTTCCTTCTGCTTTGCTTAGATTCATTCAAATACTGTGGGGTCAAAATACGCAGTACAC
Source organism: Eleutherodactylus coqui (assembly GCF_035609145.1). NCBI lineage: Eukaryota > Metazoa > Chordata > Amphibia > Anura > Eleutherodactylidae > Eleutherodactylus > Eleutherodactylus coqui. The sequence goes on along the minus strand of NC_089837.1, from coordinate 176,093,669 downwards.
CCCTAGATGAATTCGTTAAGGGGTCTAGTTTTCAAAATGGGGTCATTTGAGGGAGTTCTTTATAGTTTTGGCCGCTCAATGGCTCTATAAGTGGGCAATGGGGCCTGAAATTTATTCAGTATTACCCTGAAATCCAACGGGTATTCCTTTCATTGTAGGCCTAGCCATGGGTCCTGTAAGTCTATTAGGGCCACAATGGGTATGTTTCTGAACACAGGACAAACAGGGGTATCCATTTTGGGGTGAAAGCCTTCATTTATATGTGTGCTGTACAAAAAAAACTGTTTTTAAATTGACACAATAGCCCAAAAAATGAAAATCCTATTTTTTTCCTTTTGCTTTGCTTAAATTTATTCAAAAACTGTGGGGTCAAAATATGCAGTACATCCCTAGATAAATTCGTTAAGGGGTCTAGTTTTCAAAATGGGGTCATTTGTGGGGGTTCTATATGGTTTTGGGCGCTCAAGAACTCTACAAGTGGGCAATGGGGCCTAAAAGGACTTCAAGCAAAATCTATGTTCTGAAAGCCACCGATTACTCCTTTTATTTTGGGCCCCGTTGTGCATGCGGACATAAGATTAGGGCCACAATGGGTATATTTCTGAAAACAGCACAAACAGGGGTATCCATTTTGGGGTGTAAGTCTTCCTTCATAGGTGTGCTGTACAAAAAAAGCTGTTTTTAAAATGACAGAATTGCCAAAAAAACAAAAATCCAAATTTTTTCCTTTTGCTTTGCTTGAATTTATTCAAAAACTGTGGGGTCAAAATACGCAGTACACCCCTAGATAAATTCGTTAAGGAGTCTAGTTTTCAAAATGGGGTCATTTGTGGGGGTTCTCTATGGTTTTGGGCGCTCAAGAACTCTACAAGTGGGCAATGGGGCCTAAAAGGACTTCAAGCAAAATTTGTGTTCTGAAAGCCACCGGTCGCTCCTTTCATTTTGGGCTCCGTTGTGTATCCAGACATAAGATTAGGGCCACAATGGGTATGTCTCTGAACACGGGACAAACAGGGGTATCCATTTTTGGGTGCAAGTCTTCCTTCATATGTGTGCTGTACAAAAAAAGCTGTTTTTAAAATGACAGAATTGCCGAAAAAACGAAAATCACAATTTTTTCCTTTTGCTTGGTTTGAATTCATTCAAAAACTGTGGGGTCAAAATATGCAGTACACCCCTAGATAAATTCCTTAAGGGGTCTAGTTTTGAAAATGGGGTCATTTGTGGGGGTTTTCTATGGTTTTGGGCGCTCAAGAACTCTACATGTGTGCTATGGGGCCTAAAAGGACTTCAAGCAAAATTTCTGTTTTGAAAGACACTGACTACTCCTTTCATTTTGGGCCCCGTTGTGGACAAAGATATAACAATAGGGCCACAATGGGTATATTTCTGAACACGGGAGAAATAGGGGTATCCATTTTGGGGTGTAAATCCTGATTTTCATGTAAACTATAGGAAAAAAATATGTCTTTAAAATGACAGATTTGCAAAAATATGAAATTTTACTTTTTCTCCTCTAAATTGAATTAATTCCTGAAAAAAAAACTGTGGGGTCAAAATACTCATGACACCCCTCAGTGAATACATTAAGGGGTGTAGTTTTTAAAATGAGGTCATTTGGGGGGGTATCTATTATTCTGACACTCATGAGCCTTTCCAATCTCGGCTTGGTATAGGAAAACAAAGTGTTCCTCAAAATGCTAAAAAGTAATGTTAAATTTGTACGTCTCCTAAATAGTTAAAAAAAAACGAAAGTTTTTCCAATGTGCGCCCAAAATAAAGTAAACGGGTGGAAATATAAATCTTAGCAAAAATTTCTATATTATGTTTGCACATATTTAAGATATTGCAGTTGGAAATGTGAAAAAATGACGATTTTTTCAAAATTTTCCCAATTTTGGCGCTTTTAATAAATAAACACAATTTCTATCGGTCTATTTTTTCCGCCTAAATGAAGCACAACATGTGGCGAAAAAACAATGTCAGAATCGCTTGGATATGCAAAACCTTTCTGGTGTTTTTCCATGTTAAAGTGACACATGTCAGATTTGCAAAATTTGGCCTGGTCATTAAGGCGCAAACAGGCTTGGTCACTAAGGGGTTAAAACATAGTAGCATCCTCAACTGTGGTGCTAAAGATCTTTTCGACATAAGCAAATTTTAAATATATCTATATTGCAATGTGAAAGAACTAAAGGTCCTTTTACACACAATTATTGATAATCACTCAAAATTAGTCCAAACAGCTGAAAATGAGTGATAATCGTTACATGTAAATGCGGGCATTGTGCACTTTTCGCTTCAACTATGGATTTAAGTTCACTTAAAATCCATTGTTCAGCTGCTGAAAAACTGAGCAAATACATTCCATTTCAATGATCATCCTTCAACAGACTGCAGAATGTTCTCTCTGCGGCATGTTTACACTAGCCAGGAGGAGAACAATGGAATGGTAAGGCATCCATGAGGAGAGCAATGGAATGTGTCAGCAGCTGTTTGCACAGCTGGGAGTGTGTTTAAACACAGGCTGGGACTTGCAAACAACTCCTAGCAGTCCTTTTACATGCAAATGAAGATGATAATGTGTTAATGGCCATTAACACTTTATGCAAATAAATTGCTAAACCTTTCAATCTTTAGTCATTTGAAAAATTATCTTTGTGTGTAAAGGGGCCTTTAGGCCTCCCTCACATATACGATTTGTTTCAGCGTTTAGCGCTGTGAGAGGCTACCATTTTGTTACAGTTGTTGCGCAGTCCTATGCTTCCATGCAAACAGACTATAAATAAATTACGGAATGTGTAATCTGATTCTGCAGTCATATTTCCTTGCATAGAGTATATCCCATATTTTTGGTAATCTTATGATTGTGATACAAATCTGGAATACTTTACAAAATACATGGCATGCTGTGGATTGGAAAATCTGCACCGCGCCATTAAATCCATGCAAATTTCTTACGCAATATGTCAACGGGTCATTGTAAAAAGTGACTAAAGGCCAGCATCTGTATTACAGTTGTAATAGCTGGACCTCCCACTGTTCTGCTGGACCAGACTAAAATCTTCTTCATAAAACCCATGGAGATTTATTGTTTGTCCTTTTGGTAAAGACCTCCTTCCACATGAATGTTTACATCCTGGCTTAAATAGCAGCTACTACCGTGGTTTCTCGAAAATAAGCCCTACCCCGATTTTCAGGGGAGGCTTAAAATATAAGCCCTCCCCTGAAAATAAGCCGTAGCGAAACTGCATGAAGAAAAAACATCAATACTCACCTAGCCAGCGGCATCTGACTCCCTCGTGCTGGTTTCCGGTGCTGCGGCAGGCTTCCGTGTTCTCTGCAGTGACATAGCACTCTCTTTCTGGTGACGGGGCTTTGAATACCCCGCCTCCAGCAAGCAAATGCTGTGATTGGATTGAGCGCCAGCCATTCAGAGCCAGTGGTCGATCATTCACAGCCATTCAGTGAATGACATCACTGAATGGCTGTGATTGGTTCATCGAGCGCTGGCTCTGATTGGCTGAGCCAGCGACACTCATGATCCAATCACAGCACTCGCTTGATGGAGGCAGGGTATTCAGAGCCCCCTCACCAGAAAGAGAGGAATATGTCATTGCAGAGGACATGAAAGCCTGCCGGGGACAGCTCGAAGGACTCAGACGTCCAGGCTAGGTGAGTATAAAACCCCCCTCGAAAATGTGCCTCTTTTGGGGCAAAAATTAATATGAGACAGTGTTTTATTTTCGGGAAAACACGGTAGGATGTAGCTGGAGATTGGGAGCCATTCATCATTCAGAAGTTCTCACTTCATCTGCTAATACTCCATACTAGAATTTGGAATTGTTCTTTAAATTTGTACTTATTTGAATGTGGTATTATTTCAATCATATCTTTAAATCATTTTCCATGAGGGTTAATTTCTAATAAGATTCTTGAAATTTCATAAAATGTTGCAGTAGATAACTGTCCTTATCATGGTCTAGAGGAAGTGTAGGTTTCAGGAGATTACATGGAAAACTTTCCCAGCATGAACTGATGATATCAATTTTAAGAATGCCAGATTGAGACAGTATAATCTAGAATATCAAGTACTTTTATGCTCCAGTTGATTTGTTTCTTCCTAAATTTGTAGGAGTTACAGAAAGATATGCAGGCTGGTGCCAGTGAACTTGCGGAGATTGTGAAAAACACCGAGAAATTCCTCCAAGAACATGGAGACAAACTATCTCCAGAAGAACGGGTCATCATTGAGCAGAAATTGAAAGAGGCAAAAGCTAAATTTGAATTACTCCGTAAGAAAGCAGAACAATCCAAGAAGGAACTTCAGAAGGCAGTCACATCAGCCATCAAGAAAGAAACCGAAAAGGTTCCTGGCATCTATGTCTAATGTTATGTAGAACGTACTGTACCTATGTGTTAACATTGAAACTTGTACTGTAGTTGGGTGAGGTGTTCAATGTTCTTGCTTCAGTGTGCCAATTGTAATAGCTGTTCCTTTGCATCTACCATAGAACATACTGGGCATATTATTTACCACCATGGAATATTTGTACAAGAGAAAATACTACTAAAGTTAATTTGCTGTATTAACCCCTTAAATCTCTTTCTTCTTTAGTCTGCTGCTGTAGAACAACTGGAAGAAAGCAAAAACAAAATAGAAGGCTTGCTGGATTGGCTTTCACATGTGGATGAAGAAGCAGAAAATGGAAACCATCAGAGAAAATCTCACATTAAGCAAAATGGAACGCATAATAAAGACAGTGAAATACAGTCCATATTGGATGGAGTGCAAGAGGTTAATGGTAACCTAATTGTATGCGATGGAAAAGCAGATCTTATGAATGTCCAAGAGCAGCCAATGGAAGAGGATATTGATAGCCAATATCAAAAAGTGAAGGTATCTAATAAAAAAAAGCCTTCAGGCTTTTTCTTGCACACTTTGGCCCCTGTGCCGTGACCTTTGGTGGATGATTTTGGCGTCATTAGATTTGTTACATGCTCACCACCGCCATAAAATTTGAGTTTTAAGCCTCATGTTCATGGGAAGGTCGGGTTCCATGGACGGGAGCCCCGTGGCGGGATCCCACCTTGCCCACGGCATGAGGACATTACTTACCAGTCTGGATATGTGCGGGTTGTCTGGCGTCTCCTCCTTGCATGTGGGCTAGCGCGCTGGCATGTGGGCCTGCCAGCCGGCAAGCCCCTCGCGCATGCGCAGTGGAGTTTTTTTTTTAAATCTCCAGATTTCCCGCCGGACCCACAGCACACGCAGAGTGACAGTTCCATATGGAAGCCATCCCTGTAGGATCTGTGGCAAAACGGAGCATGCTGCAATTTGTTTTCGGGACCGGAAGTTCCAGAAAACAAACCCGCATGCTGTAATTAAGTTACGGGTGCCCATGAATAGTCTATAGGCGGATTGAACTCCGAATCATCTGTGCAGGTGCACCACGCAGATCTCGGAATTCAAACCCACCCATGGACATGAGGCCTTAAACATTTAGTGAAATGTCAGGCAAGATCAAAGTTTCTATGTTAAATCAGCCAACAGCGCTGCTAGAGAGAGTCAAGTATTGTTAAGTGACCTTCATATCAAGTGTTTACTAGTTTGACTGTTGCCATGTCCCCAGACGTGGTAGACCAAGCCGTGGACAGCAAACAGTTCAAGCCGAGACTTCGGCTCAACAGTTCTTAAAGCATTTACAAATGTTTTATATTCGCATGGCGAACATCTTGTCAGCCTAGTATTACTAAAATGGTTATGTTTGAAACCTGCATTGGTGATCAGGAACAGCTAAATTGCACGTCTACTGCTATTTTGGAGAGAATTAGCAGCAATATTCAGTATTTGGCATCTAACGATACTACATGACCAATGATTGTCACTATGATATTTATCTACTGGATGCAAATCTAAACCCAACCTTATTAATGTGATAAGAACATGCAATTGTAAATAACCCTGTGCTCTAGTGGCGGGCTGCAAATGTAGTCACCATGGAAAACACTGCAAAAGGCATGGTGTTTTTTAGCAAAGTGCTACATGTGGACCTGGACTAAAGCAAATGCTTAACACTTCAGACCAACACTCCTACTTTTCCTTAAACTCTCGTGATCTGACAGTTTGGTTGTAAAATGTGGCGCTTACTAAAACTGTATCATTTGTATTGTATTCTGTTATTAACAGGCTCAGCATGAGAAAATTGTGTCTCAGCATCAGGCAGTTATTATAGCCACCCAATCGGCACAAGCTTTACTTGAGAAACAAGGCCGCCATCTTACTCCTGAAGAGAAGGAAAAGCTTCAGAAGAACATAGAAGCATTAAAAGCCCAGTATGAAGCAGCTTTGTGTGATTCTGAGCGGAAAATGAAAGTGATCCAAACAGTTCAAGAAGAGCTAGAAAAGTTCACGGTTGACTACAATGAGTTTGAGAACTGGCTTCAAGACTCCAAACATGAGCTTGAACATTTAGAAAGCGGAGCTGAGGACTCTGCAGGTCTGATGACCAAGCTCCAGAGGCAAAAGAGCTTTTCTGAGGATGTGATTTCTCACAAGGGAGACTTGCGGTATATCACTATATCTGGACAGAGGGTGCTAGATGCTGCAAAGTCCTGTAGTAAAGATGATATGGAGGAAGACAACAATAATATTAACACCATGGAAACCTGTAAGATGGTGCAAAGCAAGTTAGACATGGCTTCAGAAAACTTCAAGTCCTTACATGAAAAGGTAATCGTCTTTTCAATTCATTCCCCCTTCTTACGTCTTCTATTGTTGTTTTGTGCCATTATGTTGTATCCCATGAAAATAGTGGCATATTAGCAAAAGTGTAAGCTTTAGTAAAACAGATTTCACCTTGAAGGGATCGTCTCATGAAGAAAACGTTTTAAAAATCAAAGTTGATTTACTTAAAGGGGTTGTCCCGCGGCAGCAAGTGGGTCTATACACTTCTGTATGGCCATATTAATGCACTTTGTAATATACATTGTGCATTAATTATGAGCCATACAGAAGTTATAAAAAGTTTTTCACTTACCTGCTCCGCTGCTGGCGTCCTCGTCTCCATGGTTGCCGTCTAATTTTCGCCGTCTAAAATGGCCTAATGGCCAAATTAGACGCGCTTGCGCAGTCCAGGTCTTCTTCTGTTCTCAATGGGGCTCTGTGTAGCTCCGTGTAGCTCCGCCCCGTCACGTGCCGATTCCAGCCAATCAGGAGGCTGGAATCGGCAATGGACCGCACAGAAGAGCTGCGGTCCACGGAGGTAGAGGATCCCGGCGGCCATCTTCAACCGGTAAGTATTGAAGTCACCGGAGCGCGGGGATTCAGGTAAGCGCTGTGCTGTTCTTTTTTTCAGTCCCTGCATCGGGGTTGTCTCGCGCCGAACGGGGGGGGGGGTTGAAAAAACAAAAAACCCGTTTCGGCGCGGGACAACCCCTTTAAATGAAATTACATAATGGGAAAAGTTGCAAACAGAATTTTCATTACTTGGAAGCGAATATATTTTGTATTTTCAACTTAAATAGGGCATATAAACAGGGGTTGTGTCTACCTGGCACAAGTGCTTTGAAGGGAGTGTGTGACCTAAGCTAACCTTATGGGCTCATATGAGCGGACATGCTGATTCTGGGGATGTGAGTCTTATACCTACCTTCCCCACCGTTCCCTTGCTGCGTTGCTGGGCATGTACATAGAAGGAGAAGGCTCACCATGTAGTCTGCAGGATGTGTTGCAGCTACAGTTTCGTCAGTGCACACCAGAGGAAGGTATTTATTTACTTCCCCACACTCGGAGTGTCTGCTCCTATCAGTTTAGCTTATGTGGCTCAGAGGATCTGAAAGAGTCCCTATAATGATCAAAAAGTTAAACTGTCAAACACCAGAGTAATGTTTTTAGCTACACTTTTGATTGCTTGGAATTGAATATTTCTTACAGCCTCTGTTGGAACTGCATAATTAAAATTTGTGACCATAACAAAATCTTACTCTAAAAACATTAAGGACACGAAAATATGTTTCATAAGATTTGGGGATGTTGGTGAAGAAGTACTTCAAAATTTTCCTGCCTGGGTTTGGGGTTTGGGCTTCTATTCTGGTGTATTTTTATGTTACAATTTTGTATTATCGTAGATTGAAATAAAGAAAACCATTAATTAAAAAAAAAAAAAAGAACGGCCGATGCAGCAATCAGCTGATCTCTGCTGGTCTGTCTTCTCTAAGCCCCAGCAATCAGCTGATCTCTGTAGGTCTGGCTTCTATAAGCCCCAGCAATCAGCTGATCTCTGTAGGTCTGGCTTCTATAAGCCCCAGCGATCAGCTGATCTCTGCAGGTCTGGCTTCTATAATCCCCAGCAATCAGCTGATCTCTGTAGGTCTGGCTTCTATAAGCCCCAGCGATCGGCTGATCTCTGCAAGTCTGGCTTCTATAAGCCCCAGCGTTCAGCTGATCTCTGCTGGTCTGGCTTCTCTAAGCCCCAGCAATCAGCTGATCTCTGTAGGTCTGTCTTCTCTAAGCCCCAGCAATCAGCTGATCTCTGTAGGTCTGGCTTCTATAAGCCCCAGCGATCAGCTGATCTCTGCAGGTCTGGCTTCTATAAGCCCCAGCAATCAGCTGATCTCTGTAGGTCTGGCTTCTATAAGCCCCAGCGATCGGCTGATCTCTGCAAGTCTGGCTTCTATAAGCCCCAGCGTTCAGCTGATCTCTGCTGGTCTGGCTTCTCTAGCCCCTAGCGATCAGCTGAGCCCTGCAGGTCTGGCTTCTCTAGCCCCTAGCTATCAGCTGATCTCTACAGGTCTGGCTTTTCTAATCCCCAGCTATCAGCTAATATCTGCAGGTCTGGCTTCTCTAACCCCCAGCTGAAATTACTGGGAGAAGATAGATTTGGCCACACCTTTGCCTTGCTGTAGAAACACATAATAAAAACGTAGTACTGTATATCACCCATTGCAATTCATGGACTACCCAGATCTGTCAGAGTGATACCCATCTATAACATATGGATAGGCATTCTTGTTGCAGGACAAACCATTTATTATACCTGATAGTTTCTTAATGAAGTATTTGGAAGTTAAAGTTTGACTCCTGTGTAACTTTACCCATGCCTGATCAAGTATCTTGTCGCACTGATGGAAGTAACAGGACAAATTTTGCATTTTTTTCTTAAAGAAGTTGTACCAAGGTAGCATCCATCCCCTGTTCATATGTGTCCCATGCCATGCATTCTGAAAGGGATGGCGCATGTTGCACAACCACTTTAACTATGAAATTCCTTTTTGTTATTGATTATATGAATTTCCTTTTTAGTGTAATATACTAGGAAATAACCTGAAGGATTTAGTAAATAAATACGAGCACTACAAAGAAGCATCTTGTGGACTACTGGCCGGTCTCCAGAAATCTGAATGTGCTGTGCAGAAACGGTTGTCTGAGCCTATTGCTGCGGACACCAGGAACCTGCAGAGACAAATAGAAGAAACAAAGGTACTTCTGTTCCCTGACTATTGTAATTATTTGTTGAACCACTAGCAATTATGACGTTTCCTAGTTAGGATTGCTGAGTTCATCCCGCTTGGCAACGCAGCAGAACTGCACAGTTTAGGAGCCTTCCGCTCACACCCAGCACAAACTTGTGATTTTTATGGGATACGTTTTTAACATTAGAAATTCCCAATGACATTCGCGTTAAAAAAACGCAGCAATACTGCGTGGAAAAAATGGAATTTTTTATTAAGTGTAAGCAGGGCTTAATTTTGGAGTAGGACTTATATTTCAAGCATCCTCAAAATCCTGGAAAAATCATTTTGCATCCCCATAAATCATGAAAAAGCATGCTAGGGCTTATTTTTAGGGTAGGTCTTATTTTCAGGGAACTGGGGAATAAAAATCCTCCTCCTTTTTTTCTCTTGGAGCTCCTCTTGCTGGCCACATGTAGGCATTGCAGCCTCGGCTGACTCCTGTGCATTATAATCATCTTATAGGGAGCAGTATTTCTTTATTAACGAATAGTTAATTATAGAAAGTTAACTTTAAGTAATATGCCAGTGATGGCCAATGCTAAAAAAAGAATCCAAGACAATCCCATTTTAAATTTTACTCAGGCTAATTTTTAATTACAATACTGTAATAATCTGACATTCAGTTTTTACATTTTAGGTCACTAGTTGGCTTTTAATGAAATCTTTAAAGACTATGTGCACCTTTGCTGACTTTGTTTTTAAATTTATGTATATTTACATAAAATCAGTTTTGGATGTTCCTAAAATATTTGTAATCCTTTATTTTCAACACTTGCAGTGTGCTCCAATATACTGTATTGCTGGAGGACTAAAATACTTGCAATGTTCACGAGTCAAACAAACTGATGGGACTCTGAAACTAGTAATTGTTACTCCACCTAACTACAAAGTGCAGGCTGCTAGCTGCTTGTGGTTACACACTCTGAACATTGCTTCTTTAATGTGCTTGAGGAGTTGGCTCTAATCTGAGAGATAATTCATTTCCCATGACTGCTCTCATCACAGATCTCCATACAGTCAGCTCTTTTTCCCATCAGAGAATAGTGAAAGGAAATGAACTATATGTTAGAACAGAACGGAGTCCTGGAACACAGTGAGGAGCAAGTGTTCAGTACTTGTAGGCACAAGCAATTCGTAGCACTCACTTTGTAGCTACGTAGAGTAATAAAATCATGATTAATCTGCGATATAATGTGTTCCTTCTAGAGATGAGCGAACGTGCTCGTTTAGGACCATTACTCGGTCGAGCATCGCTTTTTTCGAGTAACTGCCTACTCGGGCGAAAAGATCTGTGGGGCGGCGGGGTGGAGTGGGGGGTAACAGGGGGGAGCTCTCTCTCTCTCTCTCCCCCCCCCCCACTCCTCAACGCAACCCCCCGCTCCCCCCTGGCGCCCCCTGAATCTTTTCGCCCGATTAGGCAGTTACTCAAAAAGCACGTAGCTCAATCGAGTAATTGCTCTAAATGAGCACGTTCGCTCATCTCTTGTTCCTTCACATCTTTATCCCCCATGTAACTACCGTGTTTCCCCAAAAAAGAGACACTGTCTTATATTAATTTTTCCCCCAAAAGAGGCACAGGGTTTTATTTTCAAGATGGTCTTATACTTCTACCTGGCAGGGGCCGTACGTGTCATTCCCAGTGCTCTCCAGCAGACTTTCTTGCAGTTCTTAGAATAGTACTTGCTGGTAATGGGGTTTGTAAACCCCCCTCCAGCAAGCAATTGCTCTGATTGGTTCTCTAGCACCGCGGATCAGCCAATCAGGGCCAGCGCTCAATGAACCAACCACAGTTATTTAATGAATGACTGTGATTTATTCATCGAGTGCCACAGTGATTGGCTGAGCCACAGTGCTCGAGAACCAATCAAAGCAATCGTTGGCTGGAGGCGGGGTTTACAAACCCCATTACTAGCAAGCAATGTTTTGTCTGTGCTGAGAACTGCCAGAAAGCCTGCTGGAACGCCGGAGAGCATCAGGAGGGACCCTGATAGTGCTTGCTAGGTAAGTATTGCTTTTCTTTAACGTAGTGTAGCTAGGGCTTATTTTCGGGGTAAGTTTTATTTTTCAAGCCCCTACCCTGAAAATCAGGGTAGTGCTTATTTTATGGGTAGGTCTTACTTTCAAGGAAACATGGTAGGATTACACGCATCTCTTCCCTACCTACTGGAAACTGTATGTTACATTCCGCCCTCCTGTCATTGCTTTCAGAGCCCCTTTTCCTCACTGACAGGTTCTCCAGTATTGCAGTGTGTTGGAATACACTGCAAATAGTTAAAAAATGTTCAGAACATCCAGTTGCAAAAATACTCTGTATGTTAAAACATAAATCACCGAAGCTGACCATAGCCTTTCAGGAGAAGTGTAGAACATGGATAAGCCTAATCTATTTCTGTCCATTGTTTAACCCCTTCCCGCTCCAGGACGTAAGTTTACGTCCTGGGAGCCGGGTACTTCCCGCAACAGGGCGTAAACTTACGTTCTGGAGATAGTGCGAGATCACATATGATCCCACGCTATCCCGCAGCGGGAGCCGGCTGTCAGTCACAGCCGGCCTCCCACCGCAACAGTGCGGGGTGCTTCGGAGATGCCCCCCCCCCCGCTGTTAACCCCTTCCCTGCCGCGATGTAAGTAGATCGCGGCAGGGAAATAGTTCACAGAGGGAGCGCGCTCCCTCTGTGTCTTCAAGCCGGCTCTCGCGATGTTATTGCGGAGGCCCGGCCTATCGCCATGGCAACAGGACACCAGACACTGGTGTCCTCCTGTGTTGCCAGTGCCTGAGATCGCTAATCATCAGGGCTGTGGTGAAAGACCCCCAGAGGGACACAAATGTTGTAAAAAAAAAAGATTAAAAAAATGAATTTAAAAAAAAGTAAAAAAACACTTTTTTTAATGCTTTTTCTCAGATTAGCATAAAAAAAGGCAAAAAAATTAAAACCCCTCATATTTGGTATTGTCGCGTCCGTAACGACGCGTACAATAAGTTGCACATGCTTTTGACTGTGCACGGAAAAAAGCATTTAAAAAAACGCTAAAAAACTGAGGCAAAATGCTAATTTTTAGCATTTTGCCTCCCTAAAAACGCAATAAAAGTGATCAAAAAAGCCGTATATACCCCAAAATGGTACCAATAAAAACTACAGCTTGTCTTGCAAAAAATAAGCCCTCACAGAGCTCCGTATATCAAAAAATAAAAAAGTTACAGGACTTTAAATGCAGCGATTTAGAGAAAAAAAAGATTTTCAAAAAAAGGGTTTTTATTGCAGAAAATTTTGGTATCGTTGTAACCGTACTGGCCCGCAGAAAAAATGGATTGTCTTATTTATGCTGCACATTTAACGCTGTAAAAAATCTATGGCAGACTTGATGCATTTTCTCTCCCTGGTGTCATAAAAAAAAAATAAAAGTTTTACAATATAGTCTATGTACCCCAAAATGACTATCCGATAAAAACTACAGTTCGCCACGCAAAAAACAAGCCCTTATACGGCTGCGTCGACGGAAAAGTAAAAGTTATTACTTTTGATAAATGGAGAAGAAAATCCGCCAAAAATCGTTGCGTCCTTAAGCCCAAAATAGGCCATGTCATTAAGGGGTTAATATACATTGTTATGTAGTTGCTGCTTTTATGCTTTCGTAAACTCATGATTATACCCATCTATTGCAGTATATTATAGCAGTATTACCAAGTGTCGCTGTGGAAACAGTAAATCTAAGATCACCTATATATGTTACCAGATTAACCACCCACTTAACACAATGGTTTATTAAATGTATTACAGATCTTATTAGTGTTCTGTCACTTTATTTGTCATTATTGCTTTTTTCCAGTTGCTGTGTGAACAGGTATCCAACCACCAGGTTGGGGTAGAGAAACTGAAGAAGGCAGCAGAAGGACTTCTTGATACTAAAATGGGACTATTGTTAAACAAAGATGAAATCCAAAAGCCACTTGGTATCTAATCCATTTTTTCTTTTTCATTAAGATGACCCTTTATTGTGAATTTATGCATGCTTAGTTGTACAGTCATTGTTGTATACGGTGAAAAACTTGCCAAAACACAATCGTCCACCAAATAACTTACAATACTATTGGCTATGAAATAAATCTCTAGACTTTATTTAATGTCTGCTTTAATCACCTTTCAACGTTTGAACAATTTCACGTTATTTGCTGGACTTGAGGCCCATTTACACCAGCCAATGATCGCAAAATAAAATCGCTAATCAGTGATCGTTTGAGCGATAATAGGTGTGTGTAAATGTGCAACCGCTTTTCTGGCACTGCTAACCACTTGTTAAATTCAAGTCAACCTAAAAATTGTGGTTCACTCTTATCAGGAGTTCTCCACGGGGAGTGCTGATAGCGTTGTTATCCTGTGGAGAACAAAGGATCTGAGCGCAGATAAGAGCCCTTGGGCTATTAACTGCTTTCAGCTAAGGCTTCCTTTTCACACTTAATTGGTACTAAGTAGCTGAATAGCTACTTAATAGTTCATGCAAAATGATCGCTCAAAGCTGTCACTCAAACTGTCATTTGAGCGATCATCTGCTGGTGTAAATGGGCCTTTAAACTGTGTTAGGGCTCAATCAGACGAGCAGATATACGCACGTTTTTCTGTGCTGAAAAAAAAACGCACCCCATGTGCGAAAATCTGCGCCTGAAAGATAGAACATATAGGTGGCAATGGATGTTGTCATGCGGATCTTTTCCTGAACATGTGGTGTGTTTTTCCCATGCGGAAAAACGCCCATATAGGCCACCTGCAGACGGATATGAAGGATTCCCCGCAGAATTTCCGCCACTGGACGCCTGCATAGGATTGCATTCCAGTACACAATCCTATGCAGACGGCCGCAGTTTGTCTGCGCGAAATTACGCGCAACAAGCAAACCACGGCATGTTCTAATTCTGTGCGGTCTCGCAGAGCCCCGCACAGAAACGTCACTCACCGGCCGCCAGCTCCGCTCTGCGCATGCGCCGGCTGACCGGCAGCTGGCCCATGAAAGGAGCCGGAGCTGTGGGAGCGGGTGAGTCCGCGCTGCTCTCTGCAGGCGCTCGGGACAGGTCCCGGCACCGAGAATTCTCGCAGCCGGATCTGACCCGGCCGTCTGCAGGCGGCTATATTCGCCCGTCTGACTGAGCCCTTAGGCCGCCTGCAGACGGCCGGGTCAGATCCCACTGCGAGAATTCTCGCAGCAGGACCCGACCCGCGCCCCTGCAGGGACCAGTGTGGTGCTCACCTCTTCCACGGCTCCGGCTCTTTGATGTGCCGGCTGCCAGCCAGCCAGAGCATGCGCAGAGCAGAGCCAGGGCGCCGGGAGGGACATTTCTGTGCGGGCCTCTGCGAAACCCGCACAGAAATAGAGCACGCCGCGATTTGTTTTCTGCGTGTATTCTCACGCAGACAAATCGCAGCAGTCTGTATAGGATTGCGTTTTGCAACGCAATCCTATGCAGGCGTCCAGGGGCGGAAATTCTGCCGGAAATCTTGCCGCAGAATTTCCGCCCAGTGCAGGGGGCCTAAATGTTAAAAATGACTGGAAAAATGGAGCTGTTCTAACTCTTTTATCTAGTAGTGTACATTCAAAATCTGCAATAACAAAGTGACCTTTTTGGGAGGATTTTTCCAATTTTCACGTGACTGTTGGGTGGTTAATAAAATAAAAGATAAACCCATCCATTAATATAGTCGGCTGTCTTTAAAACCCCTTTCATCTGTCCTATGTTATTGCACCCCATATTTAAGGTGATGTCTTAGAAGAGCTGTAAAGAGAGATAATATTATATATGAATAATTGATTTTATTTCTCTGCCCCTTACAATTTGCTTTTGCTGCAGCTTCTTGGCATTGGGAGAAGAAATGATGTGTATATCTTATTGTACCATTGGCTAGATTATTTGAAACCTAATGTATTTGCACTGACGTTGTAGATTTTGGTGTAGTCATTTCTCAGCAATGTCATAGCTTGAGTTGTTTATTTTGATATTAGTTTGACTCTCATTAAACACTATTGTAAATGTTCTCTTACAGAAGACATAGTGGGAAGATGCAATCATTTATCTCAGTCTGTGAGTGACTGGAATGAGAAGCTCCAGATTACCCTGACTCGATCACTCAGTGTCCAGGATGGCTTGGATGAAATGTTTGATTGGATGCAAGGAGTTGAAAAGGACTTAAAGGACCATCAACAAGTGCCGTTAAATTCTTCAGCAATTCAGGAAATTATTTCCAAAAATAATGTAAGTAAATACCCAGAATAACCATTCTTTTCTAGGGGTGGAACTACCTGCATGTAAGTGAAAAATTAAAAGTGCTGCTATGTCCAGAAACTGAAGCTGTGCTCATGAATATACATGTTGTTTTAAGAAATACAATCATCATATGTGTTCCCTGATGCAAGTATCTGCAAGAACATTTTTCACCTAACTTGAAATATATATTTTATCCCCTTAGTTACTGGCCTGTTTTGTGACTTGAAAGGGTTGTAGCAACCCTAAGGATAGGTGGCAAAAGTCTGATTGGTGGGGTTCTCATCGCTGAGACCACCACCATCCCAAAACAGGGGTCTCTTGACCCCCTCCCCTCATGACTGTAGGCTCACTGCTCCCACCCACAGGGATGTGGCGGTTAAATGGAGTGGCCATTACTGCACTTCTCCGTTCATTTCAACATGGCTTAGGGAAATAGCCAAGCACAAGCGCTAGAGTTTATCGTAATCCATTAAAGATGTTTCACATGGGTACGAGATAAAATTTAGACTGACCGCAGTGTTGTATGAATGGTGCACATTGTGTAGAATTGTGCGAATTGTGGGATGGGTTACTAGAGGTAATTAAAAATATATGTCTTGACAATATTGGTCTTAATTAGTCTCTAAAGATTCAGGGGCCGGCGGGGAGCGGCGTGGGAGAGCGGGAGGAACGGATGGGAGATCTCTCTCTCCCCCTCGCTCCCCCCTGCTCACCTGTCAGCTGCGGCGGCCCCCGAATCTTTAGAGACGAGCGGGGAGATACTCGCATAAGGCACTACTCGCTCGAGTAGTTAGCCTTAGCGAGTATACTCGCTCATCTCTAGTCTTAATCCCAGAACTTGTATACTGGGTGTTGTTGATGGGCATACTCTCTAGGGAATTCAGAGAGCATCGTATCAGTTTTGGAAGCTGATTACTGCCCAATGGATGCAGCCACCCCCCAACCTGACAGTGGGAGATTTTGCTGCAAGACTAAGAGAGGTTATATCTTTGGTTTAAGAAAATTTGTGGAAGACGGTGTGATATATAAATCGATAGTGTACATCAAGTGCTATTTGCATTGAAGTTGATGGGATTTGGAGGAGGTGAGACTTTTTTTGCTTATGTGCCTAAATATTTTTTTTGCAAGTTTTTTGGGGATAGGGGTGATTATTTTTTACAAAAAATAAAAAGAAACAAGTGCTTGGCTGTCTCTGGCAGTCCCATCGAACATGTATGGAGCAGCACCACACATGATGACTACACCTGATATTGAATCTTAGTCCCATTCACTTGAATGAAACTGAGCTGCTGCCATGTCATGTGACCGATGAACGTGATGTCATAGACCAGATAAAACACCGCAGCTCTTAGGTGTCTTCATTCACAATAGCTGATAGTTCACGCCATGTCTGTGTAGTGGAATTAGATAAATCGTGATTGGGAACATGACTGTTAACTGTTAGAAATGCTTTGCTTGTAGTCCAAACTTTTAATTTCTGAATACTTTTTCAAGATGCTTGAGCAAGATATTGCAAGTCGCCAGAGCAGCATCACTGCAATGAATGAAAAGGTGAAAAAGTTCATGGATACTGCAGATTCCTCCACTGCATCTGCTCTACAAGGAAAGATGAAGGACCTGTGTGAGCGCTTCTCTAAAGCCGCTGAGCACACCAGAGCGCGCACGGAGAAGATGGAAGACTTGAAGACTAAAGTTGAACAGTTTGAGGATCTCTCTGGCCAAGTACAGTTGTTCTTGGACAAGAAGCTTAAAGCCCTGACAGAGGCAGAGGGTCCCGGCAAAGATGTGACGGAGCTGTCTCAGTATATGCAGGTACCGAATGCTCTGCTGGTAACGTGGACACTGACATTCAAAGTCTTTGAGAACAGTTTAAAGGCCGTTTTCCATTCTTCAGCTCCTATGTTCTTTGTCCATTCAACCATATGTTTCAGTTTAGTAGTTGTCACACTACTGCACACATGTAAGGTGCCTAAAGGAAACATTAACTACCATCTCAATATTTTACATGCACTCCTCCTCTCCTGCCACAATTAGGGTATCTTAACACTAAGGGCAATCGCTGTGGGCATTCCGCTATAGAAAATCCACAGCAATTGCCCCAGAAAACCGCAGTGGCCGAATCCACATCTAAATAATAATAATAATCTTTATTTGTATAGCGCCAAGTTATTCCGCAGCGCTTGCCGTTGTTTTTGTAGTGGACCTGCTGCAGGATTTAACCCTTGCATTTCAAGGGTTGAACAGCATAAATAGACATGCTGTAGATTTAGAATCTGTAGTATTACTACTTGTGTAAACGTCTGAACTATTAAATATAGTTTTTGGACACCCCATCTACTAAAAAAAATGAACAAAAAGGTCATCAAAAAGTCATATGTACTGCAAAAATAGTGCCAAGGAAAACTAAAGCTTGCTCTGCACAGCACGAGACCTCACACAGCTCAATCGACAGAAAAATAAAAAAGTGAATGTGTCTCAGAATATTAAAAAAGTTTTTTTCATTTTTTAAAAGAAATAAAACATACCGTATATATTTGTGTATAAGCCAACTTTTTCAGCACATTTTTTTATGCTGAAAAAGCCTCCTTCGTCTTATACTCAAGTGAGGATCCCGTACTCGGGCCACATTCACACGAAAAATAAACAAAAAATGTATACTTAACTCTGCCGGGGCTCAGGCACGTCTAGCCTCTTGGGTCGAGTCACCGTAATGAACTTCCTGCAGCAGGCGGGGATTTAACATCCCCGCCTGCTGAAAGGGCTGTGTCTGATTGGCTGAGCGCTCAGCCAATCACAGGCAGCGCTCAGCCATTCGTTGAATTACACTTCAGCGCTGCCTGTGATTGGTCACAGCGCTTAGCCAATCACAGGCAGTGCTCAGCCATTCATTATATTTAAATCTCTTCCCCGAAAATCACTGCAGGGGGTGACGACAGCCCATTGCCCATTGTGACAGCTGTGGCAGGGGATTGTTTACTCCAATGTTGTGTACACACTGTGTTACTGCATGTGTTGCATTAGCACTTCCCATACATATGCGGTAACGCTGCGTATGCAGTACCAGTAGCTGCTGCATTTCCCACCGTAGGCTTATAATCGAGTCAATAAGTTTTTCCAGTTTTTTGTAGTAAAATTAGTTGCTTCGGCTTATATTCGGGTCAGCTTATACTCGAGTATATACAGTAATAAAACTGTATATTAGTACAGTATCTGATCAATTGGGGGTCTGATTGCTGACAGCTGTACTGTGCAATAGAAGCGGAGTGCCAAGTATCCCTAATGGAATGGAGCAGCGGTGATCTGTGTGTGCCCTTGTGGGAAACTTCTTGAGCGTCTGTATTCTTGTGTTATTTTGGTTTGAATAAACTACTTTTGTTTCACAATATCTTAATGAACTCGATTACACAGTAAATCTGATAGCTGGATCTTATAAATCTATCCTTACGTTATTATGTGACAGGAAACAAGCAGCGAATTACAGGAGCAGAAAAGCAGCCTGGAAGATTTGCACACACTTGTTGATGAGATATGTGTGCATGCGGTTCCCGGAGACAAAGCTCTGGTCTTGGAGAAAGTAAACACTATGTCAAAACGCTTTCAAGAACTTGAAGAGACTGTTAGAGCAAAGTAAGTGCAAGCACATCAGAAGTATCACATTGACATGTAATGCATGCATGCGTAAGTAGAGATTTCAATCTGAACCCCTTCCTGACATCTGCCGAGTATGGAATCAGCTAAGGAGCTGAGCCTGCTCCATGAGCAGCAGGTGCCAGCTGCAGAATATAGCTGACGTCTGGCTACAGTGGTTTAGTGATGACCATGGCATTTAAATGACCTGACAGAGAGAGGCGCTCCCTCTATCCCCCAACTGCTCCCACCCCTATAAAATTGTGGAGTGCTGCTTGGTTGGCATGGCAACCTGCAACCAAGTGAAGGCTCCCTGGTCTGCTATGGACTTCATCCTAGTAAGTCCTGCCTGTAGTAAGACGTAAGACTACAACAAAAAAATACAATGTACTGCAATACAGAAGTATTGCACTGTATTGTACAAGCAATCTAACCAATGCAACTATTAATAGCTAGCTTTTTTCCTTCTTAGAGTATAGTGGAAATATTTGGAAACCTCTTAAAAATAATTTGATCACTTTGCAGAAAAATGTCCTACTACAAAAAGGCTAGGACCTACCTAGACTCCAGGTGCTTTCCTAGGCTTGGCCATTATTGTAGTACAGTTTACCTAGAATATTAGTCCAATGGATTTATCAGAGCCATGGAGAGTTGAGCTGAATGCTTTATATTGTCAGTAGTGGGATTGTCCCCATGGTGCTGCTCATTTGTATTATGCAGTGATTATTTTATCACAGTCTTGTACGTCATATTTAGAGATGAGCGAGCATACTCGATAAGGCAAACTACTCGAGCGAGTAGGGCCTTATTCAAGTACCTACCCGCTCGTCTCTAAAGATTCGGGGTGCTGGTGGGGAGCGGCGGGGGAGAGCGGGGAGGAACGGAGGGAAGATCTCTCTCTCCCTCTCTCCCCCCCCCCCCCTGCTCACCGCCGCAACTCACCTGTCACCCCCGCCGGCAGCCGAATCTTTATAGACGAGCAGGCAGGTACTTGAATAAGGCACTACTCGCTCGAGTAGTTTGCCTTTGCGAGTATGCTCGCTCATCTCTAGTCATATTCTGTAAATGCAGCAGTGCAATGTTTGATTTGTGGCATTTTCTTACCTACATGTTTTTAGTAAACTTATGACCATGTCCTGTTGTGCTGTTAGATTAGGATGATTAAGCCCTGTTTCCTTTTCTTTATCTGTTGCTCTTTTACTAATGCCTTCTTGTAATTGCATTTTCAGGGAAGAAGATGTGTCATCCTGCCAAGCACAGATGGATTCTTTTCAGTCTTTAGTTCAGTCTTTAAGACACTGGTTTGTCCTGGTAAATGATAGGATTCCTTCACAAAGCCTTACGCTGTGTTTGGAAGAGCTCTCTAAACATCTAAGGGATATGAAGGTTAGTTTCTTTACATTAGAGGTTGGTAAATACTCTGCATGTGTATCTTTATGTCCACATGTAATGCAAATGTAGATTTATTGCAGCAGAATTATGTGCAGAAAATCTCATTCACCTGCTTCTGAAAAAGTCCATTTAAATCTGTATGTCACTCCTTTGAATGAGGGAATGAAGGGGATGCAGTAAAATCCATGTCAAAACCCGCACATAGCATGCAAATTTCATGCGGATTTGTGTCAGAACCCACAGTAGACTTCCCTTGTGGACGAAGACTTAAAAATCTTTTTTTCTGGTTTCAGAATTTACAGGAAGAATGGACACAAAAAGGGCAAGATGTTCAGAAAGTGAACAGAAAAGGGACAGCATTGTGTAGCCTGATAAG
Organism: Eleutherodactylus coqui; assembly: GCF_035609145.1. Classification (NCBI taxonomy): domain Eukaryota; kingdom Metazoa; phylum Chordata; class Amphibia; order Anura; family Eleutherodactylidae; genus Eleutherodactylus; species Eleutherodactylus coqui. The sequence continues at coordinate 176,072,505 of NC_089837.1, read as the reverse complement.
TGCTGTGACGTCACCTGCAAAGACTAGATCAGCCATCAAATCAGGTATACAGCCATGTAGAATCATCAGCCATGAGTGGACAAAGGCAACAGAGAGCCTCAGTGCAACAACAGTCCTGTGGATCCCTTGCTTGTCAGCGCCCGATTGGCTGAGACCCAGTTGCCAATCAGAGAGCATTCCCCTAATGGGGGTTTTCAAGAGAACCCTCGCCATTGGTCTTTGATATCTCAAAAATATGGAAACAATACTGCTGTTATTTAAAAAAAAAACAGCCTTTTTCTACTTTATTTTGTGACTGGCAGTAGGATTTAAGAAATGGGGAGACCGGGTTGGGCTCCTCTGCTGTATATTTAGTCCTGAACCATCCAGTGCTTGCTTATATTGGTTAGGCTGTGATAGTCAATACTTATATCGGTATAGTACACTACAGCTCCATAGCAAAACTCTTGTTTATAGGGGTTTTCCAGGCAAAAACTATTGATGACCTATGTTGAATATAAGTCATCAATAGTTAATAGCCGAGGACTTGCCAGATGAAATCCCATGTGATCACCTGGCATGCTGTCAGTGCAGCGGGCTGGATGTGCATCCTAGGAGACTTCAGTGTAAATGCTCTATTTGGCTGAAGCGGCTATTACACTTCCACGCTTCTCCCCAGTGTTGGAGGTGGAAGTGTTGCAAATGTAATAGCCGCTTTAGCTCCCATTGATTTCATTGAGAGTGAAGCCTGCTAGAGCACTTCTGCTCCCTTCTCCTGCGATGCACACCCAGCCTCCTGCAATGACAGAGGGCCAGGTGATCACCAGGGATTCAATGCAGCTTGTCCCAACAATAACTGTTGTTGACCTATCCTGAGGATAGGCCATTAATAGTTTTTGCTCAGAAACCCCTTTAATTTGTTATGTGTTACACATGCAGATGCTGTTGCTAACATTTGCTCCTTTGCTGCACATTTTCCACATTATGTGTTCTTTGGATTTTAGGTAGGAGTGTAGTTAATGGCTCTGGGTCATCGAATGTCAAGGAGAATTTAACCAGCAAAGGTAAGAAACAGTGCAAGCTGACTTTAATACTCGTTAGGCTACATTCACACAGTGTTTTGGTCTACGTTGTGTATCTCAGGGTTCTGTCTGAATAGCCAAAAACGGTATTCGAATGGAACCCTGAACAGAACCATTGAATTTAAAGGGGTTTTCCAGAACTTAAAATATTATTTACAGCAGTAGAATGGTGCAAGATAAAAAAAACCAAAACATACTTGTCTACTCCAGCACCATTTCCTGCCACGCGGAACCCATAAGTGCCCAGCTGCAGTCACATGACTGCTCACCCAATCACAGGCTTCAGTGGCCATGGAAAAATCACCAATGAAACCTGTGATTGCATGAGTGGTCAAGTGCACAATAAATGGCACGTGACCGCAGTCGGCTGTTTGTAGGTTCTTAGAGATGGGAACTGGGGCTTCAGCGTTGGATGAGGAGTTACTGGAGTAGGTGACTTCTCTTTATCTTCGACTGTTGTAGGACACAGTAGCATACTCGGCTACGCTATTGTCTCCCCCAAAGAGGATAGAAAGGTACAGCCAAAAAGCTAAATGTAACCCTTAGAAGGAAATCATGAAAATACATACAAACATGTAGAAAAGTTCACTGCGACCGATAAAAAGCAGGAGATTTCTGTGACTCAAAGCTCCTCTTCCTTCTGTTCTGTATACTGGAGTGGGCAGGTGAATGGTCCTCTGCCTCTGTGTGTAACAGCCCAGCACCCAACCTACCTGCATCTCTAGTGTGCCGTTATAGGTTGAGAACCCTCACTGTGTGACTTAAGACTTGATTATTACGACATTAACTCCAGGAATTCCAACTATTTGATACCTTTTAAATGAATTAGCATTTTCTTGTATGTAATAGAAACTAATTTGTTTCTACAGGACTTATACAAATTCACCACTAGGTGGCAGTGCTGGCAAAATACAGACTATATAGGATACACATGAGTTAACATTAAAGGGGGAATTATAGGTTGTTTGTAATTAATCAGCTGTCAATTCTGACAAGTGCAACTTTTTTGCTGAATATTAAACACAAGGATATATTTTTTTCTGGTTTGTTTCAGCATTTCATGTAACACTATAGAAGATTATCAGTTTTTAGTATACAGTGTGCAAAATGTTGTACTTTATTGTCTTGCTTTTCATGATGTGACATTGCAGATTATAGCCTGGTTTAAACCGATTTGGTGGACAATAGCAAAACTTTGTATTATTCTTTCCACTTGTTGGAGAAGTTCAGTATTGAGAAACTAATAAATAAGCTCACTTTCTTTAACATTGCAAAAATATAGTGGGTGACATATAGAATCCAGAGCAGTTTAAGGCTTATACAACATCACTAATGGACTTGATAGCAGACCTGTAGTCACCTATTATACAACTGTATGAACTTTCTTGAAGTACCATATTCTACCCCAGAAACAATGTGTCAGATTTATCAAACTGTTTAAAAGAAAAAAAAGGTTTTCTTTCCCATAGCAACCAATCCCAGAGCAGTTTCAGTTCTAAAAAGTAGAATGTGAAATAAAAGCTGCAATGTGATCGCTTGCTTTGGGCAACAAAGAGTGTTTTTCTTTTAGATGGTTGTATAAGGCCTCATCTCCACAGGCTTAAAATCCGCAGCGTTTTTCCCGCACGCGGATCCGTGCCCCATAGAGATGCATTGGACACCCGCAGGTAGTTAAATACCTGCGAATGTCATTTTTCCCGTCAGGCGCGGATCTGCGTGCGGGAAAAAAAATGGACATGCTCCATTTTCGTGCGGGTCTCCCGCGGGGACGTCTCCCACAGGCTTCTATTGAAGCCTATGGAAGCCATCCGGATCCGCGGGAGACCCGTACCAGAATTAAACTCACCTTCTTCTCTCTTCGGCCCGGTGGATGTGCCCGGCGCATGCGCGCGGCACGCCGCTGGCGTACCGAGCACATCCGCCGGGCCGAAGAAAGAGGATCCGGCCGCGAAGGAAGATCCACATCGTCCGGAGCAGGTGAGTTTATTCTGATTTTCAGGCCTCATGTCCGCGGGGCAGGAGGGACCCGCTACGGATTCTACATGAAGAATCCGCGGCGGGCCTGATTTTCCCCGTGGACATGAGGCCTAAAACTTTTCCAATGCTTCTAGGAAAGAATACATCTACAAGACAGCCTGCATTACAGCATGCCGCATTGTTCTCTCTCAGATTCCCTATGACCCATAGCAGGTTCTCCTATGTTAATCAATTACTGTAGGTCACTGCTATCCCGTCTGTGTTAGATGACTGTTATGTCATCGTTTACAGGCATTGCTTTATTTATTAAATATCCTTCACTCTGATCCTCATCTTGGACATTTAATGGGCAATTAAAAAAATTAAAAAAAACTCTGAAAAATGTATTCTATGAAATATTGCATTGTTTAATATCTTCTTTCTAGAGCTGGCTGTTGTGCAGAAGGGGATGCTGGATGTTAACGAAGGCTATGAACATCTGGGAAATGTATTAAAAGATAAAGTACATATTGTGGAAGGCCGCTTGTCTCAGCTTCAGCAAGTGCATGACGAAGTGAACTCTTTGATTCAGTGGCTAAAGAAAATGCATTCAATCGCCATAGCATGGGAAGCGCCTACTGACAGTGAATCCGTACGGACCCAAGTAGAAGAGCATAAGGTTAGTATTATTCATTCCCAGGCACTGCACATATGAAAGATTGGGGTGAAACCTTTATCCTTTGCCGTTATCGTGGGGTGGATGTACGAGGTCTGTTCAAAAAGTATCCAACCTTCATTCATAACGCATAATCATACTCTCACAGCAGTGAATGAATGGTTGCTGCTGAATTCACACAGCAGATTTGCTATAGGTTTTACCTGCAGATTTGTACAGTTAATCCGCAGCAGATTATTGTACCAGGCAAGTGGATGAGATTTTACAAATGTCATGCACATGCTATGGACAGTTTCACACAGAAATATAAAAATGCTGCAGATCCCTAAAACACAGCATGTCAGGGGGTGGACAAAAATATGGAAACATTATATGTAATGCGTGCCTTAAAATCGGCCTGTACATGTCTTATTGAAATACGATTTCTATGTAACTTAAGTGGAGGTAATATGACACAGATGTTGCCGGGCAGATGTGAACATCTGCCTGAGCAACAAGGTTCCATTGGTCAGGGGTTTGAGCCACTCAGCTGCTGTTACCAGCTGGCTCCCATAACCACCCAGAGCAGGGCAAGAGGTGAAGTAAATACAAATTTGATGGGAAAGCTCTCAGCCTAGCAGGGATTTAAAGGGCAGAGTTCAGTGCTAGCAATTAAACTCCCATACATTTTGTACAGTGTTTCCATATTTTTGTCCACTCTTTGTATGTTATTGATTTTGTTGTGGGTTTTCACCATGAATTTCACCACTTTCAGGCTAGAAACAGTAGGGAATTCATTGCAGAGTCTGCTGTAAAATCCGCTAGTAGCATTTGACAAAATCGTTCACTGTGTGCAGAAGTACCTTAGACTTAATATTTTATAACATTTTATAAATATGAGATAGAAGTCAAAATGTCTCCTGTAAATCTACAAGTAGAAATGTCCCCCATACTGTGCTGTACTCTAAAGTAGCATGTAAGTACATATATCCGATCACACTCGTGTTATGGGAAAATGGTTACAGGTGTAAAGATATCATGATATACAAGTATCCGTAGCTCTCAGAATACAATGAGTACATTTCAGAGAAGTATACAAATATTTGAACCCCTGCTGTCTACACTTCTGTAAATCCTCTTCACATGCCTATGGATCATTTCATGTAATTTTTCCACCAGAAGCATTTTAAAGGGAAACTTTCATTTCATTCATTAAGTAATTAGCCCCCTACGGTAGTATATATTCAGGAAGTCGACTAGTATTACCTTGTTCAGGTATTTCTTTCTATTTGAAACTTCCTAGAGTCCTTCTCAGTTGGGTCGTGTGATCTTATTCTGACCATCTGAGAATTACTTAGCTTTATGTTCTCTCACGAAATCAGTTTTTCAGCTAGAATAATTGCTGTGTAATGGACCCTACCACACAAGCTCTTTAGAGGGGGACACAGACACTCCTATCACAGTTACTGTTCATGATTAGAGACCCCTGTCACACAGGTATAATGAAGGAGATAGTAGTTCATCCTCCTGACTGTATACTTATGGTCTGTAGCTTATTTAGGTGAATAGTGATTATCACAGTGTCCTCCCTGCAGTCAGAAATGGTACAATCTTTAGCTCTTCATATGATGCTGTGTTAATGCTTCATGGCATTGATAGCACGGCTAGTAAAAGAGAAAGCAGGGAGAAATCTCAACTTCAATATGGTGCCTGATAAGCCTCAGACTGCATGGGAAGTAATTGCAATATACACATGAGGTATCTAAAGTGTGCCAGGCAAATGGGGTCCTTTAAATTTGCCAAAAAACATACTTCGAAGCAAAGAAAATGGGCAAAACTAAAGGTGGGAAACTTGAGTCCTACCACAAAACAACTGATATCAGTATTGTAACATACAGGTATTTGATGTGCAGAATGCAAATAATAGCAGCTAATGTTGGTTTAATGCTTCAGCAAAGGGTAATATTTATACAAGTCTCCTTTTGGCAGCTGGTCAATGTTATTCCCTTATGTTCATAATGCATAACTTAGGCTACTTTCACTCTTGCGTTCGGGCTCAATTTTTGGAAGAGAGAACTGAAATAAAATACCCACAGGCGATTTTTTTATTGCGTTCCTATGGAGAGCGCTTCCCCCCTGTCCACGAGTGGAGAATCATTGCGATTCTTTACTCGCGGCCAGGAAAATCGCAGCATGCTGGCTGCGATTTGCCGTGATTCTCCATGGTCCTCCGCGGTCAGCCTATCTTTCAGATAGGCTGACTGGCGGAGGTCCGTCTGACGGCTCCTGCTACCGGATGGCGGATACCGCTACGCCCGTGGACAGGCAGCCTTAACATCAATGCAGGCTAAAATGAATAGGCTGTAAAGGAAGTATTGTACATCTGTGGCTCATGTCTATTAGTATGTGAGGGGTGGGATCTGCCAACTCCACATATATTGCACTCATTAAGTCCTGTGTAAACCAGGCAGTAAATATTAACCCTTTCCAATCCACTGTCTGACGTCTGAAGACATTATGATTTAAGGCTGTACAGCTTCGATGTTGGAAGACGTCCGTCGGGGTTCTCTTACTGTATATTGCCAGTCTTTTTGCTGTCGGAGCCTATTGAATGTGTCACCTCATGCAGTACTGGCTTTAGCCGGCATAGAGCGTCGTTGTATAATGGCAGAAAAAGAGTAAGCCCTCTAGGAAAACCAGGATACAACTTGGAGTGGAAAGGATTAACTCATTTTTCCGACTACTGTCCATATTATTCTGCCTTATTTCAGGTGCTTCATTACATCATGCTAAGCTCATGTTTGTATGCCATTACATGTTCTCCAGGTCTTTGCAGCAGAAGTGAAACAGAATGAAAGTAAAGTGGATGCACTGAAAGACAAGCTGAAAAACATTATAGAAACTGATACAGACGCGTCCGAAGCTGGAAATTGGAAGGATGTGTTGGATAAAATAGGTATTTGGCTAGTTTCAGTCTTCAGATTTCAACTTTTGCTTTTCTTTCTACACCGCATACAGTAAAATATAAGCGATCCTTCCAAAAAATACTTTGACTTTGGCCTATGCATACTGTAGTTGCAGTCAATACGTTCACGCAATAATAGCTAGCAATTGTGTTTCTACGCTTCAATTGACTTTTGGCTCTGAGGCAGTTTACACATTCATATGTTCTGCATATCAGTAGACCTCAATACCCCTGTATCCTAATATTCCCATCACCCTATGAGGGACATTAACCACACGTAAGGCCCTTTTACACTGCCCAATTATCAGGAACGAGTGTCCTCTAAATGGTCGTTTGCCTGACAATCAGACTACGTGAAAGGGCTGACTAACAAGCAAAAGAATGTTCATTAGTAGGGATGGGCGAGCATACTCGCTAAGGACAATTACTCGATAGAGCATTGTCCTTACGAGTATCTGCCCGCTCGGAAGAAAAGGTTCGGCTGCCGGCGCGGGTGAGAGGTGAGTTGCGGCAGTGAGCAGGGGGGACCGGGGGGGGGGGGAGAGAGAGATCTCCCCTCCGTTCCTCCCCGCTCTCCGCCGCCGGCAGTCAAATCTTTTCTTCTGAGCGGGCAGGTACTCGCTAAGGGCAATGCTCGATCGAGTAATTGCCCTTAGCGAGTCTGCTCGCTCATCTCTATTCATTAGCTGTTAATTTTCAGCTCTCATAAAAATGCTTATTGACTTTCTGTCCGTCTCCTTATGTGAGCGGGAAAGTGTACAGCCAGCTTATGGTGCAAAACAATTGTACCGAGGGTCATTCATACCCATATCAGCCCTGCTGGTATCTGGTATATACCTTATCCAGCAGTGCTGTTAATTTCCTTGCTCTGCTTCTACAACAAGGCAGAACAATCAAAAGTAGTGGCGTCATGTAATGCCAATGTGAACGCGCCCTGGCAAAGTGGTAGCAAAGTCTTCATCAAAGGTTTTCGTGGACTTGTCTGCAGTTTACCCTAGCAAGCGTTATGGACTGTTTAATGCTCCACTGTAAGTATTGTATAAACCAGAAAACTATTTAGAATATCAGATTTATTTAAAGAGCTGGAAAAATAATGCTAAGCAGGGTTGCCAACATGAATTTTTCTTTTTTCTGGACAATTAATCCAAAAATTACAGACAAGTAACATTTTTATGGACATTTTGGAAAACCATAATGAATCATAAGTATTATAATACATGTTTAGACGTCAGATACGAATAGGAACTGATTGCCAGCCTTTATTATGGACATCAGGGTTGCCAACCATCCAGAAATTCCTGGACTGTCCATAAAAATAGGACACTTTTTTCCATTGTCTGTAAAAAAAAGTGATGTGTCCATGATTTTTACAATCATAATAACCTGCTGAAGTACCTACAGACAATGGAAATAAGTGCCCTAATTTATGGATAGTCCATGAATTTCCGGATGGTTGGCAACCCTGACGTTCAGATGTAACAAGCGTTAGCTTAAGGCCTACTTAACATGGGCGACACGGCATCGCCGCGAGAAAATCGCAGTGATATCGCATTGCTGGTCCGTGCGATATCGTTGCATCTTCTCGTGGCAATACCACAATTTTGTAACACTACAAAGTTGCATGCGATGCTACAAAGTCACGCCTGGGGGGCTTGGCATATAAGCCCCAACCCCGAAAATAAGCTGTAGCTGAAGAAAAAATTTGAAAAAAAGCTTACATCACCTGTCCCGCGCTTATTCCTGGGCGCCGCCTCAGCTTCTTCCCGGGTCCTGGCACTGTTTCTCTTCTTCATCTTCTGGCCGTGGATTGCAGGATCCACGCCTTCTGGAAGCGTTGGCTGTGATTGGCTGACGCTTGACCAATCACAACCAGTGCTCGATGAATGGCTGTGATTGGTTCAACCACAGCCACTCATCGAGCGCTGGCTGTGATTGGCTGATGCTTAGCCAATCGCAGCCAGCGCTTCCAGAAGGAGGGGGATTTTTCAATCCCTGGCCAGAAGACGAAGAAGAGAAACAGTGCCGGGACCCGGGGAGAAGCTGCTGCGGATCGGACAGTGCTTCTGAGGTGATGTATGTGTTTTTGTTTTTTTTTCTGCAGCTAGGACTTAGATTTGGCTTTGTCAGTAGGATTTCCTACTGTCAAAGTTGCATTGCACGAAAATTGCGCTTTCATGCGATGCAACAGAGAGGAAGGCTCTATAGAGAAACATGGGCTACAAAACCTCACGAGTCATGGGCATATCGCCGGACCCACGAGGTTTTTGTGTCGGGTTGTTGCATGCTACAAAACATCGCATGTGTGAAGGAACCCATAGCGAAGCATGGGCTTCACACACATGCGATTTGTAGCATTGCAACAACGTGACAAAATCACGTGACTTTGTCGCCCGTGTGAAGGAGGCCTAACATTTAACGTGTTATGAAAACTTAGCTAAAATGTACCACAATGCTGCAAAAGTGAGTTAAGATGCGCCGGCCATGATAGCCCTTCTTGTCTGGTTTATCTGGATTGTAAGGTGTGTTGGATATAGCAGGCAATGTGTTTATTTTTTCCAGTGCATTACTTAAGACTACATTAAAGGGTGACAAAACATGAGTATAAAGGCAGCCATAATACATGCCGTCCACTGTTTATATAGTGATTTCACTACAATGTGCAATTAAACAGTGATGCAAATTACCACAGATGTGAGTTAGATTCTGGAACCTCCCATGTAGTGTTCCACATCATACCAGCAGATGAAACTTATTTCTATGTTGTGCATAGTCAGCCTTTTTAGTATTTTTGAGTACACATGTTCTGGTGCATAATTATATGATTCTGGCTTTTCAACCATTACAAGTTACTACATGCTCTACAATATACCGAGGGTACAGAACCACTGGCACAAATGTAGTTAGAAATTTTATATAACTATTGTATCTGTGCAGTAGAAGATTAGGCCTACATTTAAAAGGACAATAACTTTTCAGACAACTTATATTCATCTAATAGCCTATGTGTCTCTTGTAATGTATTTTCATTATTATTTTGTATTGTATTCAGTTTTACCATTGTAAATTAACTTTGACATGCTGCTCCTCCACAATCCACTGCCTGTTGTTAGGCATTCAGCTTCTATAGCAAATGGGAAGTCAGGACATCTTCTTAGCCATGAGGGGCTGTTTTCACATGCTTAGCTTCCCTGCACTCACGCAGCTCTCAGCTCTACAGTCAGTGTGTGCACAATCTCTTCCCCTCCTGATCTTATATTTATTTAGCCTGGTATATTTATGTTGTAGGCAAAGCAGCATAATTCTTATTGAATTGATATTTTTAGCTGTTTCACTAAGTCTTGTGTGATTGCATAGTCACAGCATATATAGAGCCTATGATGGGACCATACAAACACGCAAGACCTAGTAAAGCAGCTACTAAAGATCAATTCTATATTTGCTCACAGCAAACTGGAGACAGATAAAATGCCTGCAACATAAAGATAACTGCACATATCAGGTCAGGCAAATATAAGATCAGGATATGCATAGATTGTGTGTACACTGACTGCAGAACTGAGAGCTGGGTGTCTGCAGGGAAGCTGAGTGTGTGAAGTCAGCCTCTCCCCCACAGCTAAGAAGATGTCCTAAGGTCCCAGTTACTACAGAAGCTGAATGCCTAACAACAGGCAGTAAAGTCCCGGGGAGGGGACTACTTCAGCCTTTAATTTGCAGTTGTAAAACAAAGAAATAATGAAAGTATATTACCAGATTGATGAGACAGGAACAGGTTATTAAATGAGCATATGTTGTTTGAAACGTTAGTATTCCTTTCAATGTCCATTTGGCACATACTGTCAGTCACTTTTTCACACTTCAATGTACGATAGGGCATTTTATATATTTCTGTTTTTTAGTAGTTACTAGTTTTTAGATTAAAAAAGCTTGGATTACCTCCGAATTCAAACCATAGTTGCTTTATATTGAAGATGACAATGTATTTGATTGACTTGGTTTTTTAACAGTTCAGTAATAAGCTGATGGCTGGCCTGCTATTTAATTGTATCAGTCTCTTCAGTCCTGCGCTTGTACTGTGGTCCACCGTTACACACAAGTACCAGAGATAACCTTCTGTGCACAAATGCAGGTTGCAATTTATACAAGCCATTAAATGAAGACTTTCTGTAAATATTGAGGTCTGTATTTTTTCTGTCTTTTACGTGTGGCTGCTGTAGGTTCTTCTTGGAAAGACATCACCCAGATGACAGCTAACCGGCAGCAAACATTGGAAGAGTCTTCGAATGACCTGACCCTGTTTCAGAATGCAGAGGCTCAGTTAAAACAATGGCTCGTAGAGAAAGAACTCATGGCCAGTGTCCTTGGACCTCTGTCAATAGACCCTAATATGCTGAAAACACAAAAGCAACAAGTTCAGGTAAACCTAGAGCATCGCTTGTCTGAAGATATAATTTAGGTTCCATCTTTATAGTTTATTCTCTTGCTAGAATATTTTGCTCATGTTTTTTGGCAGTTGATCAGAAAAAGGAGTTTCTTGACATTGTGCATGACTTGTTAATATTCCTTCGACTTGTTCTGATTTAATCTTTCATAGAAGTAGGATATTTATCTATCATGTTCTTTCTTCTGTAACATAATCATTTTTAAGGTAAGACATTGCATTACTATAATAACATAGTAACATAGCATGATAGCCTGGAAAAAGACATATGTCCATCGGTCTGAACTCGAGTCAACAACGCTTGGCTATCTCTATAGACAGTGAATGTGGTGGTGGTTATGCCACTCTCCAGATCCCTTGTTTGTCCAAGTCCAGTGATCAGACATTTATTTAGTATATTTAAAGGTTTTTTGATGGGATAACCTCTTTAAGGCCTCATGTACACCCGCACGCATGGATTCCACTGTTGAATCCCGCAGTGGTATCCGTGTGTGCCTACAAGACATGACAAGAGAAAGGCAGCTTCTTACCTCTCCTACGTGCTGGCCGGAACTTCTTTCTTCAGCACGGCGGATGTGTCCGGGCGAGTTGGCCGGCATGCTCAGTGCCGTTTTTTTCTATTCTGAATCTCTTGCTTTCTCGCGGATCCGCGGCACCTCCACAGTGACAGCAGCGGGTGTGCAGCATCGGGGATGGCTTCCATTAACTTCAGTGGAAGCTGTCGCTACAGGACCTGCAGGAAAATGGAGCATGCTGCGATTTCTTCCCTGCGTGCGATCCGCACACCGGGAAAAAAAATCACATCCGCATGCTTTTACTTGCTGTGCGGATGCTAATGCATTACTATGAGCGGCAAGAGGTGCAGATCTCCCACACAAGAAACATGTGCAGATTTTATTATTAAAATCCGTATGTGGACATTGGGCCTAAGGGATAGTAGCACTGTCTGTCCCCAGCTCTGTTGTGTAGATTGATTGGTCAGTTATTGCTATATATTATTTTTAGTTTGTGGTATTACAAGTCCAGCAAACTTTTATCTCCTTGCAAGAGTAAAAGAAAATGCTCTACCCATCCGCTTGTCTCTCCAAACATATTTTATCCTATATCATTTGAAGAAAAAAGGTATTTCAGGCTAGAGCTGGTTCACATCTGCATTAGGGCTCTCCAGCTCTCTGTGCCGATTCACTGTTTAGTCTGCAGTGTTAGCTGTTCCTTTGAAAAAAAAACGGGAACATAACCGAACAGAAGCAAACTGAAAGCATTTCGTTTTTTTGAAGACCCATTGAAATCAATGTTGAAAAAACTGAAACGTTTGATTCCGTTTTTCTGCTCCAAAAACAGAAAAGAGAGACAGAACGACCTAACACAGATGTTCGGTTCTGTTCACACTTCTTTCAGTTTTGCATTATTCTTTGACAGAACCACGTAGCATGCTGCACTATGCTATCCAGTCTAAAAGGAAAATGCAAAAAACATATATTTTACTTCACAGGCAAACTATAAATACTGGGATCTGTCAGGATCTGTTACAAAATGGATCATAACTAATCTGTCATATCAGACAGAAGCCAGGATGCCGATCTGACCTTTATGAAATGTTATTATATAATGTGTACAATAGATCACATATCAATAAACACAGGGACAGAGATTCCTACAACTTATTAGACCAAGATATTCTTTTCTCAGAGCAGATCCGTTCGTAACATGCTTTGGAAAAGTGCTTCCTCTTGCGCACAAATGGAAATCAATCGTGATTTCCGCGAGCAGAGGAAAAATTGCAGCACGCTCTATTCTTGCGTGGTGTCCGCACAGACGGCTTCCATTGAAGTCAATGAAAGCTGTCCAACCCGCTGCCCGTCCGCAATTGACATTGCAAATTGATCACAAGTACCCGCTTAATCGTCTAGCGGCAGCGTGGGTAGAGTAAGCATTTTTTTTTTAAATCTGCTTGCCGCAGCCTCCCGCAGTAAAAAAAAGTAGAAGAAAAAAGTCAGGAACGCAGGGTCGCCATCCAGGCACAGGGTCAGATTCCGCTTCGGGCTCCTGCATGCAGAATCTGGCCTGTTTGTGTGTAGGCGGCCCACCTTGTAATCACGTATACTTATATATCCTATAAAATTACAAATAGTTTCAGCCAAGTTTATTATGTCATTATTATAAAATGACAGGAAATACTGGTAAGTATAGCTATTTTTTGGACTGCCTGCTAATAGATTACAGTGCAGTAGATATATGAGGTGTATAGATTGTGGATATATAGATATGATGTCATTTCATATCTCGGTTGGGGGGATTATTTAGGTCTTAGTTACATTTTTTCCACTATACATAATACTCCTTGCCTGTGGGATGCTTCCTCCCTGAATCATATTTGTTTAACTGCCTTTGTATGCGTGTTCGTGTTACGTGTATATTACTGCGGTTTCAGTAATTCTTTTGTAAATATCCGTCACCGATTTGTTACTGACTGTATTGTCCCAGTTATTTGTTACCCCTTCAATGCAACAATGTTCTCTGCTGCTACATATCCCCCCAATATCTTTCAAGACCAGAAGGGAGAGAATGTGTTTTGCATGACGGAGATCCTCCCCTGCTGCTTGTGATCTCCTACACTGAAGGATATCCAACACTCACCATTTATTCATTTTACTACTTCATGGGTCACTTCCCTATGTGCCGGCCGTCTCTAGTCCTAGTTAGATGCTGTCTGCAGAGGGTTTAGCTCAGTGTGAATCACCATTGACACAAATATTTATCTGGACTTTGCAGTCATACATATTCCTTCATTTACACTTCCCACTGTGTTACATTCCTGATACAGATTGCACATTATCTCATA